>NC_091293.1:25216145-25233645 GCF_038502225.1 Cherax quadricarinatus | reverse complement strand
AGACTTACAACTGTATTTACCTCTTTCTAAAACAGATTTCTTTATATTCTCACCAAAAACTGTTGACAATGTCTCGCCTCATATTTATTAATTTCTCCTCTTTTTAAACTGTTTGTTCTTAAAGATTGTTAATATTCTTGTCAACACAAGTGATACTCGGTTAATATTAGTTCATTTTCACATTATCTACCAGTATAGAAATGAGGCAGAAATAGTGGTAGGTGTAGTAATAACAGCAGTAACAGTACTAGTAGTAGTAACATTACCAGTAGTAATAGTAGTAATAACGGTGGTAATATTAATAGTAGCAGTTGTAGTAATAGTAGTAGTGATAGCAATAATAGCTGTAGTAAAACTAGTAGTAGTAACAGTAGTTGCAGTAACAGCAGTAGTAGTATTAGTAGTTGTAGTAGTAGTTAGTAGTACTTGATGTTGTAATAGAGCTGGTGTTAATAGTAGTAGTAGTAGTAGTAGTAGTAGTAGTAATAATAGTAGCAGTAGTAGTGGTAGTAGAAGTAGTAGTAATAGTAGCAGTAGTAGTGGTAGTAGTAGTAGTAGTAGTAGTAGTAATAATAATAGTAGCAGTAGTAGTGGTAGTAGAAGTAGTAGTAATAGTAGCAGTAGTAGTGGTAGTAGTAGTAGTAGTAGTAGTAGTAGTAGTAGTAGTAGTAGTAGTAGTAGTAGTAGTAGTAGTAGTAGTAGTAGTAGTAGTAGTAGTAGTAGTAGTAGTAGTAGTAGTAGTGGGTATGATTGTTGCTCAGGGGGATGATGGGGGAAGCAGGACAGTGGTGGTGGTGGTAGTGATCGTAGCTGTAATAGCTGAGTGAGTGATATAGTATAGTTGAAGTAATGGTGGAGGTAGTGGTAGTTGAGGTAATGTTTGTAGTTAAAATAATGGTGGTAGTAAAGGAGATACGGGTAATAGTTACTGTGGCAGTGATTGTGATAGTTGGTGTTTTGGTGGTGGCGGTGATAGTGGTAGTAGTGGGTGTTGTGGAGGTAATGGTGGTAGTGCTAGTGGTTGCGGCAGACCTAATGGAGTTAGCAATAATGGTGAAGATTATACTGGCTGCGATGGTAGTAGCGGTGGTGGTGGTGGTAGCGATGGTAGTAGTGGTGGTGGTGGTGGTGGTGGTGGAGGTAGCCATGGTAGTAGTGGTGGTAGTAGTTGAAGCGATGGTAGTAGCTGTGGTGGTGGTGGAAACGATCGTAGTAGCGGTGGTGGTGGTGGAAGCGATGGTAGTAGCGGCGGTGGTTGTGGTACCCATGGTTGTAGCGGTGGTGGTGATGGTAGCCATGGTAATAGCGGTGGTGGAGGTGGTAGCAATGGTAGTAACAGTGGAGGTGATGTTACCGATGGTGGTAGCGGTGGTGGTTGTGGTGGTGGTTGTTGTAGCGATGATAGTAGCAGTGGTGGTTGTGGTAGTGATGATAGTAGCAGTGGTAGCAGCGATGGTAGTAGCGGTGGTGGGGGAGGTAGCGATGGTAGTAGCGGTGGTAGTGGTGGTGGTAGTGGTGGTAACGATGATAGTAGCGGTGGTGGTGGTGGTGGTGGTGTTGGTGGTGGTGGTAGCGATGGTAGTAGCAGTGGTGGAGGTGGTAGCGATGGTAGTAGCGGTGGTAGTGGTGGTAGTGGTGGTAGCGATGGTAGTTGCGGTGGTGGTGGTGGCAGCGATGGTAGTAGCGGTGGTGGGGAGGTAGCGATGGTAGTTGCGGTGGTGGTGGTGGTTGTAGCGATGGTAGTAGAGGTGGTGGTGGTGGTGGAGGTGGTGGTAACGATGATAGTAGCGGTGGTGGTGGTGGTGGTGGTGGTGGTAGCGATGGTAGCAGCAGTGGTGGAGGTGGTAGCGATAGTAGTAGCGGTGGTAGTGGTGGTAGTGGTGGTAGCGATGGTAGTTGCGGTGGTGGTGGTGGCAGCGATGGTAGTAGCGGTGGTGGGGGAGGTAGCGATGGTAGTAGCGGTGGTGATGGTGGTGGTGGTGGTAGCGATGGTAATAGCGGAGGTGGTGGAGGTAGCGATGGTAGTAGCTGTGGTGGTGTTGGTGGTCGTCGTCGTGGTAGCGATGGTAGTAGCGGTGGTGGTGGTGGTGGTGGTTGTGATAGCAATGGTAGTAGCGGTGGTGGCGGTGGTGGTGGTAGCGATGGTAGTTGCGGTGGTGGTGGTGGTGGCGGTAGTGGTAACGATGATAGCAGCGGTGGTGGTGGAGGTAGCCATATTAGTAGCAGTAGTGGTTGTGGTAGCGATGATGGTGTTCGTGGTGGTAGCGATGGTAGTTGCGCTGGTGGTGGTGGTGGTGGTAGCGATGGTAGCAGCGGTGGTGGTGGTAGCGATGGTAGTAGCGGTGGTAGCGTTGGAAACAATGATAGTAGGGGTGGTGGTGGTGGAAGCGATGGTAGTAGCGGTTGAGGTAGTGGTAGCGATGGTAGTAACGGTGGTGGTGGCAGCCATGGTAGTAGCGGTGCTAGTGGTTGAAACGATGGTAGTAGCGGTGGTGGTGGTGGTAGCGATGGTATCAGCGGTGGTGAAGGTTGTGGTAGCGATGGTAGTAGCGGTGGTGGTGGTGGTGGCAGCCATGGTGGTAGCGGTAGTGCTGGTGGAAGCAACGGTAGTAGCGGTGGTGGTGGTGGTGGTAACGATGGTAGCAGCGGTGGTGGTGGTAGCAGCAATGGTAGTAGCGATGGTGGTTGTGATAACCATGGTAGTTGCAGTAATCGTAGCGATGGCAGCAGCGGTAGTAGTGGTGGTATCGATGGTAGTTGCTGTGGTGGTGGTAGCGATGGTAGTAGCGGTGGTGATGGTGGTGGTGGTGGTGGTGGTGGTGGTGGTTCTGGTGGTAGCGATGGTAGCAGCGGTGTTGGTTGTGATAGTAATGGTAATAGCAGTAGTGGTAGCGATGGCAGTAGCAGTAGTAGTGATGGTAGCGATGGTAGTAGCGGTGGTGGTGGTGGTGGTAGCGATGGCAGTAGCGGTGGTGGTTGTGATAGCAATGGTAGTAGCAGTAGTGATAGCGATGGCAGTAGCAGTAGTAGTGGTGATAGCGATGGTAGTAGTGGTGGTGGTGGTGGTGGTGGTAGTAGCGATGGTAGTAGCGGTGGGGGTGGTGGTAGCGATGGTAGTAGCGGTGGTGGTGGTGGTTGTGATAGCGATGGTAGTAGCGGTGGTGGCGGTGGCGGTGGTAGCGATGGCAGTTGTGGTGGTGGTGGTGGTGGTGGTGGTGGTGGTAACGATGATAGTAGCGGTTGTGGTGGAGGTAGCCATGTTAGTAGCAGTAGTGGTTGTGGTAGCGATGATGGTGTTCGTGGTGGTAGCGATAGTAGTTGCGCTGGTGGTGGTGGTGGTGGTGGTGGTGGTAGCGATGGTAGCGGCGGTGGTGGTAGCGATGGTAGTAGCGGTGGTAGTGTTGGAAATAATGATAGTAGCGGTGGTGGTGGTGGAAGCAATGGTAGTAGCGGTGGAGGTAGTAGTAGCGATGGTAGTAACGGTGGTGGTGGCAGCCATGGTAGTAGCGGTGCTAGTGGTGGAAACGATGGTAGTAGCGGTGGTGGTGGTGGTGGTAGCGATGGTAGCAACGGTGGTGAAGGTGGTGGTAGCGATGGTAGTAGCGGTGGTGGTGGTGGTGGCAGCCATGGTGGTGGTGGAAGCAATGGTAGTAGCGGTGGTGGTGGTGGTGGTGATGGTGGTGGTGGTACGATGGTAGTAGCGGTGGTGGTGGTAGCAGCAATGGCAGTAGCGGTGGTGGTTGTGATAGCCATGGTAGTTGCAGTAATGGTATCGATGGCAGTAGCGGTAGTGGTGGTATCGTTGGTAGTAGCGGTGGTGGTGGTGGTAGCGATGGTAGTAGCGGTTGCGGTTGTGATAGCAATGGTAGCAGCAGTAGTGGTAGCGATGACAGTAGCGGTAGTAGTGGTGATATCGATGGTAGTTGCGGTGGTGGTGGTGGTGGTGGTCGTGGTAGCGATGGTAGCAGCGGTGGTGGTTGTGATAGTAATGGTAATAGCAGTAGTGAGAGCGATGGCAGTAGCAGTAGTAGTGGTGGTAGCGATGGTAGTAGCGGTGGTGGTGGTGGTGGTAGCGATTGCAGTAGCGGTGGTGGTTGTGATAGCAATGGTAGTAGCAGTAGTGGTAGCGATGGCAGTAGCAGTAGTAGTGGTGGTAGCGATGGTAGTAGCGGTGGCGGTGGTGGTAGCGATGGTAGTAGCGGTTGCGGTTGTGATAGCAATGGTAGCAGCAGTAGTGGTAGCGATGACAGTAGCGGTAGTAGTGGTGATATCGATGGTAGTTGCGGTGGTGGTCGTTGTGGTGGTGGTAGCGATGGTAGAAGCGGTGGTGGTGGCAGCGATGGTAGTAGCAAGGTGGAGGTAGTGACGGTAGCGATGTTAATAGCGGCGGTGGTGGTGGTAGCCATGGAAGCAGCAGTCATTGCAGCGATTGTAGTAGCAGTGACAGCAGCGATGGTAGTAGCGGTGGTAGTGGAAGCGTTGGTAGTAGCCGTGGTGGTAGTGGTAACGATGGTAGTAGCCGTGGTGGTGGTCCTAGCGATGGTAGTAGCGGTGATGGCAGCGATGGTAGTAGCCGTGGTGGTTGTGGCAACGATGGTACTAGCGGTGATGGCAGTGATGGTAGTAGCTGTAGTGGCGGTGGAATCGATAGTAGTCACCGTGGTGGTGGTGGTGGTAGCGATGGTAGTAGCCCTGGTGGTGGTGGTAGCGATGGTAGTAGCCGTGGTGGTTGTGATAGCGATGGTAGTAGCGATGGTGGTGGTCGCGATTTTAGTAGCGGTGTTGGCAGCGGTATAATAGTAGCGGTGATAGCAGCGATGGTAGTAGCAGTGGTGTTGGTAGCGATGGTAGTAACGGTGGTGGTTGTGATAGCAATGGCAGTAACAGTAGTGGTAGCGATGGCAGTAGCGGTAGTAGTGGTGGTAGGGATGGTAGTCGCGGTGGTGGTCGTGGTGGTGGAGGTAGCGATGGTAGTAGCGGTGGTGGGGGAGGTAACGATGGTAGTTGTGGTGGTGGTGGTGGTGGTGGTAGCGATGGTAATAGCGGAGGTGGTGGAGGTAGCGATGGTAGTAGTAGTGGTGGTGGTGGTGATGGTGGTAGCGATGGTAGTAGCGGTGGTAGTGGTGGTGGTGATGGTAGCGATGGTAGTAGCGGTGGAGGTGGTGGTAGCGATGGTAGTAGCGGTGGTGGTGGTGGTTGTGATAGCGATGGTAGTAGCGGTGGTGGTGGTCCTAGCGATGGTAGTAGCCGTGGTGGTTATGGCAACGATGGTACTAGCGGTGATGGCAGTGATGGTAGTAGCTGTAGTGGCGGTGGAATCGATAGTAGTCACCGTGGTGGTGGTGGTGGTAGCGATGGTAGTAGCCCTGGTGGTGGTGGTAGCGATGGTAGTAGCCGTGGTGGTTACTGTAGCTATGGTAATAGCGATGGTGGTGGTCGCGATTTTAGTAGCGGTGTTGGCAGCGGTATAGTAGTAGCGGTGATAGCAGCGATGGTAGTAGCAGTGGTGGTGGTAGCGATGGTAGTAGCCGTGGTGGTAGTGGTAACGATTGTAGTATCCGTGGTGGTGGTCCTAGCGATGGTAGTAGCGGTGATGGCAGCGATGGTAGTAGCCGTGGTGGTTATGGCAACGATGGTACTAGCGGTGATGGCAGTGATGGTAGTAGCTGTAGTGGCGGTGGAATCGATAGTAGTCACCGTGGTGGTGGTGGTGGTGGTAGCGATGGTAGTAGCCCTGGTTGTGGTGGTAGCGATGGTAGTAGCCGTGGTGGTTACTGTAACTATGGTAATAGCGATGGTGGTGGTCGCGATTTTAGTAGCGGTGTTGGCAGCGGTATAGTAGTAGCGGTGATAGCAGCGATGGTAGTAGCGGTGGTGGTGGTAGCGATGGTAGTAGCCGTGGTGGTAGTGGTAACGATTGTAGTATCCTTGGTGGTGGTCCTAGCGATGGTAGTAGCGGTGATGGCAGCGATGGTAGTAGCCGTGGTGGTTATGGCAACGATGGTACTAGCGGTGATGGCAGTGATGGTAGTAGCTGTAGTGGCGGTGGAATCGATAGTAGTCACCGTGGTGGTGGTGGTGGTAGCGATGGTAGTAGCCCTGGTTGTGGTGGTAGCGATGGTAGTAGCCGTGGTGGTTACTGTAGCTATGGTAATAGCGATGGTGGTGGTCGCGATTTTAGTAGCGGTGTTGGCAGCGGTATAGTAGTAGCGGTGATAGCAGCGATGGTAGTAGCAGTGGTGGTGGTAGCGATGGTAGAAACGGTGGTGGTTGTGATAGCAATGGCAGTAGCAGTAGTGGTAGCGATGGTAGTAGCGGTAGTTGTGGTGGTAGCGATGGTAGTTGCGGTGGTGGTCGTTGTGGTTGTGGAAGCGATGGTAGTAGCGGTGGTGGTAATGGTAGCGATGGTAGTATCGGTGGTGGTAGTTGCAGCACTAATAATAGCCGTGGTGGTGGTTGTAGCGATGGTAATAACAATGGAGGTGGTGGTAGCGATGGTAGTTCGGTGGTACTTATGGCAGCAATGGTAGTTCGGTGGTACTTGTGGTATCGATTGCATTTCCATGGTACTTGTGGTAGCGATGGTAATAGCGGTGGTGGTGGTTGTAGCGATGATAGTAGATGTAGAGGTGATGGTAACGATGTTAGCAGCGGTGATAGCAGCGATGGTAGTAGCGGTGGTGGTGGAAGCATTGGTAGTAGCCGTGGTGGTGGTGGTGGTAGTGATGTTAGTACTGGTGTTGGCAGCGATGGTAATAGCCGTCGTGGATGTGGTAGCGATGATAGTAGCCGTTGTGGTGGTGGCAGCGATGGTAGTAGCGGTGGTGGCGTAGGCGTTGGTAGACGCCGTGGCGGTGGTGGTGGTGGTAGCGATGGTAGTAGCGGTGATGGCAGCGATGTTAGTAGCGGTGATAGCAGCGATGGTAGTAGCCCTGGTGGTGGATGTAGCGATGGTAGTAGCCCTGGTGGTTATGGTAGCAATGGTAGTAGTGGTGGTGGTAGCTATGGTAGTAGCGGTGGTGGTGGTGGTGGTGGTTGCCATGGTAATGGCCGTGGTGGTGGTGGTTGCGATGATAGTAGCGGTAGTACTGATGCCGATGGTGGAGGCTGTGGTGAAGTGATGGTTTCTGTGGTGGTGGTAGTGGTGGTGGTGGTGGTGGTGGTGGTGGTGATGGTGGTGGTGGTGATGGTGATGGTTTTGATGGTGGTGGTGGTAGTGCTGGTGTTTGAGAGAAGCGGCAAAGCAACACTAATGAGCGGACCACGACACAAAAACTAGCTGGCGACGCACCTGGGAGAAAGTAACCGATAGTGTGTGTGCTGGACACACACACACACACACACACACACACACACACACACACACACATTGTTGGTAAAGAACTGTTGGAGTTTTGATAAGATGAGAAACACGGACACTGAAAATTTATAAGACTCTGTACGTAATAGAAGTAGTAATGACCGGCGGACCCAAGGTAATGGTAACAGTGGTGTATATCCACCACCGAACAACAGAAGACCCAGGAAGTAGAATGATGAAAACAACAGAAGACCCAGGCAGTATAATGATGAGAACAACAGAAGACCCAGGCAGTATAATGATAAGAACAACAGAAGACCCAGGCAGTAGAATGATGAGAACAACAGAAGACCCAGGCAGTAGAATGATGAGAACAACAGAAGACCCAGGCAGAAGAATGATGAGAACAACAGAAGGCCCAGGCAGTAGAATGATGAGAACAGAAGACCCAGGCAGTAGAAAGATGAGAACAACTGAAGACCCAGGCAGTAGAATGATGAGAACAGAAGACCCAGGCAGTAGAATGATGAGAACAACAGAAGACCCAGGCAGTAGAATGATGAGAACAACAGAAAACCCAGGCAGTAGAATGATGAGAACAACAAAAGACCAAGGCAGTAGAATGATGAGAACAACAGAAGGCCCAGGCAGTAGAATGATGAGAACAGAAGACCCAGGCAGTAGAAAGATGAGAACAACTGAAGACCCAGGCAGTAGAAAGATGAGAACAACTGAAAACCCAGGCAGTAGAATGATGAGAACAGAAGACCCAGGCAGTAGAATGATGAGAACAACAGAAGACCCAGGCAGTAGAATGATGAGAACAACAGAAAACCCAGGCAGTAGAATGATGAGAACAACAGAAGACCCAGGCAGTAGAAAGATGAGAACAACTGAAGACCCAGGCAGAAGAATGATGAGAACAGAAGACCCAGGCAGTAGAATGATGAGAACAGAAGACCCAGGCAGTAGAATGATGAGAACAACAGAAGATGCAGGCAGTAGAATGGTGAGAACAACAGAAAGCCCAGGCAGTAGAATGATGAGAACAGAAGATCCAGGCAGTAGAAAGATGAGAACAACTGAAGACCCAGGCAGTAGAATGATGAGAACAGAAGACCCAGGCAGTAGAATGATGAGAACAACAGAAAACCCAGGCAGTAGAATGATGAGAACAACAGAAAACCCAGGCAGTAGAATGATGAGAACAACAGAAGACCCAGGCAGTAGAAAGATGAGAACAACTGAAGACCCAGGCAGTAGAATGATGAGAACAGAAGACCCAGGCAGTAGAATGATGAGAACAACAGAAGACCCAGGCAGTAGAATGGTGAGAACAACATAAAGCCCAGGCAGAAGAATGATGAGAACAACAGAAGACCCAGGCAGTAGAATGATGAGAACAACAGAAGACCCAGGCAGTAGAATGATGAGAACAGCAGAGGACCCAGGCAGTAGAATGATGAGAACAACAGAAGACTCAGGCAGCAGTATGACGAACACAAGAAAATACAATACAACCAAAATTCTAGAAAATGCAGCAAAGAGAGCCAGTGTGACCAAAGTCAAGCTAATGACTGTAGGTGGTTTCAGTCACAAGGAAACAGAGTGGAAGAACTGGGAGCTACATGGTGGTCCAGAAACATAGAACAAAACAGATGGAGACATGTCAGAGAAGCCAGTAGAATGAGATCACGGGATAAACCAGCTCAACTAAACCTAATATTTACTTTAAGCTTACAGTATACAAATATATGAACAGTGTTCGGAGAACTAAATTGTCAAATGAAGATATTAACTGTCAACTGCAGATCATGAGTGAAGAAAGTGCAGACGCTGGTGTTTGATCTGGAGGCCAGTACAACATTACAGAGCCTGGCAATAATGAGACAAGGTGGGTGTGAGGAGACTGTGTGGGTGAGAGGAGACTAGGGGCATGTGAGGAGACTATGTGGGTGTGAAGAGAATAGGTGTGTGTGAGGAGACTGCGTAGGTGTGAGGAGACTATGTAAGTGTTAGGAGACTATGAGGGTGTGAGGAGACTATGTGGGTGTGAGGAGACTATACGGGTGTTATGAGACTATGTAGGTGTGAGGTAACTAGGTGGGTGTGAGGAAACTATGTGTGTGTGTGTGTGAGGAGACTATGTAGGTGTGAGGAGACTAGGTAGGAATGAGGAGACTGTGTGGGTGTGAGGAGACTATGTAGGTGTGAGGAGACTATGTAGGTTGAGAAACACGGACACTGTTAATTTAAAAGACTGTGTACGTAATAGAAGTAGTAATGACCGGCGGACACAAGGTAATGGTAACAGTGGTGTATATCCACCACCGAACAACGGAAGACCCAGGAAATAGAATGATGAGAACAAAAGAAGACCCAGGCAGTAGAATGATGAGAACAACAGAAGACCCAGGCAGTGGAATGATAAGAACAACAGAAGATCCAGGCAGTGGAATGATAAGAACAACAGAAGATCCAGGCAGTGGAATGATAAGAACAACAGAAGACTCAGGCAGCCATATGACGAGCACGAGAAAATGCAATACAATACAATACAATACAAATTCTAGAAAATGCAGCAAACAGAGATAATGTGACCAAAGCTAAACTAATGACTGTAGGTGCTTTCAGTCACAAGGAAACAGACTGGGAGAACTGGGAGCCACACGGAGGGCCGGAAACATGGAGAACACAACTGATGGAGAAATGTCAGAGAAGCCAGTCGAGTGTGAGCACGGGATAAACCAGCTCAACTAGACCTGATATATACTTTAAGCGTACCATGTACAAATATATACACGTTGAACACTGTTCGGAGAACTAAATTGTCAAATGAAGATATTAACTGTCAACTGCAGATCATGAGTGAAGAAAGTGAAGACGCTGGTGTTTGATCTGGAGGACAGTACAACATTACATAGCCTGGCAATAATGAGAATAGGTGTGTGTAAGGAGACTTGGTGGGTGTGAGGACGCTATGTGGGTGTGAGGAGACTATGTAGGTGTGAGGAGACTATGTAGGTGTGAGGAGACTAGGTAGGTGTGAGGAGGCTATGTGGGTGTGAGGAGACGATGTAGGTGTGAGGAGACTATGTAGGTGTGAGGAGACTATGTAGGTGTGAGGAGACTATGTAGGTGTGAGGAGGCTATGTTGGTGTGAGGAGACTATGTAGGTGTGAGGAGACTATGTAGGTGTGAGGAAACTATGTAGGTGTGAGGAGACTGTATAGGTGTGAGGAGATTATGTGGGAGTGAGGAGAGTATGTGGGTCTGAGGAGACTATGTAGGTGTGAGGTAACTAGGTGGGTGTGAGGAGACTAGGTGGGTGTGAAGAGTCTAGGTGGGTGTGAGGACACTATATGGGTGTGAGGAGACTAGGTGGATGTGAAGAGACTAGGTGGGTGTGAGGTGACTAGGTGGATGTGAGGAAACTTGGTGGGTGTGAGGAGACTAGGTGGGCGTGAAGAGACTAGGTGGGTATGAGGAGACAAAGTGGATGTGAGCAGACTAGGTGGGTGTGACGAGACTAGGTGGGTGAGGAGACTTCGTGGGTGTGAGGAGACTAGGTGGGTGTGAGGAGACTTGGTGGCTGTGAGGAGACTAGGTGGGTGTGAGGAGACAAAGTGGATGTGAGAAGACTAGGTGGGTGTGAGGAGACTAGGTGGGTGTGAGGAGACTTGGTGGGTGTGAGGAGACTTAGTGGGTGTGAGAAGACTAGGTGGGTGTGAGGAGACTTGGTGGGTGTGAGGAGACTTGGTGGGTGTGAGGAGACTAGGTGGGTGTGAGGAGACTTGGTGGGTGTGAGGAGACTAGGTGGGTGTGAGGAGACAAAGTGGACGTGAGGAGACTTGGTGGGTGTGAGGAGACTTGGCGGGTGTGAGGAGACAAAATAGAATTATACGATCACAAAATGCAAGTAATACAATATAAATACAACTAATACAGTACGAACTGATAATTATGAATGAAATTATACTCAGTGTGTAACACATACTTAAGGTATCTTAGTAACACATACTTAAGGTATCTTAGTAACACATACTTAAAGTATCTTAGTAACACATACTTAAGGTATCTTAGTAACACATACTTAAGGTATCTTAGTAACACATACTTAAGGTATCTTAGTAACACATACTTAAGGTATCTTAGTAACACATACTTAAGGTATCTTAGTAACACATACTTAAGGTATCTTAGTAACACATACTTAAGGTATCTTAGTAACACATACTTAAGGTATCTTAGTAACACATACTTAAGGTATCTTAGTAACACATACTTAAGGTATCTTAGTAACACATACTTAAGGTATCTTAGTAACACATACTTAAGGTATCTTAGTAACACATACTTAAGGTATCTTAGTAACACATACTTAAGGTATCTTAGTAACACATACTTAAGGTATCTTAGTAACACATACTTAAGGTATCTTAGTAACACATACTTAAGGTATCTTAGTAACACATACTTAAGGTATCTTAGTAACACATACTTAAGGTATCTTAGTAACACATACTTAAGGTATCTTAGTAACACATACTTAAGGCATCTTAGTAACACATACTTAAGGTATCTTAGTAACACATACTTAAGGTATCTTAGTAACACATACTTAAGGTATCTTAGTAACACATACTTAAGGTATCTTAGTAACACATACTTAAGGTATCTTAGTAACACATACTTAAGGTATCTTAGTAACACATACTTAAGGTATCTTAGTAACACATACTTAAGGCTTAAGGTATCTTAGTAACACATACTTAAGGTATCTTAGTAACACATACTTAAGATATCTTAGTAACACGTATCTTAGTAACACATACTTAATATCTTAGTAACACTTAAGATATGCTTAAAGTATCTTAGTAACACATACTTAAGGTATCTTAGTAACACATACTTAAGGTATCTTAGTAACACATACTTAAGGTATCTTAGTAACACATACTTAAGGTATCTTAGTAACACATACTTAAGGTATCTTAGTAACACATACTTAAGGTATCTTAGTAACACATACTTAAGGTATCTTAGTAACACATACTTAAGGTATCTTAGTAACACATACTTAAGGTATCTTAGTAACACATACTTAAGGTATCTTAGTAACACATACTTAAGGTATCTTAGTAACACATACTTAAGGTATCTTAGTAACACATACTTAAGGTATCTTAGTAACACATGCTTAAGCATCTTAGTAACACATACTTAATGTATCTTAGTAACACATACTTAAGGTATCTTAGTAACACATACTTAAGTATCTTAGTAACACATACTTAAGGTATCTTAGTAACACATACTTAAGGCATCTTAGTAACACATACTTAAGGTATCTTAGTAACACATACTTAAGGTATCTTAGTAACACATACTTAAGGTATCTTAGTAACACATACTTAAGGTATCTTAGTAACACATACTTAAGGTATCTTAGTAACACATACTTAAGATATCTTAGTAACACATACTTAAGGTATCTTAGTAACACATACTTAAGGTATCTTAGTAACACATACTTAAGGTATCTTAGTAACACATACTTAAGGTATCTTAGTAACACATACTTAAGGTATCTTAGTAACACATACTTAAGGTATCTTAGTAACACATACTTAAGGTATCTTAGTAACACATACTTAAGGTATCTTAGTAACACATACTTAAGGTATCTTAGTAACACATACTTAAGGCATCTTAGTAACACATACTTAAGGCATCTTAGTAACACATACTTAAGGTATCTTAGTAACACATACTTAAGGTATCTTAGTAACACATACTTAAGGTATCTTAGTAACACATACTTAAGGTATCTTAGTAACACATACTTAAGGTATCTTAGTAACACAAATTTATGGTATCTTAGTAACACATACTTAAGGTATCTTAATAACACATATTCATGGTATCTTAGTAACACATACTTAAGGTATCTTATTAACACATATTCATGGTATCTTAGTAGCACATACTTAAGGTACCTTAATAACACATATTCAAGATATCTTAGTAGCACATACTTTAGGTATCTTAGTAACACAAATTTATGGTATCTTAGTAGCACATACTTAAGGTATCTTAATTACATATATTCATGGTATCTTAGTAACACATACTTAAGGTATCTTAATAACACATATTCATGGTATCTTAGTAGCACATACTTAAGGTATCTTAGTAGCACATATTTATGGTATCTTAGTAACACATACTTAAGGTATCTTAGTAACACATACTTAAGGTATCTTAGTAACACATACTTAAGGTATCTTAGTAACACATATTTATGGTATCTTAGCAGCACATACTTAAGGTATCTTAGTAACACATATTTATGGTATCTTAGTAACACATACTTAATGTATCTTAGTAAAACATACTTTTATCTTAGTAACACATACTTAAGGTATCTTAGTAACACATACTTAAGATATCTTAGTAACACATACTTAAGATATCTTAGTAACACATACTTAAGATATCTTAGTAACACATACTTAAGGTATCTTAGTAACACATACTTAAGGTATCTTAGTAACACATACTTAAGATATCTTAGTAACACATACTTAAGATATCTTAGTAACACATACTTAAGGTATCTTAGTAACACATACTTAAGATATCTTAGTAACACATACTTAAGATATCTTAGTAACACATACTTAAGATATCTTAGTAACACATACTTAAGATATCTTAGTAACACATACTTAAGGTATCTTAGTAACACATACTTAAGATAAGTAACACATACTTAAGATATCTTAGTAACACATACTTAAGTATCTTAGTAACACATACTTAGTAACACATACTTAAGATATCTTAGTAACACATACTTAAGGTATCTTAGTAACACATACTTAAGATATCTTAGTAACACATACTTAAGATATCTTAGTAACACATACTTAAGATATCTTAGTATCTTAGTAACACATACTTAAGATATCTTAGTAACACATACTTAAGAATCTTAGTAACACATACTTAAGATATCTTAGTAACACATACTTAATATCTTAGTAACACATACTTAAGATATCTTAGTAACAAATACTTAAGATATCTTAGTAACACATACTTAAGATATCTTAGTATCTTTAGTAACACATACTTAAGATATCTTAGTAACACATACTTAAGATATCTTAGTAACACATACTTAAGATATCTTAGTAACATACTTAAGATATCTTAGTAACACATACTTAAGGTATCTTAGTAACACATACTTAAGATATCTTAGTAACACATACTTAAGATATCTTAGTAACACATACTTAAGATATCTTAGTAACACATACTTAAGGTATCTTAGTAACACATACTTAAGGTATCTTAGTAACACATACTTAAGTAACACATACTTAAGATATCTTAGTAACACATACTTAAGATATCTTAGTAACACATACTTAAGGTATCTTAGTAACACATACTTAAGGTATCTTAGTAACACATACTTAAGATATCTTAGTAACACATACTTAAGATATCTTAGTAACACATACTTAAGGTATCTTAGTAACACATACTTAAGGTATCTTAGTAACACATACTTCAGGTATCTTAGTAACACATACTTAAGATATCTTAGTAACACATACTTAAGATATCTTAGTAACACATACTTAAGATATCTTAGTAACACATACTTAAGGTATCTTAGTAACACATACTTAAGGTATCTTAGTAACACATACTTAAGGTATCTTAGTAACACATACTTAAGATATCTTAGTAACACATACTTAAGGTATCTTAGTAACACATACTTAAGGTATCTTAGTAACACATACTTAAGATATCTTAGTAACACATACTTAAGATATCTTAGTAACACATACTTAAGGTATCTTAGTAACACAAATTTATGGTATCTTAGAAACACATAGTTAAGGTATCTTAATAACACATATTCATGGTATCTTAGTAACACATACTTAAGGTATCTTATTAACACATATTCATGGTATCTTAGTAGCACATACTTAAGGTACCTTAATAACACATATTCAAGATATCTTAGTAGCACATACTTTAGGTATCTTAGTAACACAAATTTATGGTATCTTAGTAGCACATACTTAAGGTATCTTAATTACATATATTCATGGTATCTTAGTAACACATACTTAAGGTATCTTAATAACACATATTCATGGTATCTTAGTAGCACATACTTAAGGTATCTTAGTAGCACATATTTATGGTATCTTAGTAACACATACTTAAGGTATCTTAGTAAAACATACTTAAGATATCTTAGTAACACATACTTAAGGTATCTTAGTAACACATACTTAAGGTTTCTTAGTAACACATACTTAAGATATCTTAGTAACACATACTTAAGATATCTTAGTAATACATACTTAAGGTATCTTAGTAACACATACTTAAGATATCTTAGTAACACATACTTAAGATATCTTAGTAACACATACTTAAGGTATCTTAGTAACACATACTTAAGGTATCTTAGTAACACATACTTCAGGTATCTTAGTAACACATACTTAAGATATCTTAGTAACACATACTTAAGATATCTTAGTAACACATACTTAAGATATCTTAGTAACACATACTTAAGGTATCTTAATAACACATACTTAAGGTATCTTAGTAACACATACTTAAGATATCTTAGTAACACATACTTAAGATATCTTAGTAACACATACTTAAGATATCTTAGTAACACATACTTAAGGTATCTTAGTAACACATACTTAAGGTATCTTAGTAACACATACTTAAGATATCTTAGTAACACATACTTAAGATATCTTAGTAACACATACTTAAGGTATCTTAGTAACACAAATTTATGGTATCTTAGAAACACATACTTAAGGTATCTTAATAACACATATTCATGGTATCTTAGTAACACATACTTAAGGTATCTTATTAACACATATTCATGGTATCTTAGTAGCACATACTTAAGGTACCTTAATAACACATATTCAAGATATCTTAGTAGCACATACTTTAGGTATCTTAGTAACACAAATTTATGGTATCTTAGTAGCACATACTTAAGGTATCTTAATTACATATATTCATGGTATCTTAGTAACACATACTTAAGGTATCTTAATAACACATATTCATGGTATCTTAGTAGCACATACTTAAGGTATCTTAGTAGCACATATTTATGGTATCTTAGTAACACATACTTAAGGTATCTTAGTAACACATACTTAAGGTATCTTAGTAACACATACTTAAGGTATCTTAGTAACACATATTTATGGTATCTTAGCAGCACATACTTAAGGTATCTTAGTAACACATATTTATGGTATCTTAGTAACACATACTTAAGGTATCTTAGTAACACATATTTATGGTATCTTAGTAACACATACTTAAGATATCTTAGTAACACATACTTAAGATATCTTAGTAACACATACTTAAGATATCTTAGTAACACATACTTAAGATATCTTAGTAACACATACTTAAGGTATCTTAGTAACACATACTTAAGATATCTTAGTAACACATACTTAAGTAACACATACTTAAGATATCTTAGTAACACATACTTAAGATATCTTAGTAACACATACTTAAGATATCTTAGTAACACATACTTAAGGTATCTTAGTAACACATACTTAAGATATCTTAGTAACACATACTTAAGATATCTTAGTAACACATACTTAAGATATCTTAGTAACACATACTTAAGGTATCTTAGTAACACATACTTAAGATATATTAGTAACACATACTTAAGAATCTTAGTAACACATACTTAAGATATCTCAGTAACACATACTTAAGGTACCTTAGTAACACATACTTAAGATATCTTAGTAACACATACTTAAGATATCTTAGTAACACATGGAGGAACACTGCAGAAGGCCTACTGGCCCATGCGAGGCAGGCAACATACTTAAGATATCTTAGTAACACATACTTAAGATATCTTAGTAACACATACTTAAGATATCTTAGTAACACATACTTAAGGTATGTTAGTAACACATACTTAAGATATCTTAGTAACACATACTTAAGATATCTTAGTAACACATACTTAAGATATCTTAGTAACACATACTTAAGGTATCTTAGTAACACATACTTAAGATATCTTAGTAACACATACTTAAGATATCTTAGTAACACATACTTAAGATATCT
>NC_091293.1:25196145-25211145 GCF_038502225.1 Cherax quadricarinatus | reverse complement strand
ATATATATATATATATATATATATATATATATATATATATATATATATATATATATATATATATATATATATATATATATATATAATATATATATATATATATATATATATATATATATATATATATATATATATATATATAATATATATATATATATATATATATATATATATATATATATATATATATATATATATATATATACATATATATTTTTTATTTTTTATTATCACACTGGCCGATTCCCACCAAGGCAGGGTGGCCCGAAAAAGAAAAACTTTTACCATCATTCACTCCATCACTGTCTTGCCAGAAGGGTGCTTTACACTACAGTTTTTAAACTGCAACATTAACACCCCTCCTTCAGAGTGCAGGCACTGTACTTCCCATCTCCAGGACTCAAGTCCGGCCTGCCGGTTTCCCTGAACCCCTTCATAAATGTTACTTTGCTCACACTCCAACAGCACGTCAAGTATTAAAAACCATTCGTCTCCATTCACTCCTATCAAACACGCTCACGCACGCCTGCTGGAAGTCCAAGCCCCTCGCACACAAAACCTCCTTTACCCCCTCCCTCCAACCTTTCCTAGGCCGACCCCCTACCCCGCCTTCCTTCCACTACAGACTGATACACTCTTGAAGTCATTCTGTTTCGCTCCATTCTCTCTACATGTCCGAACCACCTTAACAACCCTTCCTCAGCCCTCTGAACAACAGTTTTGGTAATCCCGCTCCTCCTCCTAACTTCCAAACTACGAATTCTCTGCATTATATTCACACCACACATTGCCCTCAGACATGACATCTCCACTGCCTCCAGCCTTCTCCTCGCTGCAACATTCATCACTCATGCTTCACACCCATATAAGAGTGTTGGTAAAACTATACTCTCATACATTCCCCTCTTTGACTCCAAGGACAAAGTTCTTTGTCTCCACAGACTCCTAAGTGCACCACTCACCCTTTTCCCCTCATCAATTCTATGATTCACCTCATCCTTCATAGACCCATCCGCTGACACGTCCACTCCCAAATATCTGAATACATTCACCTCCTCCATACTCTCTCCCTCCAATCTGATATCCAATCTTTCATCACCTAATCTTTTTGTTATCCTCATAACCTTACTCTTTCCTGTATTCACCTTTAATTTTCTTCTTTTGCACACCCTACCAAATTCATCCACCAATCTCTGCAACTTCTCTTCAGAATCTCCCAAGAGCACAGTGTCATCAGCAAAGAGCAACTGTGACAACTCCCACTTTATGTGTGATTCTTTATCTTTTAACTCCACGCCTCTTGTCAAGACCCTCGCATTTACTTCTCTTACAACCCCATCTATAAATATATTAAACAACCACGGTGACATCACACATCCATGTCTAAGGCCTACTTTTACTGGGAAATAATTTCCCTCTTTCCTATGTACTCTAACTTGAGCCTCACTATCCTCGTAAAAACTCTTCACTGCTTTCAGTAACCTACCTCCTACACCATACACCTGCAACATCTGCCACATTGCCCCCCTATCCACCCTGTCATACGCCTTTTCCAAATCCATAAATGCCACAAAGACCTCTTTAGCCTTATCTAAATACTGTTCACTTATATGTTTCACTGTAAACACCTGGTCCAGACACCCCGTACCTTTCCTAAAGCCTCCTTGTTCATCTGCTATCCTATTCTCAGTCTTACTTTTAATTCTTTCAATAATAACTCTACCATACACTTTACCAGGTATACTCAACAGACTTATCCCCCTATAATTTTTGCACTCTCTTTTGTCCCCTTTGCCTTTATACAAAGGAACTATGCATGCTCTCTGCCAATCCCTAGGTACCTTGCCCTCTTCCATACATTTATTAAATAATTGCACCAACCACTCCAAAACTATATCCCCACCTGCTTTTAACATTTACCTTTTTCCCATCAATGCCGGCTGCCTCACCCCCTTTCATTTTACCTACTGCCTCACGAAACTTCCCCCACACTCACAACTGGCTCTTCCTCACTCCTACAAGATGTTATTCCTCCTTGCCCTATACACGAAATCACAGCTTCCCTATCTTCATCAACATTTAACAATTCCTCAAAATATTCCCTCCATCTTCCCAATACCTCTAACTCTCCATTTAATAACTCTTCTCTCCTATTTTTAACTGACAAATCCATTTGTTCTCTAGGCTTCCTTAACTTGTTAATCTCACTCCAAAACTTTTTCTTATTTTCAACAAAATTTGTTGATAACATCTCACCCACTCTCTCATTTGCTCTCTTTTTACATTGCTTCAACACTCTCTTAACCTCTCTCTTTTACTCCATATACTCTTCCCTCCTTGCATCACTTTGTAAAAACTTCTCATATGCTAACTTTTTCTCCCTTACTGCTCTCTTTACGTCATCATTCCACCAATCGCTCCTCTTCCCTCCCGTACCCACCTTCCTGTAACCACAAACTTCTGCTGAACACTCTAACACTACATTTTTAAACCTACCCCATACCTCTTCGACCCCATTGCCTATGCTCTCATTAGCCCATCTATTCTCCAATAGCTGTTTATATCTTTCCCTAACTGCCTCCTCTTTTAGTTTATAAACCTTCACCTCTCTCTTCCCTGATGCTTCTATTCTCCTTGTATCCCATCTACCTTTTACTCTCAGTGTAGCTACAACTAGAAAGTGATCTGATATATCTGTGGCCCCTCTATAAACATGTACATCCTGAAGTCTACTCAACAGTCTTTTATCTACCAATACATAATCCAACAAACTACTGTCATTTCGCCCTACATCATATCTTGTATACTTATTTATCCTCTTTTTCTTAAAATATGTATTACCTATAACTAAACCCCTTTCTATACAAATTTCAATCAAAGGGCTCCCATTATCATTTACACCTGGCACCCCAAACTTACCAGCACACCCTCCCTAAAAGTTTCTCCTACTTTAGCATTCAGGTCCCCTACCACCATTACTCTCTCACTTGATTCAAAGGCTCCTATACATTCACTTAACATCTCCCAAAATCTCTCTCTCTCCTCTGCATTCCTCTCTTCTCCAGGTGCATACACGCTTATTATGACCCACTTCTCGCATCCAACCTTTACTTTAATCCACATAATTATTGCATTTACACATTCATATTCTCTTTTCTCCTTCCATAACCGATCATTCAACATTAATGCTACCCCTTCCTTTGCTCTAACTCTCTCAGATACTCCAGATTTAATCCCGTTTATTTCCCCCCACCGAAACTCCCCTACCCCCTTCAGCTTTGTTTCGCTTAGGGCCAGGACATCCAACTTCTTTTCAGTCATAACATCAGCAATCATCTGTTTCTTGTCATCTGCACTACATCCACGCACATTGAAGCATCCCAGTTTTATAAAGTTTTTCTTCTTCTCTTTTTTAGTAAATGTCTGCAGGAGAAGGGGTTACTAGCCCATTGCTCCCGGCATTTTAGTCGCCTCATACGACACGCATGGCTTATGGAGGAAAGATTCTTTTTCCACTTCCCCATGGACAATAGAAGAAATAAAGAAGAACAAGAGCTATGTAGAAAAAGGAGAAAAACCTAGATGTATGTATATATATATGCATGTGCGTGTCTGTGAAGTGTGACCAAAGTGTAAGTTGGAGTAGGAAGATATCCCTGTTATCTAGCGTGTTTATGAGACAGAAAAAGACACCAGCAATCCTACCATCATGCAAAACAGTTACAGGTAAAACTGGTCAATTAGCAAAAACTCATTTAAAATTAAGTCCTTTCTAAAAATTTCTCTTATACGTTTAAAGATATTTTTATTTTCATTAACGTCAATATAAAAAAATTTAATTTTGCTCCAAAAGAATCTTAGAAAACTTACCTAACCTTATTATAACAAGAACAATTTATTTTAGCCTAACCCAACTAAACATATTTTAGATTAGTTTACAGTAATTTAGTGCTAAACAAACACGGTGAAATATATTTTTTTCGTTAGGTTCAGAATGATTTTGGCGAAATTATTGCATACACAAATTTTCGCTTGTCCTATATGGCAAGATGAGCGTTGCTATTTAAGCTAAGATCGCAAGTTCTGCCTATTCGGCACGATATATATATATATATATATATATATATATATATATATATATATATATATATATATATATATATATATATATATATATATATATATATATGTATATATATCAATAACAACACTGCGGTAGCCAAGGATTCGAACCCATGTTGTACTGGCCCGCCATTCTGAGCGAGAACCACATGACGCCTTAACCCACAGGATCACCCAATCTTGTAGGATTTGGTGGTTCTGTGGGTTAAGGCGTCATGTGGTTCTCGCTCAAAATGGTGGGCCAGTACAACATGGGTTCGGATCCTTGGCTAGCGCAGTGTTGTTATTGATATATATATATATATATATATATATATATATATATATATATATATATATATATATATATATATATATATATATATATATATATATATATATATATATATGTGTGTGTGTGTGTGTGTGTGTGTGTGTGTGTGTGTGTGTGTGTGTGTGTGTGTGTGTGTGTGTGTGTGTGTGTGTGTGTGTGTGTGTGTGTGTGTGATGTGATAAGTGTGCTTATCACATCACACAAATAAGGTTTCTTGCTTGGGAGTGCTTTTACTACTCGGTCAGTTCTTTTCCTAAGGAGCATGCATTCTTTGCCTCCCCAAAAGAAACGCAAGCAAAGTTAAATAAGAGTTAACTTCTCGCGTCCATCACAGGAGCTGGCCTCACTACAAAATGCTCTTTCGGTCGCTGGACGCTGGTCGCTTTCGAGTTTAATGTTAAATTGAGGATTCTCTGGCTGTCGCCTTTGGTCACTCCTGGGTAGGCGACGACGCTCCGGTGGACCTCATCGCTAAACAGCCTTCGTGTCAGAGGCAACTACTTCCAAGCGCGCAAGGAAGAATGTGTGGTAATTATGTCTGATCCGGAGACAGTGAAAGGCTGGCTCTAATTTTCCAGTTAAGAGCCCATCGCCAACATCTAGCTACTCTTCCTACCCTGATTTACGCATACCATTACTACTTTAATGATCTTCATCCTCACTCGAAGGCAAGTTACCCAGGGTAAATTGCCTACAAAAGATTGACATGGCTAATAGTGAAAAAAGACAATTTCGGATAGGAGCTTTATTGAGACTTTTCGCCTGCGGATAGACTTACCATACCCCGGCCGGGATTGAACCCGCGGTCAGAGAGTCTCAAAACTCTAGTCCGTCGCGTTAGCCACTAGACCAGCTAGCCACAATAAGATTCGTCCAACTAGGTATATTTCTACACCATAGGAAGGTTAGCAGAGGCACCATGTTGACGGCAGCGAAGAGACTTGAGCTAGAGTTCGTCACAGCCACGCTAGCTGGAGATTCGTCTGTAAAAACTTGCATTTGTGGTCACAGTGGTGCCTGTGCTAACCTTCCTATGGTGTAGAAATATACCTAGTTGGACGAATCTTATTGTGGCTAGCTGGTCTAGTGGCTAACGCGACGGGCTGGAGTTTTGAGACTCTCTGACTGCGGGTTCAATCCCAGCCGGGGTATGGTTTGTTTGCAATCGTGTCATTACGATTTCGTGAATCATGCGGATAGACTTCTTCATCAATCAGCGTTGTAGAAACTGTCCTCATGCTGAGAGTATATACCTCCAGAGTAGCGCACAGTATCTTCTGTGTCGAGGTTCCATGTTTCTGCAGCCTCTCACGACAAGGAAACAAATGGCGCAAAGCTGAGAAGAGGTCAAGTGCCTTTTTTTCCCTAACACTTATCGGATATGCGCTATTTGTCCTTAACATCGGTAATGACAGAGCCATGGACGCCAATATAAACCTGAGGCTTGAAGCCTTTCCTACCGTCCTCTTTCATGAGGCTGTCCGCCGTTTGCAGTCTTCTTTGTCCTTCCCTAATCTTCATAATTTTGTATTTGATAAGTCTAAATTATATCAGACACTTGTAAAATAAGACATGCAGACTGTCCGGGTTCATTTCCTGTTTTTAATCTGTATATATTATTGTCATTTCTGTCTTCTTGGCGATAGAACCAGTGACTGTTATTGTTCACTCTGGTACATGCTACAGTGACTGTTATTGTTCACTCTACTACATGCTACAGTGACTGTTATTGTTCACTCTGCTACAGTGACTGTTATTGTTCACTCTGCTACATGCTACAGTGACTGTTATTGTTCACTCTGCTACATGCTACAGTGACTGTTATTGTTCACTCTGCTACATGCTACAGTGACTGTTATTGTTCACTCTGCTACAGTGACTGTTATTGTTCACTCTGCTACAGTGACTGTTATTGTTCACTCTGCTACATGCTACAGTGACTGTTATTGTTCACTCTGCTACATGCTAGTGACTGTTACTGTTCACTCTGCTACATGCTAGTGACTGTTATTGTTCACTCTGCTACATGCTAGTGACTGTTACTGTTCACTCTGCTACATGCTAGTGACTGTTATTGTTCACTCTGCTACATGCTACAGTGACTGTTATTGTTCACTCTGTTACATGCTACAGTGACTGTTATTGTTCACTCTGCTACATGCTACAGTGACTGTTATTGCTCACTCTGCTACATGCTACAGTGACTGTTATTGCTCACTCTGCTACATGCTACAATGACTGTTATGATTCACTATGCTACATTGATTGTTATTGTGCACTCTGCTGCATGCAGTAGTGACTGTTATTCTTCACTCTGCTACATGCTACAGTGACTGTTATTGTTCACTCTGTTACATGCTACAGTGACTGTTATTGTTCACTCTGCTACACGCTACAGTGACTGTTATTGTTCACTCTGCTACATGCTACAGTGACTGTTATTGTTCACTCTGCTACATGCTACAGTGACTGTTATTGTTCACTCTGCTACATACTACAGTGACTGTTATTGTTCACTCTGCTACATGCTACAGTGACTGTTATTGTTCACTCTGCTACATGCTACAGTGACTGTTATTGTTCACTCTGCTACATGCTACAGTGACTGTTATTGTTCACTCTGCTACATGCTAGTGACTGTTATTGTTCACTCTGCTACATGCTACAGTGACTGTTATTGTTCACTCTGCTACATGCTACAGTGACTGTTATTGTTCACTCTGCTACATGCTACAGTGACTGTTATTGTTCACTCTGTTACATGCTACAGTGACTGTTATTGTTCACTCTGCTACACGCTACAGTGACTGTTATTGTTCACTCTGCTACATGCTACAGTGACTGTTATTGTTCACTCTGCTACATGCTACAGTGACTGTTATTGTTCACTCTGCTACATACTACAGTGACTGTTATTGTTCACTCTGCTACATGCTACAGTGACTGTTATTGTTCACTCTGCTACATGCTACAGTGACTGTTATTGTTCACTCTGCTACATGCTACAGTGACTGTTATTGTTCACTCTGCTACATGCTAGTGACTGTTATTGTTCACTCTGCTACACGGTACAGTGACTGTTATTGTTCACTCTGCTACATGCTACAGTGACTGTTATTGTTCACTCTGCTACATGCTACAGTGACTGTTATTGTTCACTCTGTTACATGCTACAGTGACTGTTATTGTTCACTCTGTTACATGCTACAGTGACTGTTATTGTTCACTCTGTTACATGCTACAGTGACTGTTATTGTTCACTCTGTTACAGTGACTGTTATTGTTCACTCTGTTACATGCTACAGTGACTGTTATTGTTCACTCTGCTACATGCTACAGTGACTGTTATTGTTCACTCTGCTACATGCTACAGTGACTGTTATTGTTCACTCTGCTACATGCTACAGTGACTGTTATTGTTCACTCTGTTACATGCTACAGTGACTGTTATTGTTCACTCTGTTACATGCTACAGTGACTGTTATTGTTCACTCTGTTACATGCTACAGTGACTGTTATTGTTCACTCTGTTACAGTGACTGTTATTGTTCACTCTGTTACATGCTACAGTGACTGTTATTGTTCACTCTGTTACATGCTACAGTGACTGTTATTGTTCACTCTGTTACATGCTACAGTGACTGTTATTGTTCACTCTGCTGCATGCTACAGTGACTGTTATTGTTCACTCTGCTACATGCTACAGTGACTGTTATTGTTCACTCTGTTACAGTGACTGTTATTGTTCACTCTGCTACAGTGACTGTTATTGTTCACTCTGCTACATGCTACAGTGACTGTTATTGTTCACTCTGTTACAGTGACTGTTATTGTTCACTCTGCTACAGTGACTGTTATTGTTCACTCTGCTACAGTGACTGTTATTGTTCACTCTGCTACAGTGACTGTTATTGTTCACTCTGCTACAGTGACTGTTATTGTTCACTCTGCTACAGTGACTGTTATTGTTCACTCTGCTGCATGCTAGTGACTGTTATTGTTCACTCTGCTACACGCTACAGTGACTGTTATTGTTCACTCTGCTACATGCTAGTGACTGTTATTGTTCACTCTGCTACAGTGACTGTTATTGTTCACTCTGCTACATGCTAGTGACTGTTATTGTTCACTCTGCTACACGCTACAGTGACTGTTATTGTTCACTCTGCTACATGCTACAGTGACTGTTATTGTTCACTCTGCTACATGCTACAGTGACTGTTATTGTTCACTCTGCTACATGCTACAGTGACTGTTATTGTTCACTCTGCTACATGCTACAGTGACTGTTATTGTTCACTCTGTTACATGCTACAGTGACTGTTATTGTTCACTCTGCTACACGCTACAGTGACTGTTATTGTTCACTCTGCTACATGCTACAGTGACTGTTATTGTTCACTCTGCTACATGCTACAGTGACTGTTATTGTTCACTCTGCTACATACTACAGTGACTGTTATTGTTCACTCTGCTACATGCTACAGTGACTGTTATTGTTCACTCTGCTACATGCTACAGTGACTGTTATTGTTCACTCTGCTACATGCTACAGTGACTGTTATTGTTCACTCTGCTACATGCTAGTGACTGTTATTGTTCACTCTGCTACATGCTACAGTGACTGTTATTGTTCACTCTGCTACATGCTACAGTGACTGTTATTGTTCACTCTGCTACATGCTACAGTGACTGTTATTGTTCACTCTGTTACATGCTACAGTGACTGTTATTGTTCACTCTGCTACACGCTACAGTGACTGTTATTGTTCACTCTGCTACATGCTACAGTGACTGTTATTGTTCACTCTGCTACATGCTACAGTGACTGTTATTGTTCACTCTGCTACATACTACAGTGACTGTTATTGTTCACTCTGCTACATGCTACAGTGACTGTTATTGTTCACTCTGCTACATGCTACAATGACTGTTATTGTTCACTCTGCTACATGCTACAGTGACTGTTATTGTTCACTCTGCTACATGCTAGTGACTGTTATTGTTCACTCTGCTACACGGTACAGTGACTGTTATTGTTCACTCTGCTACATGCTACAGTGACTGTTATTGTTCACTCTGCTACATGCTACAGTGACTGTTATTGTTCACTCTGCTACATGCTACAGTGACTGTTATTGTTCACTCTGCTACATGCTACAGTGACTGTTATTGTTCACTCTGCTACATGCTACAGTGACTGTTATTGTTCACTCTGCTACATGCTACAGTGACTGTTATTGTTCACTCTGTTACATGCTACAGTGACTGTTATTGTTCACTCTGTTACATGCTACAGTGACTGTTATTGTTCACTCTGTTACATGCTACAGTGACTGTTATTGTTCACTCTGTTACAGTGACTGTTATTGTTCACTCTGTTACATGCTACAGTGACTGTTATTGTTCACTCTGTTACATGCTACAGTGACTGTTATTGTTCACTCTGTTACATGCTACAGTGACTGTTATTGTTCACTCTGCTGCATGCTACAGTGACTGTTATTGTTCACTCTGCTACATGCTACAGTGACTGTTATTGTTCACTCTGTTACAGTGACTGTTATTGTTCACTCTGCTACAGTGACTGTTATTGTTCACTCTGCTACATGCTACAGTGACTGTTATTGTTCACTCTGTTACAGTGACTGTTATTGTTCACTCTGCTACAGTGACTGTTATTGTTCACTCTGCTACAGTGACTGTTATTGTTCACTCTGCTACAGTGACTGTTATTGTTCACTCTGCTACAGTGACTGTTATTGTTCACTCTGCTACAGTGACTGTTATTGTTCACTCTGCTGCATGCTAGTGACTGTTATTGTTCACTCTGCTACACGCTACAGTGACTGTTATTGTTCACTCTGCTACATGCTAGTGACTGTTATTGTTCACTCTGCTACAGTGACTGTTATTGTTCACTCTGCTACATGCTAGTGACTGTTATTGTTCACTCTGCTACACGCTACAGTGACTGTTATTGTTCACTCTGCTACATGCTACAGTGACTGTTATTGTTCACTCTGCTACATGCTACAGTGACTGTTATTGTTCACTCTGCTACATGCTACAGTGACTGTTATTGTTCACTCTGCTACATGCTACAGTGACTGTTATTGTTCACTCTGCTGCATGCTACAGTGACTGTTATTGTTCACTCTGCTACACGCTACAGTGACTGTTATTGTTCACTCTGCTACATGCTACAGTGACTGTTATTGTTCACTCTGCTACATGCTACAGTGACTGTTATTGTTCACTCTGCTACATGCTTCAGTGATTGTTATTGTTCACTCTGTTTCATACTGCAGTGACTGTTATTGTTCAATCTGCTACACGCTACAGTGACTGTTATTGTTCAGTATGTTACATGCTACAGTGACTGTTATTGTTCACTCTGCTACATGCTACAGTGACTGTTATTGTTCACTCTGCTACACGCTACAGTGACTGTTATTGTTCAGTATGCTACATGCTACAGTGACTGTTATTGTTCACTCTGCTACATGCTACAGTGACTGTTATTGTTCACTCTGCTACACGCTACAGTGACTGATATTGTTCAGTATGCTACATGCTACAGTGACTTTTATTGTTTACTCATCTACATGCTACAGTGATTGTTGCTGTTCACTCTGTTTCATACTACAGTCACTGTTATTGTTCACTCTGTTACATTCTACAGTGACTTTAATTTTCGCTCTGCTACATGCTACAAAGACTTGTATTGTTCACTCTGCTACATGCTTCGGTGACTGTTATAGTTCACTTTGCTATATGCAACAGCGAGTGTTATTGTTCACTCTGCTACGTGCTATAGTGACTGTTATTGTTCACTCTACTACACTCTTCATTAGTTGTACATTATGATACATGCAGTACAATATACTACAGAATGTACAAATCCTTCTTACACTATGCTACAGACTGTCAGTAAGAGAGTTCTGTACCCTATTTCAGACTGTGTTAACGTCTTTTCGTAAATGTATAAAATGCAGAAGAACTGATGTACGAGAAACGTGTGCAGAGCTTCGATGTTAGCACCATCACTTATAATGGCAGGTGTTGCACACATGTTTTAATGTTTCTATAAGTTTGGTAGGAGGATACATGTGTGTGTGCATATTGTCGGTGATTCTTCCAATATTGTAACATTATGGAAAATTTTTTTATGATTATCTCGTTATTTGTTACTTGCAATATTCCTCCGGACGGGATGTTTGCTTAATTTATGTTAAGAGCTAAACCCATGTGGGTCATTCAGCGCAAGACATGGTGAAGGCTTGATCCTCCGTCTGTTTAGGGCGAGACAGATGCGCATCCTATATGTCCCCTCCGGACAGGAGGAAGTCATCTTGATGTCGAAGGTATATTAAGTGAGCTGCCAAGCCTCTTAGGTGGGTGACTTCAAGTGCCGCCAGCATGTGTGGGCAGGGGAGTGCGCTGCACCAGATAGGAGGGGCGTATTGTTGGAGTGTCTGATGTCAACACTTGATGTCAGCATTCTTAATGATGGCTGCCCCACCTACCATAATATCCATTTTGGGACAATTTCAGGTGTTGATCTCTCCGTCTGTTCAGGTAGTCTCTTTTTACACCCCAAACAGTTCGTAATTTCGGACCTTGACGGCGGCGATCGTTCGCTAAATTGTGTCCTAAAATTTATTTTCTTAGATTTAAATATCAGTTTCAGTTACTCTAGTGTCGTTAGGAACATTACTGAGGCTCCTGGTTGTGGTTTTAATGTACAAAGTTAAACCATTTGCTTGTAAACTATGATATTTAGTCTTCACAGTGTGTTGAATGGCACTCAACCCCATAAACGATTAAATAAAACAAACGGAAATAACCAAAGGGGAAAATAATTTTTTTATTGAACAATAAAAAACATTACAAAAGTATATACATCGAAACATAAATGTATCTTCAAAGTGTATGTAGTATATATACTGAGATATTACTTTAATCTGACAGGATATCGCCCAAAGTTTTAGAAAAAGATGACCAGAAGAATTCATCTATTCAGCAATAATTATTAGAGAAAGAAAAAATGCCAGAAACCGTGGAAAAAAACATAAACAGCGAAGATAGTAAAAATAAGGTGATAGGAAGAGCCTTTACAAGCCTTCTCTTGATATATTCTCATGCATTATGCCGGGTAGCAGCCGTTAGCATGACGTCACGGCCTGCTGCCACACTCTACAGTGACTCCTCAGTGCTCATGTGGCCACCGTTGTGAGAGGAAGTATTGCACTTTTGTCTCTCATCCGACCCATCTTTTGTCCGGTGTTCCTTTTGGTTTTGAGGCTATACATGTTTGATTATGGGTAAAAGGAAGTCTTTAACACCTGAAACTATACCTCACATCATAGAGCTTCACAAAGCTGGGAACCAGACGAAAGAAACAGTAGAGAATGTTGGTGTGTGTGAGCGTTCAGTGAGGAACTGGGTGCAGCGTTTCGAGGCTGGTGGTGGTGCCGAGTTACCGTCTGCCAAACCTCGGCCTGGCCCCTCGAAGAAGACATCTGTTCGTACCTAAACTGTGTTAAAGAAGCAGTTAGAGAGTGATTATGTGTGAGTGAGGTGAAAGTGTTGAATGATGATGAAAGTATTTTCTTTTTGGGGATTTTCTTTCTTTTTGGGTTACCCTGCCTAGGAGAGAGACGGCCGACTTGTTAAAAAAAAGTATATATATATATATATATATATATATATATATATATATATATATATATATGATATATGTCGTGCCGAATAGGCAGAACTAGCGATCTTAGCTTAAATAGCAACGCTCATCTTGCCATATAGGACAAGTGAAAATTTGTGTATGCAATAATTTCGCCCAAATCATTCTGAACCTAACGAAAAAAATACAATTTACTGTGTTTGTTTAGTATTAAATTATTGTAAACAAATCTAAAATATATTTCGTTGGGTTAGGCTAAAATAAATTGTTCTTGTTATAATAAGGTTAGGTAAGTTTTCTAAGATTCTTTAGGTGCAAAATTAAAAAATTTTACATTAACATTAATGGAAAAAAATATATCTTTAAACGTATAAGAGAAAATTTTAGAAATAACTTAATTTTAAATGAGTCCTTGCTAATTGACCAGTTTTACATATTCGGCACGACATATATATATATATATATATATATATATATATATATATATATATATATATATATATATATATATATATATATATATATATATATATATATATATATGCATGCAAAAATTCTATGAAAAAAATACGGTGAAAATATGAGCAAGCCTTTATAAGACTTGACAGTATAAGGAGAGCGTGATGATGATAGTCTGTGATGATAGGTGAAACAAATAATGGGATAATTCAAGACAAGTAAAGGGATAGTTTAAGTAAGGTAGGTGACGATAAAGCTTAAGGCCAATGGAGACATTATTTAAGGCAAAAGTTATTGTAATCAGTGTTAATCATGAACAACAATGTTAATCATGAACAACAATGTTAATCACGAACAACATTGTTAATCATGAACAACAATGTTAATCATGAACAACAATGTTAATCATGAACAACAATGTTAATCACGAACAACATTGCTAATCATGAACAACAATGTTAATCATAAACAACAATGTTAATCACGAACAACATTGCTAATCATGAACAACAATGTTAATCATAAACAACAATGGGTCTAAAACTGATCCTTGTAAAACGCCACGCGTGACTGATCCCCCACTCTAATTTCATTCCATTGATTCAAATTTTGCTTTGTGTTAGTTAGCCATGCTCTATCAGTGACAGAACTTTCCTCGTAAACCATGAGCTGCCATCTTCTGTAGCAATCTTGTGTGCGGTGCTCCGTCAAGACTTACTGAATTCCAAAAAAATAATACCATGTTTTTTATCATGATCAACTACCTCAAAGGCTTATTTGTCAGGCATAAAGTGAACCCCTGTTGAGATTCATTAATCAAATTATACTTATAAAAGTAGACATGCTCTTATATTAATTTGCTTATTACTGTGGCCAAGCTTATTTGGCTGTAATTTGATGGTACTGACTAATTTTTGATTAAAAGATTAGAATTACATTAGCCATCATCCACATCTCCGATATTATACCCGTCTGGAGTGATATAATTAAAAGGTTTTATCTTACACTTTTTAAGAACCCTTGAGAAAACGTTCATCGGTACCTGGTGGTTTACTTTGCTTTAATTGGTTCACCTGTTATGCTTTATGAATCGTTTTCTTGAGATGTAATAAAAAAAATTGTTACTTTGTTACTGTGGTTATGTTTATGTTTTCTTCTATAAAAACTGAAAGGAAATAAGTATTAATAGTAGCGTAAATTTGTTTCTTAATGTAAGTAAACTGTTCAGAGATTGATTTAAGTAAGTCTAACTTTTCTTTAATCTGTGATCCATATTCCTAGAAAAAACTTTCCCAGTTATCTTCAGTTTCTTTGCTAATCTCGTTAAACTTTACTTTTCCCCTGTTTAACATCTCTTTTAACATGAACACATTAATTTATAAGATGACTCTCGCCTCTACTGACATGCATATAAACTCAT
>NC_091293.1:25143645-25186145 GCF_038502225.1 Cherax quadricarinatus | reverse complement strand
AAAGCGCTTGGAATTTCTCTATTCTTTCAGAGTGGTTGTTTTGCATATTTTGAAATCACCTGTTTACTGTGATCTTATTGCATATATATATATATATATATATATATATATATATATATATATATATATATATATATATATATATATATATATATATATATATATGTATATACATATACTATATATATATATATATATATATATATATATATATATATATATATATATATATATATATATATATATATATATATATATATATATGTCCTGCCGAATATGTAAAACTGGTCAATTAGCAAGAACTCATTTAAAATTAAGTCCTTTCTAAAATTTTCTTTTATACGTTTAAAGATATATTTTTTTCATTAATGTTCATTTAAAAATTTATAATTTTGCTCCAAAAAGAACTTAGAAAACTTACGTAACCTTATTATAAGAAGCGCAATTTATTTTAGCCTAACCCAACTAAATATATTTTAGATTTGTTTACAATAATTAAATACTAAAGAAACCCAGTGAAATATATTTTTTTCGTTAGGTTCAGAATGATTTTGGCGAAATTATTGCATACACAAATTTTCACTTGTCCTATATGGCAAGATGAGCGTTGCTATTTAAGCCAAGATCGCAAGTTCTGCCTATTCGGCACGACTATAATATATATATATATATATATATATATATATATATATATATATATATATATATATATATATATATATATATATATATATATATATTATATATATATATATATATATATATATATATACATTATTTATATATTTTTTTTTTTTTTTTTTATCACACTGGCCGATTCCCACCAAGGCGGGGTGGCCCGAAAAAGAAAAACTTTCACCATCATTCACTCCATCACTGTCTTGCCAGAAGGGTGCTTTACACTACAGTTTTTAAACTGCAACATTAACACCCCTCCTTCAGAGTGCAGGTACTGTACTTCCCATCTCCAGGACTCAAGTCCGGCCTGCCGGTTTCCCTGAACCCCTTCATAAATGTTACTTTGCTCACACTCCAACAGCACGTCAAGTATTAAAAACCATTTGTCTCCATTCACTCCTATCAAACACGCTCACGCATGCCTGCTGGAAGTCCAAGCCCCTCGCACAAAAAACCTCCTTTACCCCCTCCCTCCAACCTTTCCTAGGCCGACCCCTATCTCGCCTTCCTTCCACTACAGACTGATACACTCTTGAAGTCATTCTGTTTCGCTCCATTCTCTCTACATGTCCGAACTACCTCAACAACCCTTCCTCAGCCCTCTGGACAACAGTTTTGGTAATCCTGCACCTCGTCCTAACTTCCAAACTACGAATTCTCTGCATTATATTCACACCACACATTGCCCTCAGACATGACATCTCCACTGCCTCCAGCCTTCTCCTCGCTGCAACATTCATCACCCATGCTTCACACCCATATAAGAGCGTTGATAAAATTATACTCTCATACATTCCCCTCTTTGCCTCCAAGGACAAAGTTCTTTGTCTCCACAGACTCCTAAGTGCACCACTCACCTTTTTCCCCTCATCAATTCTATGATTCACCTCATCTTTCATAGACCCATCCGCTGACACGTCCACTCCCAGATATCTGAATACATTCACCTCCTCCATACTCTCTCCCTCCAATCTGATAGCCAATCTTTCATCACCTAATCTTTTTGTTATCCTCATAACCTTACTCTTTCCTGTATTCACTTTCAATTTTCTTCTTTTGTACACCCTACCAAATTCATCCACCAATCTCTGCAACTTCTCTTCAGAATCTCCCAAGAGCACAGTGTCATCAGCAAAGAGCAACTGTGACAACTCCCACTTTATGTGTGATTCTTTATCTTTTAACTCCATGCCTCTTGCCGAGACCCTCGCATTTACTTCTCTTACAACCCCATCTATAAATATATTAAACAAGCACGGTGACATCACACATCCTTGTCTAAGGCCTACTTTTACTGGGAAATAATTTCCCTCTTTCCTACATACTCTAACTTGCGCCTCACTATCCTCGTAAAAGCTCTTCACTGCTTTCAGTAGCCTACCTCCTACACCATACACCTGCAACATCTACCACATTGCCCCCCTATCCACCCTGTCATACGCCTTTTCCAAATCCATAAATGCCACAAAGACCTCTTTAGCCTTATCTAAATACTGTTCACTTATATATTTCACTGTAAACACCTGGTCCACACACCCCCTACCTTTCCTAAAGCCTCCTTGTTCATCTGCTATCCTATTCTCCGTCTTACTCTTAATTCATTCAATAATAACTCTACCATACACTTTACCAGGTATACTCAGCAGACTTATCCCCCTATAATTTTTGCACTCTCTTTTATCCCCTCTGCCAATCCCTAGGTACCTTATCCTCTTCCATACATTTATTAAATAATTGCACCAACCACTCCAAAACTACATCCCCACCTGCTTTTAACATTTCTATCTTTATCCCATCAATCCCGGCTGCCTTACCCCCTTTCATTTTACCTACTGCCTCACGAACTTCCCCCACACTCACAACTGGCTCTTCCTCACTCCTACAAGATGTTATTCCTCCTTGCCCTATACACGAAATCACAGCTTCCCTATCTTCATCAACATTTAACAATTCCTCAAAATATTCCTTCCATCTTCCCAATACCTCTAACTCTCCATTTAATAACTCTCCTCTCCTATTTTTAACTGACAAATCCATTTGTTCTCTAGGCTTTCTTAACTTGTTAATCTCACTCCAAAACTTTTTCTTATTTTCAACAAAATTTGTTGATAACATCTCACCCACTCTCTCATTTGCTCTCTTTTTACATTGCTTCACCACTCTCTTAACTTCTCTCTTTTTCTCCATATACTCTTCCCTCCTTGCATCACTTCTACTTTGTAAAAACTTCTCATATGCTAACTTTTTCTCCCTTACTACTCTCTTTACATCATCATTCCACCAATCGCTCCTCTTCCCTCCTGCACCGACTTTCCTGTAACCACAAACTTCTGCTGAACACTCTAACACTACATTTTTAAACCTACCCCATACCTCTTCGACCCCATTGCCTATGCTCTCATTATATTTATATATATTTTTATATATATTTATATATATTTATATATACATATATATATATATATATATATATATATATATATATATATATATATACATTATATATATATATGTCGTGCCGAATAGGCAGAACTTGCGATTTTGGCTTAAATAGCAACGCTCATCTTGCCATATAGGACGAGTGAAAATTTGTGTATGCAATAATTTCGCCAAAATCATTCTGAACCTAACGAAAAAAATATATTTGATTGTGTTTGTTTAGTATTAAATTATTGTAAACGTATTTAAAATATATTTAGTTCGGTTAGGCTAAACTAAATTACACTTGTTATAATAAGGTTAGGTAAGTTTTCTAAGATTCTTTTGGTCCAAAATTATAAATTTTTACATTAACATTGATGAAAAAAATATATCTTTTAACGTATAAGAGAAAATTTCAGAAAGGACTTAATTTTAAATGAGTTCTTGCTAATTGACTAGTTTTACATATTCGCACGACATATATATATATATATATATATATATATATGTCGTGCCGCTTATGTAAAACCGGTCAATTAGCAAGAACTCATTTAAAATTAAGCCCTTTCTAAAATTTTCTCTTATACGTTTAAAGATATATTTTTTTCTTTAATGTTAATGTAAAAATTTTTAATTTTGCACCAAAAGAATCTTAGAAAACTTACCTAACCTTATTATAACAAGAACAATTTATTTTAGCCTAACCCAACTAAATATCTTTTAGATTTGTTTACAGTAATTTAATACTAAACAAACACAGATAAATATATTTTTTTCGTTTGGTTCGGAATGATTTTGGCGAAATTATTGCGTACACAAATTTTCGCTTGTCTTATATGGCAAGATGAGCGTTGCTATTTAAGCCAATATAGCAAGTTCTTCCTATTCGGCACGACATATATATATATATATATATATATATATATATATATATATATATATATATATATATATATATATATATATATACATATATATATATATATATATATATATATATATATATATATATATATATATATATATATATATAAATTTATATATATATATATATATATATATATATATATATATATATATATATATATATATACATATATGTATATATATATATATATATATATGTATATATATATATATATATATATATATATATATGTATATATATATATATATATATATATATATATATATATATATATATATATATATATATATATATATGTATATATATATATATATATATATATATATATATATATATAAATATATATATATATATATATATATATATATATATATATATATATATAATATATACATATATATACATATATATATATAATATATACATATATATATACATATATATATATGTATATATATATATATAATATATACATATATACACATATATATATACATATATATATATAATATATACATATATACACATATATATATACATATATATACATATATATATATATATATATATATATATATATATATATATATATATATATATATATATATATATATATATATATATATATATATATGCAATAAGATCACAGTAAACAGGTGATTTCAAAATATGCAAAACAAGCACTCTGAAAGAATAGAGAAATTCCAAGCGCTTTCGTGACTACTCACATTATCAAGGAACATAGTTCCTTGATAATGTGAGTAGTCACGAAAGCGCTTGGAATTTCTCTATTCTTTCAGAGTGGTTTTTTTGCATATATATATATATATATATATATATATATATATATATATATATATATATATATATATATATATATATATATATATATATATATATATATATATATATATATATATATATATATATATATATATATGTATGTATATATATATTTCACCCGGCTACAGCAGACCCTCAATTCTTTTGTTTGGAGAACATGAAATTCTCTCATCAGAGGGTGTTCAGCAGGGTTGCCCACTCGCTCTGATTCTCTTCTGCTTTGCAGTAAGAGAACTAACTTCCAGCCTACGCAGCGAGCTCAACATCTGGCAACTGGATGATGGCACTCGAGCTGGTTCTGAAGAGTCCCTGTTAGAGGACCTACAACTGGTGAAAACACAGGGAGAAGACTTGGGACTCATCCTCAGTCCCTCCAAGTGTGAAATCATCACAGCGATTTGGGAAATAATCAATTCCATGCAAAGAATCCTCCTGGAAGCCTCTAATACCACTCCGTCCAACAGTACACTCTTGGGAGCACCGCTGGGTCACCAGGCCATCGACACTGTCCTCAGGGACAAATTTAATGACCTGATGAGAATGGAAGAAAGAATAAGCAATCTTGATGCCCATGATGCTCTGTATCTCCTCACAAAGTGTCTTACTATGCCAAGACTCACTTACTTCCTGAGATGTGCGCCCTCTTTTGACAACCCAACACTCGACGAATATGACACACACCAGAGATCAACCTTTAAGAAGGCCCTGAACCTGTCACTAGAGGATCGGCAATGGGATCAGGCAACCCTCCCAGTGCGACCGGGAGGTATAGGGGTGCGCAAAGCAACGCATGTTGCTTTACCTGCTTTTCTGTCTTCGTGTTTGGCTTCCAGTGCATTAGTCAAGAAGATTGTCCCCGAACGCTTTAGAGACGTGGTAGGAGCTCAAGACTCCAGGTTTACTGAAACAGTGATTCGGTGGGACACCCTTACAGACTCCTCCAGTAGACCAGCTCCTCCCAAAGAGCACAAACAGTCCCACTGGGACAAACCGATCATGGAAAAAATCGCCAACACAATGCTCACCAATGCTTCAGGAAAGGACAAAGCTCGTCTCCTGGCAGTGAAGGCACCACACTCAGGATATTTCCTTCTAACTGTTCCCAATTCCTTCATGGCCACTCGACTCGACCCACAGGCCATTCGGATTGGTGTTGCTTTTCGCCTAGCCGCCCCCATCCTCACCGAACATAGGTGTATTTGCGGCATGGCGATGGCTGATCAATTCGGACTTCATGGTCTCGTGTGTCACACATCAGAAGGGAAGTATGCCAGACATGAGGAGGTCAATGACATCATAAAGAGAAGCCTCGCCACAGCTCGTTGCCCAGCTCAACGGGAACCCCAAGTGCAGAGGTCTGACGAAAGTCAAGAGCATCCTGAAGTAGCCACTATGCTTCCCTGGAAGGATGGAAAGCAGATTGCCTGGGACTACACCTGTGCTGCCACATTAGCAGACACCTACTTTCCATACTCCATAGCTGAAGGGGGTTGAGCTGCCAGCCACAAGGAGACTCAGAAGACCCGCAAATATGAAGACTTTCCCCCTTGCTATAACTTCATCCCAATAGGGTCGGAGACCCTTGGAGCATGGGTCAAGTGTGCTCTAAAGTTCCTCGAAGAGCTGGTTGAAAAACTCATCATAGAAAGCAAGGTCCACAGAGCGTCCAGCTTCCTCTTTCAGAGACTCAGTGTTGCGATCCAGAGAGGAAATGCTTGCAGCATTCTGGGCATGCGGCCCATTGCCGGGAAGCTGGACGAAGTATTCCAGATGTAGGTCTGAGTTGTTATCTATGTTTTACTCCGTATTATATTTTTGTTAATGTATTTTGGCATTATGTGTGTGTGTGTGTGTGTGTGTGTGTGTGTGTGTGTGTGTGTGTGTGTGTGTGTGTGTGTGTGTGTGTGTGTGTGTGCGTGTGCGTGTGTGTGTGTGTGTGTAAATTAACATTGTCAACGCTTAATAATAACCCACATGGAGAGAGAAACTCAGAAAATTAATTGATCTGTATATTTGGGTCCCCTTCTGAGATCCTTTTCGGCTAGCCGTCTCCCATCAAGGCAAGGTAACCTATAAAAGAAACACTTAAACCTTCATTCACACTGACACTTTCTTGTCAGAAGCGCGCAGGTACGACAGTTTGGATATCCCTCTAAACAGCAAATATCTCAAACCCCTTCTTGAGAGTGCAGGCACTGTACTTCCCACCTCAAAGACTCAAGTCCGGCTAACCGGTTTCCTGAATCCCTTCATAAAATATTACTTTGCTCATACTCTAGCAGCTCGTCAAGTCCCAGTAACATTTTTTCTCCACTCTCTCCTGTCTATCACCAAACCCTGCTGTATGTCCAAGTCTCTTTCACACTAAAATTTTCTTTACCCCCTCCCTCTATCATTTTCTAGGATGACTCCCATACCCCCACCGTCCCTCCCCTACAGATTTATACACCCTCCAAGTTATCCTATTCCATTCTCTCTTAATAACCAAACCACTTCAACAACTCCTTTTTAGCCCACTGGATAATACTGTTAGCAACACCTCCTAATCTCCAAACTACGAATTCTCTTCATAATATTTACGCCACACATTACCCTCAGACACAGCATCTCCACTGCCTCTATCCTCCTCCTCGTTGCAACAGTCAGAGACCCTGCTTCACACCCATGTTAGAGTGTTGGTACCGCTATACACTCATTCATTCCTCTTTTTGCCCCCATGGATAATGCGACCATTCAGTGCACCATTCACCTTTTTTTCCTTTATCATTTCTATGGTTTACATCGTCCTCGTCCGCCGACAAGTCCACTTCCAAATATCTGAACACATTCACATCCTTCATACTCCCTCCGTCCAATCAGATAACTATTTTTTCCTTATCTGACTCATTTGATACCCTTAACACATTACTCTTATCTATATTCACTTTCAATTTCCTTTACAAACCCTCCCAAACTCTTCCACTAACCTTTGCAACTTCTCTTCAAAATCTCCCAGAAGCACAGCACCATCAGCAAAGAATAGCTGTGACAACTCCCATTTTATATTAGATTCTGCATATTTTAATCCCACCCCTTTCCCCAGCACACTAGCATTTACTTCTTTTACAATCCCATTTATTAATACGTTAAACAACCATGGCGATATGCATCTCTGCCTAAGACCTACTTTTACTGGGAAGTAATCTCCCTCTTTCCTTCACACCCTAACCTGAGCCTCACTATCCTCATAAAAACACATTACAACATTTATTAACTTACTACCTATTCCATACACTTGCAACATCTGCCAAATTGCTCCCCTATCCATCCAATTACATGTCTTTTCTAAATACATAAAAGCAACTAAAACTTCCCTTATATGCTTTAATGTAAACACTTAGGATACACTTCCCCTACCTATTCTAAAGTTTCCTTGCTCATCTTCGATCCTGCTCTCCATCTTACCCTTGATTTTTTCAATAATAACACTAAAATACACTTTACCTCATATACCCAGTAGCCAAATTTCCTTATAATTTTTCACTCCTCTGTCCTTCTTCCCTTTATATGTAGTAATTATGCACGCTCTCTGCCAATCCCTTGGAGTACCTTCCACTCAAACATTTATTGAGCAAAAGTACCGACCCGCATGTTTTTAACATTTCTGTCATGAGCCCATTAGTTCCAGCTGCTCTACCCCTTTTCATTCTACCCACCTCCTCATGCACCTTCCCCACACTCTCATCCGTCTCCTTATCACTCCTAAAAGATGTTATACCTCCCTGGTTAATGCATGGAATTGCTGCCTCCCTCTCTTCATCAACATTTAACATTTCTCAAAATATTTTTGCTATCTTCCCAATACCTCCAACTCCCTATCTACTAACTCTCCTATTCTCTTTCTAAATGTCAAATCCATTTGTTCCCTAGGCTTTCTTAATTAATTTATCTCACTTCTAAACTTTTTCTTATTCTTAGCAACATTTGTTGATAACACCTCACCCACATATCTTTTACTCTCCATATACTCCGCTCACCTCTGTTTTGTAAAAAACTCTCATATGTGAGCATTTTTTTGATTATCCCTCTGTTGCTCATCATTCCACCAATCACTCCTCATTCCTCCTGCACCCACCCTCCTATATCCACAAACCTCTGCCCCACATTCTAAAACTGCATTTTTCAAACTATCCCACCCACTCTTCAACTCCCTCACTAATTATACTCTCACAAGTCCACCTTTCTCCCAATAGCTGCTTATATCTCACCGAGAATTCCTCCTTCCTTAGTTTATAAACTTTCACCTCTATTTTACTCATTGGTGCTATTTTCCTTTTGCTCCATCTGCCTCTTACTCTAACTGTACCTACGACTAAATAATGATCTGATGTATCTGTTGTCCTTGTATAAGCATGCACACCATAACGTCTACCCATCAACCTTTTATAGACGAATACATAAACCAACACGCTAATTTCATTACATCCTAGATCATATCTTGCATTCTTATTTATTCCGAAAAAGCCACTCTGTGCTAAGGGTGCAGCTGATACGTTTCTCTCTTGCCTCAGACAGTATTTGCCCTCCTATCTATTCCTGGTCTTGCAATATTACATAGCTCCTGACGACACACGAGAGAGTAAAAGATGTTGAGATATATATATATATATATATATATATATATATATATATATATATATATATATATATATATATATATATATATATATATATATAAGTAGTGAAAATTTCCACTGATCTGATCAAATTTTGCCACCTCAGTTCTTCTCGACAATGTATTACGACTATCTCTTCAGATCGTTTTTTATGTCTTCTCCCTGATTACCAATTCAAAATTCTCTCGATAATACGCTTTTACTTCATGGGGGTTTTGACTTTATATCATTTTGATCAAATTCTTGATTGTTCTCCCCACTTTCTTCAATTACCTTCACCAATTCTTCTCGATAATACCAAGCTTTGGATTCCTCTTCATGGCTTCGAAATTCGACAAAGTTTTTGAATCCTCTTCAAAAGGCTCAGACTCTCCTATGTAAAAGTAATGTTTAATACAGGTCTAACATCTTCCTTATTATTTTAAATGAACTGTGTGCTTCTGTCATTAAGCCAACAGTCTAGCAGGTATGGACAGTGAAAACATGACGTCGCGCATATGTAGGTTGAACAGGTCGTTCTATGCCGTGCGACGTCACGTGACGATCGCGCACACAGTTTAGCTCCGTTCGCCTTTATCGGTCTTCCACCTACACCCAACCAACACCTCGCCAATTTCACCAACCTAAATTTTTCTCGCCGCAACTCCTTTTAGCTCATTGTGCCACTATGATATGCATCAGAAATACCATCGCTTACATTCACTTCTGCTAAATTCTCATCATCATACTTTACATATTTACAGTTAAAGATGCACTTTTACTTCTGAACATCTTCAAATACTTCATAAATCATTTGAATACTCACAAAAAATACCTTATACATTTCCAAACAATACCGAAATACTTCCAAAATATCATTCGAACAGATTTCTCACTTACCTTTCCGGGAATACTCCTGGTGAACACCTTCATAAATACTTTTGCACATCATTGAATACTTCATAAGTACTCATAATCATTTGTACGCCTTAAAACACCTTTGAATACTCTCACATAAAATACTCCTTGAACACCTTCAAAACACCTTCAAAGTTACTTATCATTTGAACACACTAAAATATCACTCAAAATACTTGAACAATTAAAATACTCCTGAATTACTTCAAAGTTACTCGAATACTTCAAAACAATATTTAGTCATTGTTCTCAAAATACTTTGAACATTTTCCAAACACTATTTGTTATTTCCCAAATAAGCATTTTACATCTTACTATTCGTACTTTCATTAAATATATTCATTCTCAGTCTCTGACTAGCATTTTCAGCTTGCTCTTTAAGCTCATTAAAGGTTAAGGACACAACAGAAAAAGTCATTAAGTCTGACTTCAAACACTTTGCTTTTGAATTACTCAAAATACTCATAATTATTTGGTACAATTAAAAATACCTGAATACTTCACATAGCCTGGTTTCTGGAACAATTCTTTCAAAACTTAATTAACTAAAATATTTTTGAATACCTTTCAAACACTTGAACACTTCTTTTTTGGACACTAAAACAATATTTGAATACTAAACACTCTTTTGAACACTGAACATTTCAACAACACTGAAATACTTCCAAAACACACTTGAGTACTCCCATTACACCATTGACACATTAAAACACCGTTGAATCTCCAATAAAATATTTTTCAATGACGCAAATACTTGAATACTTCAAATACTCCTGAATACTTGATCGTTTTTCAAAATACTTGAATACTTTCAAAAATATTTGAATATTTTCAAATACTATTGAGTACTTAATATACCACGATTACTGTTAAAGATTGCTGAATTAATAAAATACTGGTCATTTTCAAATACTTTGAATACTCTTTTCAAAATACTTAAATTGTTTTTTGATCATTTTCAAAATAACAGCTTGAATATTACTTCAAAATACTTTTAAATATTTAAACAACATCGAAATACTTAAAACAATATTTGAGTATCATTTCCAATTACAATTACTGAATACTACTAAACATCACTGTTAGCTCAATTAAAACATCTTTCGTCACTAAAATACTTGAATACTTTTCGTACAATACTTGAATACTAAAATACTTCATAAATTATTTGAACATTACTAAAATACTTGAATAATTAAAACATTTTGGAATACTCTTTCAAAATACTCTCGAACAATATTATACTTTCAAAAACATTGAACATACTGTGCCCATTTTGAATACTTCAAAACAATACCTGAGTACTGTCATACCACGAATGATTATTAAAAGCGAATTAACAAAACATTCTTTCGTCACTAAAATACTTGAATACTTTGAATATTTTCAAAACATTATTTGAGTACTTCCTTAATACATTACTCTGACACAAACATCAAGCGAATTCTCAACAAAACATTTTTCAACACTTCAAACACTTTGAACACATAAATACTTTTTCGTCACTCTCAAAATACTTTTTGAATAAATTAAATACTTGAATATTACTAAAATACTTCATAATATTTGAATATTACTCAAAATACTCTTGAATACCAAATACTTGAATACTAGCTTGAATGTTTTCTGAGTCACTCTTCAAAGTCAACATTGAACATTACCAAACATTTTTTGAATGTTTTGAATATTTAAATAATGAAATACTTAAAAACACTATTTATACTTAAATAGTTAATTACTGAATATTAAATACTACTATACATTGTTAATTGGTTTAAATAATATAAATCTGAATATCGTCATCATTCTTGCTGGTCACTACAACATTCCGGTTAATACCTGCTACTTTTTCGTTTATTTGTTTCTCGTCAGAAATACAATACTATACTCCTATTTTTCCAGCCACTTCTTTTTAGTTCATTAAAAGTTACAGATATTACCATATCAGAAAGTCACAGAATCCATTTATACAGGTCTTAAGCTGACAATACCACATCTCATTAAATACTTCATTATCTCACATCCCACACACACACACACAGACACACACACACACACACACACAGCCAGCCCTTTACCCTAGTTTCAATCCTACCTAATTTATTCTGTTCTAATTTGGCCCCACCCAATTCTGGTTCTGGTTTAACACTCCACTTATCTAATTTAATAACTTAATCTCTGGTTTGTCTTTATCTCTAATTTCCACTTCCACCTAGTTTGTCAGAATTTGCTTCCTGTCCCAATTTCATTTAATATGGGTTCCACTTAGTTTGGCCCTGGTCTGGCTCAATTCTAATTTGGTCTGTCTCACCTGGTCCCACCTAGCTTCCACCTACCTAACTTATTCACTCTGGCCTAACCTACTCTCTACCTGTTCCACCTATCTTAACCCAACCTGCCCTGTTCTGTTGAATCTATATCTCACCTACCTGTAATATAGTTGAACACTTCCAAAATACATTAGAGTACTTCCAGAATCATTTGAATGACTCATTTTTTTTGTATATTTCAAATTAGTTTTTGAAACTTGTCGTAAAATCGAACATTATTTTCTGTTGCAACACCAATGGCAGAAATATTTACTCGATTTCCGAATAGAAAATACTTCAAGCTTCGAGAGATTCCATTGCAATACCTTCTCGATTGTTTGAGTAATGATACTACTTCAAGCGTGATTTAAGATATCACACGCTGATGCCACCTCAGACAGACAGACGCCATGAATGGTAATATCTGGGTAGAAATTATTTTTTCAGACTAATTGTTTGTCTTACCAATTTAACTGATCAATTTACTTCAATTTGGCCTCTAATTTAATTAATTTAATTTTAATTTAATTTAATTTCATTTAATGAATTCTACTTAAGATTATCATTTATTCTAATTTAATTTGCTCTAATTCTGTCTAATTTATTAAATACTTCATTATTCTAATTTAATAATTCTAATTTATTCACCTGTTCTAATAAATACTGACACACATTTATCTTGGTTCTAATCTCTGAATTTATTATTTATCGGTCCTAACCTGTCCTGGTCCCACCTGTCTTGTCTCAGTCCTGGCTCCACCTACCTATCTCACCTACCTGGTCCCAATTTATTCAAGCTAACAATCCACTTATCTCATTCCGCTCATCTCTGGCCCCACCTGTAATGGTCGAACTCCAATCTGGCTCCACCTACCTGGTCCTGTAACACCTAATTCCACCCTGTAACACCTAATCTGGTCTTGATTCTAACCTGATTTCACTTGAACACCAAAACACTTCATACATCATTTGAGATTCCCTTTCTCATTCACGTCCCTTTATCATTCACTGAAAGCAGAACACCTCACATTACTTGAACACTATAGCATTTGAGCAATACATAAATGATTTCTTTGAACATTTCAAACAATGAGTATCTCCAAATACTTCTGATTCTTCAACAATATTTGATTACTAATTATTCACTGTTACTTGCCAGCTCAGCAGCTCATTCTTTCAGTTCTCTTCTCGTTTCTTCCATTTACAATATTAGTACAAACTAATTCACATATTTTATGACACATTGCTTATATCTAATACTGAGCTACCTTGAATTCACTGTCACCATTATTCTTTCTTTCGTGGGCTGCCACAATATTGAATACTAAAATAATACGCCCAAAATACAGCTGATACACAAATACCATTAACAGCCATGGTGATGGTTCCTCTGGCTCCTACGTCGTGATGGGCCCGTCGGGGTTAAAACAGCTCTAGGAGATATACGGAATGAATAAGGAAGGAAGTTTTAGGGGTGATGTGTATGTCTTAGTTGGAGGTGAATGTCTTAGATTTGGTGTGTATGTCTCATGTCTTAAATTTGCAATTGAAATGTATAATATGTGGGTGTCTGTGTATTATTTTTTTTTGTGATAGTGATATGTTATAGTGCTCATGTTATGTTATAGATGTTGGTGGAAGTGTTGTGGTATTTTTGTGTATGTCTTATTTTTGTGCGAATGTTTAAAATAAGTGTTTTCAGTGATCATAGTAGTTTTGAGATGCATGATCTTAGATTTTTTGGTGATCTTGGTGATTAGTGTTGATAGATGACGGTAAACATGATATGGAATTGGTGATCGTGATTTTTGTGTGAATAATTATAAAAATGTGTGTTTTCTGTGATCTTGGTGTTGGGGATCATAAAATCTGGTAATCGTCTTGGATATAGTGTTCTTAGATAATGTAGGGTACAACAGGTTGAAACAAGGGGGGTTAGGTGTGATGTTACCAACCACCAAGTAACACAATGGGAGTGTGACGTCACTGGAGGTGAGCTCGTCGGTCCTGTGAGGTGAGACATCGTGTGTTGGTGGTAGTGAGGTGAGTGCGCTTAGATATTGTCAAATATGATTTTTTTTTTTTTTGTGTGTGTGAAATGTTTATAAAAATGATTGTTTTCTGTGATTTTGAGGTAAGTGAACATGGGTGATTGTAGTTGGTGATTGTCTTATATTATGTGTGTGTACAAGATATGTTTTCAGTTGATGGTGATCATGTACGAAGTGTTTGCGTATTAGGTTTGTGTTCATGCTTTTTTTTTTTTTTCATGCGCCAAATGGGGAGGGACTTCTTGGTTATAGTGATTTGAGGGGATTTCTATGAAAAGGATGTTAGATGGTGATGTTAAACTTAGTTTCTGGTGATTTTGACGGTGATTGGTAGTATTCAGTGGTGATTTGGTAGTAATCAGTAGTGTTTTTTGGGAGTATTCGGAGGTGTTTGATGGTGTTTTTTTTTTAAGGTGTTCAAATGATGTGCAGAGCATTTTTTGAAGAAGATCAGTGGTGTTCAGAGTTGGTTCAAAGTTAGTCAGTGTGTTAGATATGGTAATGTCTCATGTCATAAGTGTATGAGTTAGTTTTTTTTTTTTTTGTGCTAATGTTGTAAAGTCTGGAGAATGAGGGAGGAGTTTGGGGGGATGAGATGTAATTTAATGAAATGTGTAAGTGTAGATAAATTAGAGCTGTCAAATCTTATTTGGGAGTAATCAAAATGATATTTTGGAAGTGCTTCAGTGTTGTTTGGAAATGTTCAAAAGTGTTTATGTGAGTACTCAAATGCTTTATGAGAGTGTTCGAAGTAATCTTGGGGTTGTTCTGTAGTGAGATGATAAAGGTTGTGGATGAGAGATATTGAGAAAAGGGGGTCTCAAATGATGTATGAGAGTGTTTTGAAGGTGTTCAAAGTAAAGTGAGTAGGTTAGGATAAGTTAGGTTAGGTTATTTTAGGTTAGGTTAGGTTATTTTAGGTTAGGTTAGGTTAGGTTAGGATAAGTTAGGTTAGGTTCGTTATTTTAGGTTAGGTTAGGTTAGGATAGGTTAGGTTAGGATAAGTTAGGTTAGGTTAGCTTAGGATAAGTTAGGTTAGGTTAGGTTAGGATAGGTTAGGTTAGGTTAGGACAGGTTAGGATAGGTTAGGTTAGGTTAGGTTAGGTTCGGTAGGTGGTAAGGTTAGGTTAGGTTAAGTTAGGTAGTATTCGAGGTGTTTGATGGAGTTAGGTTAGGTTAGGATAGGTTAGGTTAGGTTAGGATAGAGGTGTTTGATGGAGTTAGGTTGGGTTAGGTTAGGTTAGGTTAGGATAGAGGTGATTGATGGAGTTAGGTTAGGTTCGGTTAGGTGAGGTTAGGTTAGGTTAGGAATTAGGTTAGGTTAGGTTAGGTTAGGTTAGGAATTAGGTTAGGTTAGGTTAGGTTAGGTTAGGATAGACAGTTGGTCTGGAAAGAGATGATTTTCTACCTTGGATGTTACCCGCATTTCATGGCGTCTGTCTGTCCTGAGTTGACGCAGGTGTTCATGATTATCTTAAATCTACCTTGGGTGAGAACCGCATTACTCAGTGGTGTTGGGGGGGGGGGGTGACCCACAATGAGTCTCTCAGAGCGAGGAAAGTGTTTCTATTCGGAAATCGAGTAAATATTTCTACCATTGAGTGTGTTTACCAACAAGAAAATAATGTTCGATTTTACGATAAAGTTTTCAAAACTAATTTGGAAATATACAAAAAAATGGAGTCGTTCAAAGTAATTCTGGAGTACTCTAATGTATTTTGGAAGTGTTCCAATATATTTTAGGTTAGGTTAGGATAGGTTCGGCTAGGTTAGGTTAGGTTAGGTTAAGATAGGTTAGGTTAGGTTAGGGTAGGTTAGGTTAGGTTAGGATAAGTTAGGTTAGGTTAGGCTAGGTTAGGTTAGGTTAGGTTGGGTTAGGTTAAGTTAGGTTAGGTTAGGTTAGGCTAGGTTAGGTTATGTTAGGTAAGGTTAGGTTAGGGTAGGTTCGGTTAGGCTAGGTTAGGTTAGGTTAGGATAAGTTAGGTTAGGTTAGGTTAGGCTAGGTTAGGATAAGTTAGGTAAGGTTAGGTTAGGTTAGGTTAGGTTAGGTTAGGTTAGGTTAGGTTAGGTTAGGTTAGGTTAGGTTAGGATAAGTTAGGTTAGGTTAGGCTAGGTTAGGGATGTGTGTGTGTGTGTGTGTGTGTCTGTGTGTGTGTGTGTGGGATGTGGGATGTGGGTGTTGTGGGATGTGGGTGTTGTTGTCGAACTAGAGATACCGAAAAGACGTTATAAGTGGGTTGTTGTGACTTTTTCTGATGTAGTGTGTCCCCTTATTAACTTTAATGAACTAAAAGGGTTAAAACGAGAAAAAAATGGGAGGTGTGGGTGTTGTGACTTTCTGATGAAATTAGATAAAACGAGAAAAAATTGTGGGTGTTGTGGGTTGTGGGTGTTGTGGGATGTGGGTGTTGATCTTAGTTTATGGTGATTTTGGTGGTGTTTTGAGTGTATACAGTGGTGTTTTAGTATTCAGTGGTGTATTTGGGAGTACTCAAATGGTGTTTTTGGAAGTGTTTCAGTGTTGTTTGGAAATGTTCAAAGGTGTTCAAAGGTGTTTTGAGTGTGTTCAAATGTTGTTTTTTTGAAGGTGATCAAGGGTGTTCAAGGGTGTTTTGAAGGTGTTCAAAGGTGTTTTGAGGTTATTCAAAGGTGTTTTGAGTGTGTTCAAATGATTATGAGAGTGTTTTGAATGTGTTCAAAGGTGTTTTGAGGTTATTCAAAGGTGTTTTGAAGGTGTTGAAGGGTGTTTTGTGTGTGTTCAAGGGTGTTTGAAGGTGTTGAAGGGTGTTTTGATTGAATTCAGCGGTGTTTTAGTAGTAATCAGGTGTGTAATTGGGAGTACTCAAATAGTGTTTTGGAAATGTTCAAAGGTGTTCAAAGGTGTTTTGAAGGTGATGAAGGGTGTTTTGATTGAATTCAGCGGTGTTTTAGTAGTATTCAGTGGTGTAATTGGGAGTACTCAAATTGTGTTTTTTGGAAGTGTTCAAAGGTGTTTTGAGTGTGTTCAAATGTTGTTTTTTTGAAAGGTGATCAAAGGGTGTTCAAGGGTGTTTTGAAGGTGTTCAAAGGTGTTTTGAGGTTATTCAAAGGTGTTTTGAGTGTGTTCAAATGGTTATGAGAGTGTTTTGAAGGTGTTCAAAGGTGTTTTGAAGGTGTTCAAAGGTGTTTTGAAGGTGTTGAAGGGTGTTTTGATTGAATTCAGCGGTGTTTTAGTAGTATTCAGTGGTGTAATTGGGAGTACTCAAATGGTGTTTTTGGAAGTGTTTCAGTGTTGTTTGGAAATGTTCAAAGGTGTTTTGAGTGTGTTCAAATGTTTTTTTTTGAAGGTGATCAAGGGTGTTCAAGGGTGTTTTGAAGGTGTTCAAGGGTGTTTGAAGGTGTTGAAGGGTGTTTTGATTGAATTCAGCGGTGTTTTAGTAGTAATCAGTGGTGTAATTGGGAGTACTCAAATAGTGTTTTTGGAAATGTTCAAAGGTGTTTTTGAAGGTGTTCAAATGTTGTTTTTTTTTGAAGGTGATCAAGGGTGTTCAAGGGTGTTTTGAAGGTGTTCAAGGGTGTTTGAAGGTGTTGAAGGGTGTTTTGATTGAATTCAGCGGTGTTTTAGTAGTAATCAGTGGTGTAATTGGGAGTACTCAAATTGTGTTTTTTGGAAGTGTTTCAGTGTTGTTTGGAAATGTTCAAAGGTGTTCAAAGGTGTTTTGAGTGTGTTCAAATGTTGTTTTTTGAAGGTGATCAAGGGTGTTCAAGGGTGTTTTGAAGGTGTTCAAAGGTGTTTTGAGGTTATTCAAAGGTGTTTTGAAGGTGTTCAAGGGTGTTTATGTGAGTATTCAAAGGTGTTTTTTGAAGGTGTACAAATGATTATGAGAGTGTTTTTGGGGGTGTTCAAAGTAAAGTGTTTGAGTTAGTTTTTGTGACTTTTTTTTTTCTGATGTATTGTGTCCCCTTAATAACTTTAATGAACTAAAAGGGTAAAAACGAGAAAATGCCTAGTCTGGAGACTGAGGGATGAGTTGTAATTTAATGAAAGTGCAGATAAATTAGAGATGTAAAATCTTATTTGGGAGTACTCAAATAGTGTTTTGGAAATGTTCAAAGGTGTTTTGAGTGTGTTCAAATGTTGTTTTTGAAGGTGTTCAAGGGTGCTTTGAAGGTGTTCAAGGGTGTTTTGAAGGTGTTCAAAGGTGTTTTGAGGTTATTCAAAGGTGTTTTGAGTGTGTTCAAATGATTATGAGAGTGCTTTGAAGGTGTTTTGAAGGTGTTCAAGGGTGTTTATGTGAGTATTCAAAGGTGTTTTTTGAAGGTGTACAAATGATTATGAGAGTACTTATGAAGGTGTTCAAATGATGTGCAAGAGTATTTATGAAGGTGTTCTGGGAGTATTCAGAGGTGATTTGGGGGTGTTCGAATGATGTTTTTTGGAGTATTTCAGTGTTGTTTGGAAATGTATAAAGGTATTTTTTGTGAGTATTCAAATGATTTATGAGAGTGTTTTGAAGATGTTCAAAGTAAAAGTGCGTATTTAACTTCGTAATATGTAAAATTGTGAGTAGTGAATTTAACGAAAGTGGATGTAAGCGATGTGGTGACTTTCTGATGCATGTGTCCCCTTATTAACTTTAATGAACTAAAAGGGTTAAAACGAGAAAAATTGGGGGTTATGAGTGAAAATTGTGAGGTGTTGGTTGGAGTGTGAGGGTTTGGGAGGGTGGGTAAAAGGGTAGACAAGATTCAACCTGTGTGCGCGGTCATCACGTGACGTCACTGACATAGGGGGCGACCTGATTCAACCTGTGTGCGCGTGACGTCACTGACCGCCGAGTAAACACCCTTCTTAGTTCATTTGACTTAATGAGCGGAAACTTTTAGTTCATTTTAAAATAATAAGGGGAAGATGTTTAGACCTGTAGTAAGCATGCCCCCATAGGAGGAGTCTATTTTGAATGCTTACCCCCAGAGGGGGGATTCCAAAAACTTTGATCCGAGGAATTTCGAAAACCCCATAGGAGGGAATCCAAAAACTTGGTATTATCGAGAAAAATTTGAGGTTGGGGGGTGGGTGAAAGTGGGAGGGGTAATCCAAAAATTTGATCCAAGGTGATCATAAGAAATTCAAAACCCCCATAGGGGGGGGGAATCCAAAAACTTGTATTATCGAGAAATTTTTGGGATTGGGGGGGTGAAAGTGGGAGGGGGAACCTTAAAAATTTGATCTGAGGAGATGGAGTCATGGTATTGTCGAGAAAATTTGGGGTGAAAGTGGGAGGGGTAATCCAAAAATTTGATCCAAGGAGATGGAGAATTTCGAAAACCCCATAGGGGGGATCCAAAAAACTTGATCCGAGGAGATGGAGTCATGGTATTGTCGAGAAAATTTGGGGTGAAAGGAGGGGTACCCAAAAAAAACTTGATCCAAGGAAATGGAGAATTTGATTTCGAGAAATTGTTTGGGGATGGGGGTGAAAGGAGGGGTACCCAAAAAATTTGATCTGAGGAGATGGAGAATTTCGAAAAACCCCATAGGGGGGAATCCAAAAACCTTGATCCGAGGAGATGGAGAGCACAAGAAAATGAAATTCAAAAAAAATTCGAAAAAAATCGGAAAAAAATTCGAGGCGCGGGGGCGATCCGGATGACGCTGCAGAAGGCGCAGCAGAAGGCGCGGGCGGGGGTCGCGAAAGGCGCGGGCGGGCGCGCGGGCGGGCGCGCGGGCGGGGCGCGCGGCGGGGGTCGCGAAGGGCGCGGGCGGGCGCGCGGGCGGGCGCGCGGGCGCGACGGCGGGGTCGCGAAGGGGGGTCGCGAAGGGGGGGGGGTCGTGGGCGGGGGGTCAAGGGTGAGGTAGTCTCGAGGGCGAGGTCATGGTCAAGGTCAAACCGGAAGTAACACCTAGGTGTGAAAAGGGGACCGCTCAGTGGAAGGCTTAAACCGGAAGGGACCGCTCAGTGGAAGGCCCAAACCGGAAGGGACCGCTCAGTGGAAGGCCCTAAACCGGAAGGGACCGCTCAGTGGAAATTTTCACTACTTATATATATATATATATATATATATATATATATATATATATATATATATATATATATATATATATATATATATATATATATATATATATATATATATATATATATATATATATATATATATATATATATATATATATATATATATATATATATATATATATATATATATATATATATATATATATATATATATATATATATATATATATATATATATATAGGGAGGTACCACCTCTAGAACTGTCCTGGGGACCCTCATCCTCAGAGAAAAGAATAAACTTGCTTCATTGAAAACTCAAGGTTCTCCCTGAAGCTGTTTGAAAATTTTCTCCTACCACCCCCTATATATGATATATATTTTATTTAAAGACATAATACATTGACAAAATATTCACAAAAATACAAAAGAAAGTAAAACAACATAGATAACAACTTAGAGCTACATCTCGAATACTTCGTCCAGCTCCCCTGCGGTGGGCCGAGTGCCCAGAATGCTGCAAGCATTTCCTCTTTGGATCGCAACACTGAGTCTCTGAAATAGGAAGCTGGTCGCCCTGTGGTCCTTGGTTTCTATGATGAGCTTTTCACCCAGCTCTTTGAGGAACTTTAGAACACACTTGACCCATGCTCCGAGGGTCTCCGACCCTATTGGAATGAAGTTATAGCAAGGGGGAAGGTCTTCATATTTGCGAATCTTCTGGGTCTCCCTGTGGCTGGCAGCTCCACCCCTTCAGCTTCGGAGTATGGCAAGTAGGTGTCTGCCAATGTAGCAGCACAGGTGTAGTCCCAGGCAATCTGCTTTCCATCCTTCCAGAGTAGCATAGTGGCTCCATCAGGACGCTTTTGACTTCCTTCATATATATATATATATATATATATATATATATATATATATATATATATATATATATATATATATATATATATATATATATATATATATATATATATATATATATATATATATATAGTGCCAAATACGTAAAACCTGTGATTTTGGCTTAAATAGCATTGCATTTCTTGCCGAATAATGCAAGCGAAAATTTGTGTATGCAATAATTTCGTAAAAATAATGCTGAACGTATTGGAAAAACTATATTTTATTGTGCTTGTTTATTATTAAATTATTGTAAACTTATCTAAAATATATTTAGTTTCATTAGGCTAAATTCTATTGCTCTTCTTGTAATAAGGTTTGGAAAGTTTTTTAAGGTTCTTTTGGTACAAAATTATCATTTTTTACATTAACATATACGTATAAAGATATTTTTTTCATATAAGATAAAATTATAGAAAGGACTTAATTTTAAATGAGTTCTTGCTAATTGACCAGTTTTACCTATTCAGCACGACATATTTATAAAGAACAGCAAATGTGCACCAAAAAGTTTCTATCTCTCTGTATTTAGACCGAGAGCATATTTTAATTCTTACTTAAGGTATTAAAGAATCCTCGTTCACTCGACAGGCTTCAAACCTAATAAACCAACCAACCAATAATAAACCCGGCCAGTTACGTTATGTAACTTTGCCAGTAATTAGAAGAACGAGAAATTATAGTGGGAGAAAAGTAATAACCACTTTTCATTTTCTTCTGGTTCTCCTCTGGTTTATCTTAAATGTAACCCACCCAGAAACGCCTAATAACTCGGAGTAATTAAGTGAAGTTATATGGAGGTAAGTTGTGGCAGTGGGGTAACTAGGGACCCCAAGCCGAGACTCTTATTTGTTTGGTACTGGTGGAGCAGCAGTGCGAGCCAGCGGTAATGGTGATTGTAAGATGACACTCACTGATACCTGGGTGATGAATGCTGGCACCAGCAACACTGGTAGGTGAGGGACCGGGGAGGGAGAAGAGAGGGGGTGGGGGAGGAGGGAGAGGCGTGAAGGAAGGAGGTAGAAGGATAAAGGAAGGGAGGGAGGCACAGGGAGAGAGGTACAGGGAGGGAGGTAATGTGAGGGAGAGGGTAGGAGGGACGAGGGAGGAAGGAGAGAGAGAGGCTGGAAGGGGCGAAATGTAGTGACATAATGCCCTACATATTCACACCCCTTATCCAAGCTGCCAACCTCCATTTTCCTCTTCTCCTCACCCTCCCCATCTCCCCCCCTCTTACGTCCACAGTGTCACCCATTTCCAGTGCAAGTCCAATCCAAAAAAAAAAAAAAAACTTTTTCCCCCTCTTCCCATTTCTCTCTATAGAACAGGAAGCCCAGAAACAGAACACGGTAACAGAAAGGAAGAACAAACTAGAGTTATGAATGGAAAAGATATCAAAGACATCCTCAGAAATCATAGGACTCGCAGAGAAAAACTCACAGAGGTGATAACAGATGTGATCTTTGCAACAGGGTATCGGATTATGAGAAATAAGAGAAGAAAAAGAGGAGTAACATTTCCAAATTAGCAACCAGTTGATTTGGAGGGGATGAGAGGAATCAGGCAACCCATTTAGAACCCAGATACCCAATGTGGTGATAGCAGTGATGTTTAACCCTCCACTGAACAGTAGGAGGCCAAAATGACAACGACAAAGTAATGGTGGACATGATAGCAGAGATGTCAAGAGGAGCCCACACTGGCAATTCAAAGCTACTCATAACGGGAGACTTCAACCACAAGATACTTGACCCGGGGAATCAAGAGGTACATGTGGGACTGGAAACATTAAGAGCTAAGAAGAAGGAGGTAGTGATGGAAAACTCACGAGTCAGCATGTTAGTGACACAACTAGAGGATGAGAGGATAGGATGAAGCAACAAGGCTGGACCTTAAAGTCACCTTAGTGACTATTACATAAGAGATATTGAGTACGAGAGGCTCGTCGGTGCTAGAAACTAAGTACATTGCTGAAGTCAACATGAAGAAAATCACTGAGTGGGAAAGAAGGGAGGAACCTGATTTCTAAAGGAGAAACTATGCAGCCATGAGGTAATTCCTGAGTGCAGTGGGAAAAGGAACTAGATGGAAAAACAAAGAATGAAACAATGGGGCACGTAGCTGTAAAATATCGGTAGCAGAAGTTAAGGTCATACCAAGGAGCAGAAGCAGCAAGTGTGTGAAGAAACAGAGAAAGTAAACAATGCAGGAAAACATGGAAGCAATCAGCAGAGTCAGAAACTAATACAAATTGGTAAGAAATGGAAATCAAAACCTGAACCAGAGTTGCTGTACAACTACACCAGAAAAAAGACAACAGTGAAGGATCAGGTAATGAAGCTAAAGAAAAAAGATGGAGAGGTCACATGTCTGCAAGAAACTAAATAATACATTTAAGGAGGTATTGTAAGAGAAACAAGGGCACATAAGCAGAACATCTAAGAAAAAAGAGAGCACTAACGGGTACTGGACATAATGCACACGATGGAAGAAGGAACAAGTGTAATGAGGGGGGTCCCTCATAGGTTAGTTCAGCGACACGTTTTATTCTTTGTCATTATTGAAGAGACTGAGTCAAAAATATCACAATACGGTAGAGTATACCTGGAGTATACCTGGAGTATACCTGGAGTATACCTGGAGTATACCTGGAGTATACCTAGAGTATACCTGGAGTATACCTGGAGTATACCTAGAGTATACCTGGAGAAGGGTTCAGGGGTCAACACCCCTGAGGCCTGGTCTGAGACCAGGCCTCGTGATGGATCAGGATCTGATCAATGAGGCTGTTACTGCTGGCCGCACGCAAACCGACGTAAGAACAACAGCCCGGCTGATCAGGTACTAACTTTCGGTGCCTGTCCAGAGATAACCCAGGAAAGGGAGCTCACAATGTTTGTCCTATTTGCAGACAACTTGAAATTAAAGAAAAAAAACGGAGTAGACCAGGAAAGAATTGCAAATGGATTTTGACTAACTGCAGGATTGGTTTGACAAGTGGCTAACAAAATTTAACCCAAGCAAATGCAAAATTATGAAAACATGGAAAGGCGAAGACTGGAAATAGAGTAGAGGCCTAAGGGACAAAGGCTTCAAACCTCTTTCAGAATGAGAGACATGAGGGTGAGCATAGTTCCAAGCATATCACCCGAATAGCACAACAATTGAACAACATTCATTCCAAAATTAGGTCATGCAAATCTTAGATTATCTTCCAGGAATCTCAGCAAGGAGCCATTCACAACATTTTATACATCATAAGTGAGACTCACCTTGTAGTATACAACAACAGTATCAAATCCACACATGATAAAGCATGTCAAGATGCTGAAAGAGCTTATACATTTGCAAGGAGACTAGTGCGGAGCTAAGAGGTATGTGCTATGAGGAGAGGCTAGACGAGCTGAATATAATGGCATTAGAAGACAGAAGGACCAGAGGTGACACAGTAACAATGTAAATAACAAGGAGAGGAGTTAGCTGGAAGTTTAGAAGGATTTTGGAAAGATGTACTCGAAGATATTTCTTTAACCTTAAGGGTGAGAAAATTGAGCGACCAAGACAGCTAAGCGGCAGAGATAAGATAAATAAAGAGTTTTAAGAATGGGTACGTTAACTTGTAGACAGGAGGGAGAAGACCTAGTAGCAGGCAAAAGTGAGGCAGAGCTAGGAGCTGAGACTCGACCCCTGCAACTACGTAAGGGCGAGTGCATATAGACAAATGTACTCAGACACACACACATTCACACACATACACTCACACACATACACACACACACACACACACACACACACACACACACACACACACACACACACACACACACACACATACACACATACACACACACACACACACAGGGAGGAAACAACGAGTCATGGTACGTAATGATGTATCACAGTGGGCACCTGTGACGAGCGGGGTCCCACAGGGGTCGGTCCTAGGACCAGTGCTATTTTTGGTATATGTGAACGACATGATGGAAGGGTTAGACTCAGAAGTGTCCCTGTTTGCAGATGATGTGAAGTTAATGAGGAGAATTAAATCTGATGAGGACCAGGCAGGACTTCAAAGAGACCTGGACAGACTGGACACCTGGTCCAGCAAATGGCTTCTCGAATTTAATCCTGCCAAATGCAAAGTCATGAAGATAGGGGAAGGGCACAGAAGACCACAGACAGAGTATAGGCTAGGTGGCCAAAGACTGCAAACCTCACTCAAGGAGAAAGATCTTGGGGTGAGTATAACACCGAGCATGTCTCCGGAAGCACACATCAATCAGATAACTGCTGCAGCATATGGGCGCCTGGCAAACCTGAGAACAGCATTCCGATACCTTAGTAAGGAATCATTCAAGACACTGTACACCGTGTATGTCAGGCCCATACTGGAGTATGCAGCACCTGTTTGGAACCCGCACTTGATAAAGCACGTCAAGAAACTAGAGAAAGTACAAAGGTTTGCGACAAGGTTAGTTCCAGAGCTAAGGGGAATGTCCTATGAAGAAAGATTAAGGGAAATCGGCCTGACGACACTGGAGGACAGGAGGGTCAGGGGAGACATGATAACGACATATAAAATACTGCGTGGAATAGACAAGGTGGACAAAGACAGGATGTTCCAGGGAGGGGACACAGAAACAAGAGGCCACAATTGGAAGTTGAAGACACAAATGAGTCAGAGAGATAGTAGGAAGTATTTCTTCAGTCATAGAGTTGTAAGGCAGTGGAATAGCCAAGAAAATGACGTAGTGGAGGCAGGAACCATACACAGTTTTAAGACGAGGTTTGATAAAGCTCATGGAGCGGGGAGAGAGAGGGCCCAGTAGCAACCGGTGAAGAGGCGGGGCCAGGAGCTAAGACTCGACCCCTGCAACCACAAATAGGTGAGTACAAATAGGTGAGTACATACACACACACAGGATCCTGCAGGAGAAAGCACAATTAAGGGACATGCCGGCATACAGGAAGGTGTATCTCGACCACTACAGAACACGAGAAAAAAGGCAGAAACTGAGAGAGATGGTACAAAGGCGAAAGGAGGAAAGAGAGGGGATGGAAGAGACAGACAGGAGATCCCAGATCCAGGAAGAAGATCAAATACAGCCTCCCTCACAACTTCCTATAGAAGCCCCCAACCAGGTCAGCCCCAGTGCAACCAAACATTCTAAACCAAAACACCCATGCCATATCCAATGCCCCCACCCACTGCATTACAAACTCCACCCCCACAGCAACCGCCCATAGCTCCTTATCAGGTCTCCCACTTCCTCAACCCCAATATACCTCCCAGAACACAGTCTTAGAAAAGAAGTTGAAGGTGTGGTATACAAATGCAGATGGAATAACAAATAAGTGTGAGGAGTGGCATGAAAGAATCAAGGAGACATCCCCAGACATAATAGCACTCACAGAAACAAAACTCACCAGCATAATAACAGATGCAATCTTCCCATCCAGATATCAAATCCTCAGGAAAGACAGAGGGAGGAGAGGGGGAGGAGTTCCACTGCTCATTAAAAACCAGTGGGGTTTTGAGAAAATGGAAGGAATGGATGGCATGGGCGAAAGGGACTACTTAGTAGGAACAATCCAGTCTGAGGGACATAAGGTGATAATTGCAGTAATGTACAACCCACCACAGAACTGCAGGAGGCCAAGAGAAGAATACGATGAGAGCAACAGAGCAATGGTCGACACACTAGCCGAGGTGGCCAGAAGAGCACACATGGGGGGAGCAAAGTTACTAGTTACGGGTGATTTCAATCACAAGGAGATTGACTGGGAAAGCCTGGAGCCCCATGGGAGTCCCGAAACATGGAGAGCCAAGATGATGGATGTGGTACTGGAAAACCTCATGTATCAAAATGTTAGAGGCACTACCAGAGAGAGAGGTGAGGATGATCCAGCAAGACTGGACCTTGTATTCACCTTGAGTAGCTCAGACATCGAGGATATCATGTATGAAAGGCCCCTAGGAGCTAGTGATCATGTGGTTCTGTGCTTCGACTACATAGTTGAGCTTCAAGTGGAGAGAGTAGCAAGAATAGGATGGGAAAAACCAAACTACAAAGGGGGGAACTACTCAGGCATGAGTAACTTAATGCAACACATTGAGTGGGAGAGGGAACTGACAGGAAAACCAGTACAAGAAATGATGAACTATGTGGCAACTAAATGCAAGGAGGCAGAGGAGAGATTTGTTCCCAAGGGAAACAGAAATAATGGGAAGAACAGAACGAGTCCTTGGTTCACCCAAAGGTGTAGGGAGGCAAAAATTAGGTGTACTAGAGAATGGAAAAGGTACAGAAGACAGAGAACTCAGGAAAATAAAGAGATTAGCCGAAGAGCCAGAAACGAATCTGCACAGATAAGAAGGGAGGCTCAGCGACAATATGAAAATGACATAGCATTGAAAGTCAAGTCTGACCCGAAACTGTTGTATAGCCACATCAGGAGGAAAACAACAGTCAAGGACCAGGTAATCAGACTGAGGAAGGGTGATGGGAAGTTCACAAGAAACGACCGAGAGGTATGTGAGGAACTCAACACGAGATTTAAAGAAGTATTTACAGTGGAAACCAGTAGGACTCCAGGAAATCAGAACAGGGGGGTACACCAACAAGTGCTGCATGAGGTACACATAACCAAGGAGGAGGTGAAGAAGCTGCTATGTGAACTTGACACCTCAAAGGCGGTGGGACCAGACAACATCTCTCAGTGGGTCCTTAGAGAGGGAGCACAGATGCTGTGTGTGCATTAACAAAGATCTTCAACACATCCATTGAAACTGGACAACTCGATGAGGTATGGAAGATGGCAAATGTAGTCCCAATTTTTAAAAAGGGAGACAGACATGAGGCACTAAACTACAGACCTGTATCACTAACGTGTATAGTATGCAAGGTCATGGAGAAGATCATCAGGAGGAGAGTGGTGGAGCACCTAGAAAGAAACAATTGACAACCAGCATGGTTCCAGGGAAGGAAAATCCTGTGTCACAAACCTACTAGAGTTTTATGACAAGGTGACAAAAGTAAGACAAGAGAGAGAGGGGTGGATCGACTGCATTTTTTGGGACTGCAAGAAGGCCTTCGACACAGTTTCTCACAAGAGGTTACTGCAAAAGCTAGAGGATCAGGGACACATAACAGGAAAGGCACTGCATTGGATCAGAGAATACCTGACAGGGAGGCAACAACGAGTCATGGTACGTGACGAGGTGTCAGAGTGGGCGCCTGTGACAAGTGGGGTTCCACAGGGGTCAGTCCTAGGACCTGTGCTGTTTCTGGTATATGTGAATGACATAATGGAAGGGATAGACTCAGAAGTGTCCTTGTTTGCAGATGATGTGAAGTTAATGAGAAGAATCAAATCGGATGAGGATCAGGCAGGACTACAAAGAGACCTGGACAGGCTACAAGCCTGGTCCATCAACTGGTTCCTTGAGTTTAACCCTGCCAAATGCAAAGTCATGAAGATTGGGGAAGGGCAAAGAAGACCACAGACACAATATAGTTTGGATGGCCAAAGTCTGCAAACCTCACTCAAGGAAAAGGATCTGGGGGTGAGTATAACACCGAGCATATCTCCTGAGGCGCACATCAATCAGATAGCTGCTGCAGCATACGGGCGTCTGGCAAACCTCTGGATAGCGTTCCGATACCTCAGTAAGGAATCGTTCAAGACTCTGTATACTATTTACGTCAGGCCCATAATAGAGTATGCAGCACCAGTTTGGAATCCACACCTGGTCAAGCACGTCAAGAAATTAGAGAAAGTGCAAAGGTTTGCAACAAAACTAGTCCCAGAGCTAAGGGGATTGTCCTATGAAGAAAGGTTGAGGGAAATCGGCCTGACGACACTGGAGGACAGGAGGGTCAGGTGAGACATGATAACAACATACAAGATACTGCGTGGAATAGGTAAGGTGGACAGATACAGGATGTTCCAGAGAGGGGACACAGAAACAAGGGGTCACAATTGGAAGCTGAAGGCTCAGACAAGTCATAGGGATGTTAGGAAGTATTTCTTCGGTCAAAGAGTCATCAGGAAGTGGAATAACCTAGCAAGTGACGTAGTGGAGGCAGGAACCATACATAGCTTCAAGACGAGATATGACAAAGCTCAGGAAGCAAAGAGAGAGAGGACCTAGTAGCGATCAGTGAAGAGGAGGGGCCAGGAACTGAGTCTCGGCCCGTGCAACACGGGGACACAGTTGGAAGCTGAAGACACAGATGAATCAAAGGGATGTTAGGAAGTATTTCTTCAGCCACAGAGTAGTCAGGAAGTGGAATAGTTTGGGAAGCGATGTAGTGGAGGCTGGATCCATACATAGCTTTAAGCAGAGGTATGATAAAGCTCATGGTTCAGGGAGAGTGACCTAGTAGCGACCAGTGAAGAGGCGGGGCCAGGAGCTTGGACTCGACCCCTGCAACCTCAACTAGGTGAGTACACACACACACACACGCACCTAACAATTAGCCGTCGAACAAAATTACCATCAAACATGTTAGCTCAGGCCAGAAGAGGCTTGAACCTACGCACCTTGAGACAAAGTATACAGTATTGTACACACCAGGCCAGACAACACAACCCTGGACACACAACAGGAGGGTCAGGTGAGACATGATAATGACATATAAAATACTGGGCGGAATAGACAAGGTGGACAAAGACGGGATGTTCCAGAGATGGGACACAGAAACAAGAGGTCACAATTGGAAGTTGAAGACTCAGATGAATCAAAGGGATGTAAGGAAGAATTTCTTCAGTCATAGAGTAGTCAGGCCGTGGAATAGCCTAGAAAGTGACGTAGTGGAGGCGGGAACCATGCATAGTTTAAAGGCGAAGTATGATAAAGCTCTTGGAGCAGGGAGAGAGAGGACCTAGTAGCAATCAGTGAAGAGGTGGGGCCAGGAGCTATGAATCGACCCCTGCAACCACAAATAGGTGAGTACACACACACACACACACACACACACACACGCACACACACACACACACACACACACACACACACTCACAGACACACACACACACACACACACAAACACACACACACACACACACACACACACACACACACACACACACACAGACACACACACAGACACTCACAGACACACACACACACACACACACACACACACACACACACACACACACACACACACACACACACACACACACACACACACACACACACACACACACACACACACACACACACACACACACACACACACACACGAAAGAATCAAAGAGACATCCCCAGACATAATAGCACTCACAGAAACAAAACTCACCAGAATAATAACAGATTCAATCTTTCCATCCGGATATCACAACTTCAGGAAAGACAGAGGGAGGAGAGGGGGAGGAGGAGTTGCATTGCTCATTAAAGACCAGTGGGGTTTTGATAAAATGGAAGGAATGGATGGCATGGGCGAAAGGGACTACTTAGTAGGAACAATCCAGTCTGAGGGACATAAGGTGATAATTGCAGTAATGTACAACCCACCACAGAACTGCAGGAGGCCAAGAGAAGAATACGATGAGAGCAACAGAGCAATGATCAACACACTAGCCGAGGTGGCCAGGAGAGCACACATGGGGGGAGCAAAGTTACTAGTTATGGGTGATTTCAATCACAAGGAGATTGACTGGGAAAACCTGGAGCCCCATGGGGGTCCTGAAACATGGAGAGCCAAGATGATGGATGTGGTACTGGAGAACCTCATGCATCAACATGTTAGAGACACTACCAGAGAGAGAGGAGAGGATGAACCAGCAAGGTTGGACCTTGTATTCACCATGAGTAGTTCGGACATCGAGGGTATCATGTATGAAAGGCCCCTGGGAGCTAGTGATCATTTGGTTCTGTGCTTCGACTACATAGTTGAGCTCCAAGTGGAGAGAGTAGCAGGAATAGGCTGGGAAAAACCAAACTACAAAAGGGGGAACTACTCAGGCATGAGGAACTTCCTTCAAGACATTCAGTGGGAGATGGAACTGACAGGAAAACCAGTACAAGAAATGATGGACTATGTAGCAACAAAATGCAAGGAGGCAGAGGAGAGGTTTGTTCCCAAGGGAAACAGAAATAATGGGAAGAACAGAACGAGTCCTTGGTTCACCCAAAGGTGTAGGGAGGCAAAAACTAGGTGTACTAGAGAATGGAAAAGGTACAGAAGACAGAGAACTCAGGAAAATAAAGAAATCAGCCGAAGAGCCAGAAACGAATATGCACAGATAAGAAGGGAGGCTCAGAGACAATATGAAAATGACATAGCATCAAAAGTAAAGACTGACCCGAAGCTGTTGTACAGCCACATCAGGAGGAAAACAACAGTCAAGGACCAGGTAATCAGACTGAGGAAGGGTGATGGGGAATTCACAAGAAACGACCGAGAGGTATGTCAGGAGCTCAACACAAGATTTAAAGAGGTATTTACAGTGGAAACCAGTAGGACTCCAAGAAATCAGAACAGGGGGGCACACCAGCAAGTGCTGGATGAGGTACATATAACCAAGGAGGAGGTGAAGAAGCTGCTATGCGAACTTGACACCTCAAAGGCGGTGGGACCAGACAACATCTCTCCATGGGTCCTTAAAGAGGGAGCAGAGATATTGTGTGAGCCATTAACAAAGATCTTCAACACATCATTTGAAACTGGGCAACTCCCTGAGGTATGGAAAATGGCAAATGTAGTCCCAATTTTTAAAAAGGGAGACAGACATGAGGCACTAAACTACAGACCTGTATCTCTAACGTGTATAGTATGCAAGGTCATGGAGAACATCATCAGGAGGAGAGTGGTTTGGCACCTGGAAAGAAACAAGTGTATAATTGACAACCAGCACGGTTTCAGGGAAGGAAAATCCTGTGTCACAAACCTACTAGAGTTTTATGACAAGGTGACGGAAGTAAGACAAGAGAGAGAGGGGTGGATCGACTGCGTATTTTTGGACTGCAAGAAGGCTTTCGACACAGTTCCTCACAAGAGGTTACTGCAAAAGCTAGAGGACCAGGCACACATAACAGGAAAGGCACTGCAATGGATCAGAGAATACCTGACAGGGAGGAAACAACGAGTCATGGTACGCGACGAGGTGTCAGAGTGGGCGCCTGTGACAAGCGGGGTTCCACAGGGGTCAGTCCTAGGACCTGTGCTGTTCTTGGTATACGTGAACGACATAACGGAAGGGATAGACTCAGAAGTGTCCTTGTTTGCAGACGATGTGAAGTTAATGAGAAGAATCGAATCGGACGAGGATCAGGCAGGACTACAAAGAGATCTGGACAGGCTACAAGCCTGGTCCAGCAACTGGCTCCTTGAATTTAACCCTGCCAAATGCAAAGTCATGAAGATTGGGGAAGGGCAAAGAAGACCGCAGACACAATATAGTTTAGATGGCCAAAGACTGCAAACCTCACTCAAGGAAAAAGATCTGGGGGTGAGTATAACACCGAGCATATCTCCTGAGGCGCACATCAATCAGATAACTGCTGCAGCATACGGGCGCCTGGCAAACCTACGGATAGCGTTCCGATACCTCAGTAAGGATTCGTTTAAGACTCTGTACACCATCTACGTCAGGCCCATACTCTAGTATGCAGCACCAGTTTGGAATCCACACCTAGTCAAGCACGTCAAGAAATTAGAGAAAGTGCAAAGGTTTGCAACAAGACTAGTCCCAGAGCTACGGGGATTGTCCTATGAAGAAAGGTTGAGGGAAATCGGCCTGACGACACTGGAGGCCAGGAGGGTCAGGGGAGACATGATAACGACATATAAAATACTGCGCGGAATAGACGAGGTGGACAAAGACGGGATGTTCCAGAGATGGGACACAGACACAAGAGGTCACAACTGGAAGTTGAAGACTCAGATGAATCAAAGGGATGTTAGGAAGTATTTCTTCAGTCATAGAGTAGTCAGGCCATGGAATAGCCTAGAAAGTGATGTGGTGGAGGCAGGAACCATACATAGTTTTAAGGCGAGGTATGATAGAGCTCATGGGGCAGGGAGAGAGAGGACCTAGTAGCAATCAGCGAGGAGGCGGGGCCAGGAGCTGTGACTCGACCCCTGCAACCACAAATAGGTGAGTACAAATAAGTGAGTATACACACACAGACACACAGACACACACACACACTAGTCCTGGAACTAAGAGCCTGATTTATGAGAGGCTAAAACAGAGAATTAAAACTGATGACATTATCGGATAAAAGTCCCTCAGAACTTGATAGGGCTGACGGTGAAACACTATTCATGAGGCGGGAAACGGGTATACGAGAGTATACCGGAGCCAGAAGTAGAATCTCGACCCCTGTAACATCTAATTGGTAACTACACACACTTAACTGCGCTTACGTACACACACACACCACTACCACCACCACCACTACCACCAACACCATTACCACGATTACCACAATTACGACGACCACCAACACCATCACCACCACCACAGTTACCAACACCACCACCACCACAAGTACCGCCACAACTACAATTGCCACCGCCACAATTAGCACCACCACCACATTTATCACGACCACAATTAGCACCACCACCACAATTAGCACCACCAACACAATTACCACCACCACAACAATTGCCACCACAACCAAAATTATCACCTCCACCACAGATATCGTCACCACCATCACAATTACCACCATGAACACCACAATTACAACCACAACCACAATTACCACTAAAACCACCACCACAATTAGCACCACAATCATCACCACAATTATGACAACCACCACCACCACAATCAACACCACAACCACCACCACAATTAGCACAACCACCACCACCACAATTAGCACCACAAGCACCACAACAACTAACACCACCAACATAATTACCACCCCACTACCACAATTACCACCACCACCACAATTACCAGCACAACCACAATTATCGCCACCACCACCACAATTAGCACCACCACCACCACAATTGCCACCACCATCACAGATATCGTCACCACCATCACAATTACCACCATAAACACCACAATTACAACCACAACCACAATTACCACCAAAACCACCACCACAATTAGCACCACAACCACCACCACAATTAGCACAACCTCCACCACCACAATCAACACCACAACCACCACCACAATTAGCACAACCACCACCACCACAATTAGCACCACTACCACCAAAAAACTAACACCACCACCACAATTACCACCCCACTACCACAATTACCACCACCACCACCACAATTACCAGCACAACCACAATTACCGCCACCACCACCACAATTAGCACCACAACCACCACAATTACCACCACCACCCCAATTACCACCACAACCACAATTGCCACCACAAAAAACAATTAGCACCACCACCACAATAGTCACCATCACTACAATTACCACCAGCACCACCAAAATTAGCACCACCACCCCCACTATTACCAACACCACCACTGCCACAATTAGCACCACCATCACCACAATTAGCACCACCATCACAATTACCACCATCACCTTCACAATTACCACCACAACCACAATTGCCTCCACAATCACAATTATCACTACAATTAACACTACCATCACCATCACAATTAGCACCACAACAAGTACCACCACCTCCTGCACCACAATTAGTACCATCTCCACAACCACAATTAGCATCACCACCACTACCACAATTACCGCCTTCCATACGTTTACCATCACCATCACAATTACCACCACCACCACAATTACCACCACAACCACAATTACCAGCACAACCACAATTATCACCACCACAATTACCATCACCACCACCACAATTAGCACCTCCACAACCACCACAATTAGTTCCACTACCACTACCACCACAATTAGCACCACCAGCACCCTAATTACTACCACCACTACAATTAGCACCACCATCACCACCCCAATTACCACCACCACCACAATTAGCACGACCACCACAATTACTACCAGCACCACAATTACCACCACCACCACCACCAAAATTACTACCAGCACCACAATTATCACCAACACCACTACCACAATTACCACCACCACAACCACCACAACTACCACAACTACCACAATCACCACAACTACTACAACCACCACAACCACCGCAACCAACACAACTACCACAACCACCACAACTACCATAACCACCACAACCACCAAAACCACCACAACCACCACAACACAGCTACCACAACCACCACAACCACCACAACCACCACAACCACCGCAACCACCCCAACCACCACAACCACCACAACTACCACAACCACCACAACTACCACAAACACCACAACTACATCAACTACCACGACCACCACAACAACCACAACTACCACAACCACCACAACTACAACACCCACCATAACCACCACATCAACCACAATCACCACAACCACCACAACCACCACAACCACCACAACCACCACAACTACCACAATCACTACAACCACCACAACTACCACAACCACCACAACCACCCACCACAACCACCACAACCACCACAACCACCACAACCACCACAACCACCACAACCACCACAACTACCACAATCACTACAACCACCACAACTACCACAACCACCACAACCACCCACCACAACCACCACAACCACCACAACCACCACAACCACCACAACCACCACAACTACCCCAACCACCACAACCACCACAATCACCACAACCACCACAACCAAAATAGCTATCACAACCACAACAACTACCACAACCACCACAACTATCAAAACCACCACAACCGCCACAACCACCACAACCACCACAATCACCACAACCACCACAACCACCACAACCACCACAACCACCACAACCACCACAACCACCACCACTGCTATTACCATCTTGAACAGCAACAACAAGCACAACAAACAAATTCAACAAATAGCAAAAAAACAAAGAGCAACAAAAAACAAAAATAAATAGCAAACAACAGCAAACAACCAAGAAAAAATAATTATTAGTAAACAAATAACAACCAGCAAACAACAATAGCAACAACAAATGGCAAAACAAAATCAGTAAGCAGAAACAAGAAACAGCAAGCAGGAAACAAACGACCAAAATCAAATAACAAGCAAACAACAAAAACTAGCAAACAGTAAACAAACAACCAACTATGATCAACAACAGATAGCAAACAAATAACAACAATAGCAAACAAACAGCAAACAACAACAACAACAATGATAATTAAAACTCAGCTTCATTATTGTTGTTTATCTTCGATTATCTCAGCAAGAGGTATAAAGAGGGAGGAAGGGAGGGAGAGATAAACGGAAGGAGAACCCAGAGAGAGAACTCAATAATTGTAAAGGGACCACGACTTATCAATAAACCAGGTCCCATGAGTAATTAGAATCACCAATAAACCCTCTGTCAGCCTTCAAGAAAGAACTAAGGAAATTTCTCAAATCAGTTCCTGATCAGCCGGATTGTGGTGTATGCATTGAAATGTGGGCGGTGGGCACGGACTGTTTGACTGATCAGCCCAGCAACCAGTAGGCCTGGTATTGGACCGGGCCTCAAGAATGGTAATCTTCTGAAGCCGGCTACAAGTAACGTACAAGAAATCTAACAAGCAGCACAAATATCAATGGCACCACAGAAACAGGTGGCTAAAGAACAGAGAACACTGTGGCTGGCCGTGTATCCACCGTCAAACATGCCTGGCGTTACTGGTAGTGTGGCTAATGTTCCTGCTAGCTACCTGATGTTACATGTCATGGTGGTTTAGTGGACATCATTCATATATATATATATATATATTTTTTTTTTTTTTTTTTTTTTTTTCAACAAGTCGGTCGTCTCCCACCGAGGCAGGGTGACCCACAAAAAAGAAAGAAAATCCCCAAAAAGAAAATACTTTCATCATCATTCAACACTTTCACCACACTCACACATTATCACTGCTTTTGCAGAGGTGCTCAGAATATAACAGTTTAGAAGCATATACGTATAGAGATACACAACATATCCCTCCAAACTGCCAATATCCCAAACCCCTCCTTTAAAGTGCAGGCATTGTACTTCCCATTTCCAGGACTCAAGTCCGACTATATGAAAATAACCGGTTTCCCTGAATCCCTTCACTAAATATTACCCTGCTCACACTCCAACAGATCGTCATGTATATATATATATATATATACATATATATATAAATATATATATATATATATATATATGTATATATATATATATATATATATATATATATATATATATATATATATATATATATACATATATATATATATATATATATATATATATATATATATATATATATATATACATATATATATATATATATATATATATATATATATGTATATATATATATATATATATATATATATATATATGTGTGTGTGTGTGTGTGTGTGTGTGTGTGTGTGTGTGTGTGTGTGTGTGTGTGTGTGTGAGAGAGAGATTAACAAGTTAAGGAAGCCTAGAGAACAAATGGATTTGTCAGTTAAAAATAGGAGAGGGGAATTATTAAATGGAGAGTTAGAGGTATTGGGAAGATGGAGGGAATATTTTGAGGAATTGTTAAATGTTGATGAAGGTAGGGAAGCTGTGATTTCGTGTATAGGGCAAGGAGGAATAACATCTTGTAGGAGTGAGGAAGAGCCAGTTGTGAGTGTGGGGGAAGTTCGTGAGGCAGTAGGTAAAATGAAAGGGGGTAAGGCAGCCGGGATTGATGGGATAAAGATAGAAATGTTAAAAGCAGGTGGGGATATAGTTTTGGAGTGGTTGGTGCAATTATTTAATAAATGTATGGAAGAGGGTAAGGTACCTAGGGATTGGCAGAGAGCATGCGTAGTTCCTTTGTATAAAGGCAAAGGGGACAAAAGAGAGTGCAAAAATTATAGGGGGATAAGTCTGTTGAGTATACCTGGTAAAGTGTATGGTAGAGTTATTATTGAAAGAATTAAGAGTAAGACAGAGAATAGGATAGCAGATGAACAAGGAGGCTTTAGGAAAGGTAGGGGATGTGTGGACCAGGTGTTTACAGTGAAACATATATTTGAACAGTATTTAGATAAGGCTAAAGAGGTCTTTGTGGCATTTATGGATTTGGATAAGGCGTATGACAGGGTGGATATGGGGGCAATGTGGCAGATGTTGCAGGTGTATGGTGTAGGAGGTAGGTTACTGAAAGCAGTGAAGAGTTTTTACGAGGAAAGTGAGGCTCAAGTTAGAGTACATAGGAAAGAGGGAAATTATTTCCCAGTAAAAGTAGGCCTTAGACAGGGATGTGTGACGTCACCGTGGTTGTTTAATATACGTATTTATAGATGGGGTTGTAAGAGAAGTAAATGCGAGGGTCTTGGCAAGAGGCGTGGAGTTAAAAGATAAGGAATCACACATAAAGTGGGAGTTGTCATAGTTGCTCTTTGCTGATGACACTGTGCTCTTGGGAGATTCTGAAGAGAAGTTGCAGAGATTGGTGGATGAATTTGGTAGGGTGTGCAAAAGAAGAAAATTAAAAGTGAATGCAGGAAAGAGTAAGGTTATGAGGATAACAAAAAGATTAGGTGATGAAAGATTGGATATCAGATTGGAGGGAGAGAGTATGGAGGAGGTGAATGTATTCAGATATTTGGGAGTGGACGTGTCAGCGGATGGGTCTATGAAGGATGAGGTGAATCATAGAATTGATGAGGTGAAAAGGGTGAGTGGTGCACTTAAGAGTCTGTGGAGACAAAGAACTTTGTCCTTGGAGGCAAAGAGGGGAATGTATGAGAGTATAGTTTTACCAACACTCTTATATGGGGGTGAAGCATAGGTGATGAATGTTGCAGCGAGGAGAAGGCTGGAGGCAGTGGAGATGTCATGTCTGAGGGCAATGTGTGGTGTGAATATAATGCAGAGAATTCGTAGTTTGGACGTTAGGAGGAGGTGCGGGATTACCAAAACTGTTGTCCAGAGGGCTTAGGAAGGGTTGTTGAGGAGGTTCGGACATGTAGAGAGAATGAAGCGAAACAGAATGACTTCAAGAGCGTATCAGTGTGTAGTAGAAGGAAGGCGGGGTAGGGGTCGGCCTAGGAAAGGTTGGAGGGAGGGGGTGAAGGAGGTTTTGTGTGCGAGGGGCTTGGACTTCCAGCAGGCATGCGTGAGCGTGTTTGATAGGAGTGAATGGAGACGAATGGTTTTTAATACTTGACGTGCTGTTGGAGTGTGAGCAAAGTAACATTTATGAAGGGGTTCAGGGAAACCGGCAGGCCGGACTTGAGTCCTGGAGATGGGAAGTACAGTGCCTGCACTCTGAAGGAGGGGTGTTAATGTTGCAGTTTAAAAACTGTAGTGTAAAGCACCCTTCAGGCAAGACAGTGATAAAGTGAATGATGGTGAAAGTTTTTCTTTTTCGGCCCACCCTGCCTTGGTGGGAATCGGCCAGTGTGATAATAAATATATATATATATATATATATATATATATATATATATATATATATATATATATATATATATATATATATATATATATATATATATATATATATATATATATATATATATATATATATATATATATATATATATATATGCAATAAGATCACATTAAACAGGTGATTTTAAATTATGCAAAATAACCACTGTGAAAGAGTATTGAAATTCCAAGCGCTTTCGTGACTACTCACATTGTCAAGGAACTATGAAAGTAATACATCAAAGGAAGGCAATAAAAGGGCTCAGACAACACCTCACAGTCAACTCCCACTCCCCTGTGAGGTGTTTTCTGAGCCCTTTTATTGCCTTCCTTTGATGTATTACTTTCATAGGTCCTTGACAATGTGAGTAGTCACGAAAGCGCTTGGAATTTCACTACTCTTTCACAGTGGTTGTTTTGCATATATATATATGCACTTCTCAGTGCATCATGATATTTTGGTGAGACAGGTAATCCCTGGAAACCAAATTATCCCAACACCAGTAGTCATTCAGGACGGACCAGAAGTCGAATGCTGCATTTAACCATATCAGTTCATGGTATCACTCACCGGGGTGGGCTGCTGCCCAGATCATTGTACCCAACAGTTCTGTCTTGGAAAGAAACATAATTGAATCCTCTCTCTTGAAATATTACTGGAATGCCGTATATCACTCGAATTATGGGCTGTACAAACTCGATAGCTATTTAGTGGAGTCTATTATGCACAGCCTTAAACAACACCTGTACAAAAACACAGAATTTCTCATTATGCCAGCAGGTCTCGTGATGTTCCGGTGACGTTAGACTAGTGTCTGAGCACTGAGCATCATGTTACGCCCGTCGACAACGTCGGTATAATATACAACATCATGTTAGGTCTGTTGTGAACGTCGACATAATGTATATCCCATCTAGATACTACTGCATAAAGGTATCGTAAGGTTACAGACACAAGGCCAAGTGGTTGCAAACAACATGATATAACATCAGTAGTAAGGAAGAAGACAGAGGGTTTATTTAGGTATGAGTGTGTATGAGTGGATATAACAGGACAGCTCAGACAAGAGGCAAATATAGTGACCTCTTGAGGTCCTAAAAGAATAGTCGGAATAGTAGAGCCATAAATAATACCGTTATATTAATGGATACTTAGGAACATGTGATGAGATCCTCCAGAGAATTTCCTGAACATTCTAGAAGGACATGGGCTATTTTGTTAGCTGACAAATGAACGTATTCATCCCTTCCATTTTATTAATTAGAAGGTTACATACAATAGCTGCATTTTGTATGTGTATTATCCAGTATTATAACGTAATATTTAATGTTACATGACCTCTTCTCGGCCAGCTTAAAGCTGGCAATTAAAATTTAATTGAAGATTAAAATGGTATAAAATACCGACAGGTTGTTAGGTAAGACACATATGCAACAGTTAGGTATCTTTATTTCGAAACGTTTCACCTACACATTAGGCTTCTTCAGTCGAGTACAGAAAAGTTGATAGAAGCAGAAGATACTTGAAGACGATGTAATCAGTCCATCACCCTTAAAGTTTTGAGGTGGTCAGTCCCTCAGTCTGGAGAAGAGCATTGTTCCATAGAATGAAACAATATTGAAACATATTGTTTCATTCTATGGAACAATGCTCTTCTCCAGACTGAGGGACTGACCACCTCAAAACTTTAAGGGTGATGGACTGATTACATCGTCTTCAAGTATCTTCTGCTTCTATCAACTTTTCTGTACTCGACTGAAGAAGCCTAATGTGTAGGCGAAACGTTTCGAAATAAAGATACCTAACTGTTGCATATGTGTCTTATTTAACAAAATTTAATTATCCTAACTCCTGTTATCTGCAAACTAAAAGGATTAACCCACCCAACCCCATGTGGGTTGGGGTATTTCTCTTGTTGCTACCTTTGCAACATTGCACAGCTCCTGATGACGCACTGAAAAGTGTGAAAGTACTTGATTTCCACCCCCTCTGGCTTGTCTTGCATATAAATATATATATATATATATATATATATATATATATATATATATATATATATATATATATATATATATATATATATATATATATATATATATATATATATATATATATATATATATATATATATATATATATATATATATATATATATATATATATATATATATATATATATATATATATATATGTCGTGCCGAATAGGCAGAACTTGCGATCTTGGCTTAAATAGCAACGCTCATCTTGCCATATATGACAAGTGAAAATTTGAGTATGCAATAATTTCGCCAAAATCATTCTGAACCTAACGAAAAAAATACATTTCATTGTGTTTGTTTAGTATT
>NC_091293.1:25131145-25138645 GCF_038502225.1 Cherax quadricarinatus | reverse complement strand
CAGAGCTGCAGTCCCCCCCCAGATTCTCAATGCCACACCTATGACTTCAACCTCACTCTAAAATAATTTGCAACTGACAACTATATTAGAAGAAAAATCTGTTGTATGTTGTTTTCAATATATTTATAAGCGAATTATTTTTTGTTGTTGTTGTTGAAACGAGATAAAAATGATTAAAGATAGAAGTTGGATGTGGTACGATAGTATAGGTATTACTGGCGCTACGAGCCGCCAATGGTCGTGCCGAATAGGTAAAATTGGTCAATTAGCAAGGCCTCATTTAAAATTAAGTCCTTTCTAAAATTTTCTCTATACGTTTAAAGATATATTTTTTTCATTTATGTTAATGTAAAAATTTATAATTTTGCACCAAAAGGAACTTAGAAAACTTACCTAACCTTATTATAACAAGCGCAATTTATTTTAGCCTAACTCAACTAAATATATTTTAGATTTGTTTACAATAATTTAATACTAAACAAACACAGTGAAATATAGTTTTTTCGTTAGGTTCAGAATAAATTTGACGAAATTATTGCATATGCAAATTTTCACTTGTCTTATATGGCAAGATGAGCGTTACTATTTAAGCCAAGATCGCAAGTTCTGCCTATTCGGCACGACATATATATATATATATATATATATATATATATATATATATATATATATATATATATATATATATATATATATATATATATATATATATATATATATATATATATGTATGTATGTATGTATTAGGTCATTATGATTTCATGAGTCAAGTTCAACCAATTGTTGGATGTCAACACAATTATCACTTCCAGGAAATATCTGAATTAAATTTCATATATCTCTGAGTTACTGTATCAACATATTTGGTTTAGCATTGCTGATTAGCTTTTTTCCAGACGATCCTCAGACGAAGGGAAGCACCAATTCTCCCAGTCACTATTTTCAGGACTAACATCTACTGACATCATTAATTTTGATGGTTTCATTGCAGCCTTTGAACCTAAAATATTCCAAGTTGTCTTATCTGTTGTCTGGTGGCAGAAGACAGCCTCTAACACTCCCGGACATTCCCTGCTTTCAGTCAGGTTATATAATTGCAGAAATTATTGACAGGAAACATTGTCAATTCCTTGAATTCTTCGCCATTCCTGATTATCAGTGATACTCCTCCTCTTCTGAATAATTTGTATTCATGAAGCAGTTATTAGAAAAAATGCGTCCGTGATCATATCATTTAACTTGGTTTCAGTGAATGCAATGGCATCTGGGCTTTCTTCTTTTATTCTTTTATTCAATTCTTGAGTCTTGTTTTGTTTGTGATCACATCTATGAGGTGCTCCTACTAAGATATTATGCAACTGATTAACGGGAAGAAGATAAATACGATATTGTGAAACAATAGCCACACCTTGACTGCAGAGATAAAAGATGTAACAATAGAGTCAGTCAAACACCCTAAGGTAGACATACTTAGGTATTGGGATACAAATACAGACAAATAATAGACAACATAGAATATTTAGAGTCAAGCTCTGAACACCAAGGTATCACGACAGGAACATCCTGCAATATTCCACATACCAGTTAAATGCTTGCTACATAAGATTCTTGTGAGGTTAAACACACAATTATCAGAAGTGTGTCATGATATGCAGCACCAAGAAATACCATTCAAAAGTAAAGAAATATCGTAGAGATGATTGCAATTACAGTAGCTCGTTCATCCATTATTAAATACAACTTTCAGTATTTATTTCAAAGGTAAGGTAATTACACCTATTGCTTCTAGAAGCTTCTGACAGTGTTCGCATAAGTGAATGAAACAACAGAAAAGTCATTCACAGACCTACAAAAGCATAGACAAATACTACACTATTACATGAGTAACAAAGCATAAATATGACAGAGTGAGAGAGCCATGCTCCCTCATGGCCTCCAGCCAGTCTGGTGTAGTATGGGAAACTCCATACTTTAGGTTATATCTTATTGGAGAGAACCATCATGATGGTGGGAATCTGTCAGGTTTACATCTCACTCAACTGCACAACTCTGCAGTTTGATAAATACCACAATTATGATATAAATGTTAGTGTCACAATTTCTGCACAAAATAGCAATAATATACAATTATATTATGTTAGGTAAATATTGCAACTTGTAAAATAAAAAAAATGGCATAATTATAACACACATACAACATTATGTACAGTATATATAATAAATGATAATATACTTGAACAAACTCTGTTACTCTGCATTTAACACTTATCATATTTTCAAACACTGATATGCCTGTTTATCAGGAAATTATCTGAGTGTCTGTAGGTCACTCTATAGGTATATCACAGTGGTAAAGGACAGTGTTCTAAAAATTTTGCAGAGTTGAAGAAGTGTTTTGGAGTCGAGTGTTCTTTGTGACACGATCAGGGTGGAGGAATGGAAGTGGTGAAAGTATTTACAACGTGTGATTGATGTTGGGAGGGTGTGGAGGAGGATGGTGGGTGTGGTGAGGGAAGTGAGGGAGAACATGAATTATGGAGAAATGTGGGTGGTGGTGGTTAGCAGAGTTTATGGGTGGGAGCAATTTGGGACAAGGGGAGGGGGTGATAGTGAGAGGTGGTTGATAAGAAAGGAAAGGGGTAGGGAGGGGAGGATAAAGTGGATGAAAGAGAATGGGAAAGGATGATAGTGATAGGTGCTTAATGATGAAGGGAAGGAAACGGTGATTGTGAGAAGGTACAGCAGCACAATAACAAAAAAAAAATACTATAGACCGGAAGTGATGTTCTCTCACAGTATCAAGATTTTTTTGAATGGGTTTCATGAAGCAAAATCACCAGTCACGTGACATTATAAACCGTAGGCAGGAGAGGTGCAGCAGTCGTAGGTGGTGTCACATTTGTCCAATGTGAAAGTAGGTCGTGACCAAGGGTTAGGCAAGCGAAGAATTCCCAAGTATTAAGATCCCAAGAAGTTGCAATGTCTGACAGGATTGTAGATGAATGGTTCAGAGAACCGACACATTGATAAATTAGGCACATATGTAACTCTTGGACTGATCACACCGACTCAAGGTTGAGGGACTGATTACCTCATTCTCCTCCTGTTCTTCACGATTCTCCTTTGTATGGACTGATGAAGCCACTGTGTGGCGAAACGTTTCCTTAATAAAGATACCCAAGAGTTGCACATGTGTCTAATTTATCAACATGTCGGTTCTCTGAACCATTCATCTACAACCCTGTCAGACACTGCAATTTTTTGGGATCTTTATACTTGGGAATTCTTCGCTTGCCTAACCCTTGGGCACGACCTACTTCCACATTGGACAAATGTGACACCACCTACGACTGCTGCACCTCTCCTGCCTACGGTTTATAAGCTTCTCCGCACATATGCCGTATTCTTTTCAAGATTCATTATTACATTGTCCTGAATACACTGGAAGATAAGCGAAATGCAGATGTAAACTTTGCAATAGCCTTTTACAAGTGTGACCAAGGGGTAACTGCATGCAAAATTTTTACAAATAGAATTACTGGATAGGTAGACAGATGGATGTTTAACTTCCTAACTAATAAAACCCAAAGAATCACAGTGAAGAGTAAAACCAGTGAGTGTCACAGTAAAAAGTTCTGTTCCCTCAGGACACAGTATTCACCCCCACTTCTTTTTCTCATTCTCATATCTGACATACACAGGGACATAAACTAGAGTATTGTATCATTTTGCAGACGATATTAAAATCTACACGAGAGTGGCGACCAAAGAAGACACAGTGAGCATCCAAGCTGATATCAACCAAGTTTTCCAGTGGCTACTGAGGACAAATTTAATTTTCTGCATCATGGAAGGATCGAGTATACAAGGTCGTAGTACAAAACATGTTCGAATCACTTAATAGAACATAAACATAACGTGAAAGACCTGGAAGTGGTAATGAAATCTTTCGTTCAAGAAGCACAGCAGTTGTTATTGCAACTGAAAGGAAAATGTTAGGTTGGGTAATTTGTGCTTTCAGAAGAAGATATGATAATCCAGTGACACTATAAGTTACTTATTACCCCTAGGTAGGAATATTACTGTGTACTAACAACCCTTTCAAGGCAGGTGAAATTGCAGAACTGGAAAATGCACAGAGAACCTTCTCAGTTCGTACAAACTCAATAAGGCATCTAGGTTACTGGGAGTGCTTGAAGTTCGTTGAATAACGGCGTGAAATATACGTCATAATCTACATCTGGAAGATTCTTTAGGAAGTTGTCCGAAAACTGCACACTGAAATCACTACATATGAATACAAGAGTTTATTTATAATAATTTTAAAAGAGAGATCTTTATCCCAGTTCGTCCACCAAGAACTGGCCGATGAATACAAGAGTAAGTGTAAAGGAACCACAGCTCTTCATACGTGAGGAGAGTACCAACACACCTCTGGCTGCCTTCAAGAGGAAACTCTGCAAATTCCTCACATCAATTCCTGATCAGCTGAGCTGTGGTGCACATTGTATGTTGGACTATGGGTAGCTAGCACGAACAACATGATCGATCAGGCCAGCAACAAGGACGCCTGGTCTAGTACCAGGACGCTTAGTCTAGTGCCGGGACGCCTGATCTAGTACCATGACGCTTGGTCTAGTACCAGGACGCTTGGTCTAGTACCAGGACGCTTGGTCTAGTACCGGAACGCTTGGTCTAGTACCGGGACGCCTGGTCTAGTACCGGGACGCTTGATCTAGAACCAGGACGCTTGGTCTAGTACCAAGACGCTTGGTCTAGTACCAGGACGCTTGGTCTAGTACCAGAACGCTTGGTCTAGTACCAGGATGCCTGGTCTAGTACCAGGACGCTTGGTCTAGTACCAGGACGCTTGGTCTAGTGCCAGGACGCTTGGTCTAGTGCCAGGACGCTTGGTCTAGTACCGGGACGCCTGATCTAGTACCAGGACGCTTGGTCTAGTACCGGGACGCCTGGTCTAGTACCAGGACGCTTGGTCTAGTACCAGGACGCTTGGTCTTGTACCAGGATGCCTGGTCTAGTACCAAGACGCCTTGTCTAGTACCAGGACGCTTGGTCTAGTACCAGGACGCTTGGTCTAGTACCAGGACGCTTGGTCTTGTACCAGCATGCCTGGTCTAGTACCAGGACGCTTGGTCTAGTACCAAGACGCTTGGTCTAGTACCAGGACGCCTGGTCTAGTACCAAGACGCCTGGTCTAGTACCAGGACGCCTGGTCTAGTACCAGGACGCCTGGCCTAGTACCAGGACGCTTGGTCTAGTACCAAGACGCCTGGTCTAGTACCAGGACGCCTGGTCTAGTACCAGGACGCCTGGTCTAGTACCAGGACGCCTGGTCTAGTACTTGGCGGCTGAAGCGGTAAACCCCGAAAGCGACGACAGGAAACCTGCAAGTATGAGGGAAGGGGAGGGGAGGAGAGGGGAGGTGTGATAGTGAGAGGGGGTTGATAAGGAAGGGAGGGAGAGAGGTGATAGTGAAAGATTGTTGATAAGGAGGGGAGGGGAGGAGTGATAGTGAGTAGTTGATAAGGGAGGGGAGGAGTGATAGTGAGTAGTTGATAAGGGAGGGGAGGAGTGATAGTGAGTAGTTGATAAGGGAGGTGAGGAGTAATAGTGAAAGGTGGTTGATAAGGAGGGGAGGGGAGGGGTGATAGTGAGAGGTTGTTGATAGGAGGGGAGGGGAGGAGTGATAGTGAGTAGTTGATAAGGGAGGGGAGGAGTGATAGTGAAAGATGGTTGATAAGGAGGGGAGGGGAGGGGTGATAGTGAGAGGTTGTTGATAAGGAGGGGAGGGGAGGAGTGATAGTGAGTAGTTGATAAGGGAGGGGAGGAGTGATAGTGAAAGGTGGTTGATAAGGAGGGGAGGGGAGGGGTGATAGTGAGAGGTTGCTGATAAGGGAGGGGAGAAGTGATAGTGAGAGGTGGTTAATAAGGAGGGGAGGGGAAGGGTGCTAGTGAGAGGTGGTTGATAAGGAAGAGGATGGATGATAGTGAGCTCTGGTTTATAATAAGAGGGGTGATATCGTTGGTTTATAAGAGGTGTGTGTGTGCTTGTATGTGGTTTCAGAAGTCGTGTCTTAGCTCCTGGCTTGCCTCTTCTCTGGCCACTACTGGGCTCACTCTCTCCTGGCGTCCAGAACCTTATAATACCCGTTTCTAAAGCTATGTATGGAGTCTGCCTCTACCACTCCACCGTCCTGGTCGTTCCACTTCCTGACTACTCTATGACTGAAGAAATACCTCCATACATCCCTGAAACTCATCTCAGCATTTTGAATATTCTTCCTGTCCTCTAGTGTTATCAGGGTGAGTTCCCTTAACCTCTCCTCATATGACGTGCTCCTTAGCACCGGGACTAGTCTCGTTGCAAACTTCTACATTGTCTCCACTTTCTTCAGATTCTTGATCAGCACCATACTGGTGCTGCATACTCCAGTATGGGCCTGACGTATACCGTATTCAGTGTCGTGAATGACTCTTTGCTTACATTTCTGAAAGCGTGTCTTAGAACTGCCAAACTCAAATTTCCTGAGGCGATTATTTGGTTGATGTGCACCTAGGGTGATGTGCTTGGTATAATACTCACTTCAAGGTCCTCCTTAAGTGAGGTATGCTTCCTTTGTCTGTAGTCTTCTTTACCCATTCCCCCAAAAATCATAACTGTACACATGTTAGGGGCTCCTGTAGTCACTTGACAAACTAGACCCGCAGTTTGTCCAGGTCCATTTGTAGGCTTTCTTGATCTTCAATTGCTTGTATTTTCTTCTTTCATTTCATATCTATGAATAAGGATTCCTCTGACTCAATCCCTTTTGTCGTGTCGTCCAAGTATACAAAAAATTGTACTAGGTGATCCACCGCTCTTTTGATAATAATCTCCATAACTTTGTATACTATGCATGTCAACGGCAGTAGTCTGTAGTTTAATGCTGCCTGTCTGTCCCCTTTCCTAAATACTGGGACTACTTTTACTGTCTTCCACACCTCTGGCAGTTGTCATGAGTCGATTGACTTGTTGAAGATTGTTGCTAGAAGCACACACAGTGCCTCTGCTCCCTCTCTCAGGACCCTCGGAGAGATATTATCACATTATAGCTTCTTCACTTCATTCCCTATTGTATGCATTGTGTCCAGTGCTCTACAGCTTCGGTTCTGTTGTAGCCTTCCTGTTTCCTCTGAGAATACCTCCTAAAATTTCTTCTTGAGCCTGACAGGCTTCCTTCTTCTGCCTGATTACCTGGTCCTTTACTGTTGTTTTCCTCATGAAGTGGCTATATAAAAACTTTGGGAAGGATTTTGTTTTCGATGCTTTGCCAGTCTCAAATGGTTGTTGAGTTTCTCTTCTTACCCATGCATATTCGTTTCTTGCTCTTCTGCTCAGTTTTTTGTTTTCTTGCATTCTTTGCCTTTCATATTGTTTCTGTTGCTTGTTTCCCCTATGTCATGATTACTCAGGGTGAACGCATGGTCCAGCCTTGCTGG
>NC_091293.1:25093645-25126145 GCF_038502225.1 Cherax quadricarinatus | reverse complement strand
TATTCGGCACTATATATATATATATATATATATATATATATATATATATATATATATATATATATATATATATATATATATATATATATATATATATATATATATATATACATATATATATATGTGTGTGTGTGTGAGTGTGTGTGTGTGTGTGTGTGTGTGTGTGTGTGTGTGTGTGTGTGTGTGTGTGTGTGTGTGTGTGTGTGTGTGTGTGTGTGTGTGTGTGTGTGTGTGTGTGTTTATTTTTTTATTTCTTTTACTAACATGTTTTTGAAGTTTTCTACTGAATCTGCATTAATTATTTGTCGTTGTGAACACCATCCTATCAGTTTTCAGTCCATGTGTGTGCTAACTTACGTAGCGTCGAGCAGTTACCAGCATCTCTGTGTGCTAACTTACGTAGCGTCGAGCAGTTACCAGCATCTCTGTGTGCTAACTTACGTAGCGTCGAGCAGTTACCAGCATCTCTGTGTGCTAACTTACGTAGCGTCGAGCAGTTACCAGCATCTCTGTGTGCTAACTTACGTAGCGTCGAGCAGTTACCAGCATCTCTCATGATCTCTGCTTCATGAAGGCAACTCTCAAGTTGTCACTCACAGTATAGCGGTGTTTTATTGATGCATTTACCTGATCTTCTTAGAAAAGGTTGATACATAGATAAGACTCATCAGGGAAGAGGACCAATGTTTCCTGCCGCTGGTCTTAGTTATGTGATGGCCCGCCACTGCAGATTGTAGTCATCTGACCGAGACCTTCTGCTGGCTTACCGGTCCACCCCTTTAAAAATTCTGATTATAATTATAACCACAGCAGTACCGAGCTGTAAGCATCTCATCAGACAATGTAAACTCCTCCACAAGTCTCTTCTTTTATCAACGTTAAATTCCGACAACCTTTAGTCCCCTTCCTTGATTTTCCACAATTATTTTTGCCTGAATTTGAATAAACTTGATTGTACAGGACTTTTTTTGTGTGTGTGTCAGTTGTTATAAGTAAGTTTATTTTTTTCCCTTGCAAGTTATTAATATAATCATTATAATAATTAGAGTAAACTGGAACTTTATTGCAGCAAGTACCGACTCTTGTGGGTACCCGCTCGTCATACTTTCCCTAATAGGTTTTCTTCTTTCAAACAAAAAAATCTTTACTGTAGTGCTTTACTTATCTTTGTTGCTTGTTTAATTATCTTTGTGGTGCTATATTTGTTTTTTTTATTCCTGGTCTCTCCCTCTCTCCCTCACTCACTCTCTTCGTTTAAATCCCTCCCTCCCTGTATTGTCCACTAACCAATACTACTCCTCTCTTTTTCTCTCTCCCCTTCTCTCTCTCTCTCTCTCTCTCTCTCTCTCTCTCTCTCTCTCTCTCTCTCTCTCTCTCTCTCTCTCTCTCTCTCTCTCTCTCTCTCTCTCTCTCTCTCTCTCTCTCTCTCTCTCTCTCTCTCTTTCTCTATCTATCTATTCATCTATCTATCTACCTCTCTCATCCATTTCACTCACATCTCTTCCCACTCCCACTCTCTCTACGCATCTCCTCTCCCATCCTCACTCTCCCCCTCCACCCTCTCCTTCTCTACTCTTCCTTCCTCACTCTCCCCCTCCCATTCTCCTTCTCTCCTCTTCCTGCTTCACTCTCCCCCTCCCATTCTCCTTCTCTCCTCTTCCTTCTTCACTCTCCCCCTCCCCCTCTGCTACCCTCCTCTTCCTTCCTCACTCTCCCCCTCCCCTTCTCCGTCCCTCCTCTTCCTTCCTCACTCTCCCCCTCCCCCTCTCCTTCCATCCTCTTCCTTCCTCACTCTCCCCCTCCCCTTCTCCTTCCCTCCTCTTTCTTCCTCACTCTCCCCCTCCCCTCTCCTTTCCTCCTCTTCCTTCTTCACTCTCCCCCTCCACCCTCTCCTTTCCTCCTCTTCCTTCCTCACTCTCCCCCTCCCCCTCTTCTTCTCTCCTCTTCCTTCCTCACTCTCCCCCTCCACCCTCTCCTTTCCTCCTCTTCCTTCCTCACTCTCCCCTCCCCCTCTCCTTCCCTCCTCTTCCTTCCTCACTCTCCCCATCCCCTCTCCTTTCCTCCTCTTCCTTCCTCACTCTCCCCCTCCACCTTCTCCTTCCATCCTCTTCCTTCCTCACTCTCCCCCTCCCCTTCTCCTTCCCTCCTCTTTCTTCCTCACTCTCCCCCTCCCCTCTCATTTCCTCCTCTTCCTTCCTCACTCTCCCCCTCCACCTTCTCCTTCCATCCTCTTCCTTCCTCACTCTCCCCTCCCCCTCTCCTTCCCTACTCTTCCTTCCTCACTCTCCCCCTCCCCCTCCCCCTCTCTTTCCCTCCTCTTCCTTCCTCACTCCCCCCCTAACTTTCTCCTTCCCTCCTCTTCCTTCCTCACTCTCCCCCTCCCCCTCTTCTTCCCTCCTCTTCCTTCCTCACTCTCCCCCTCCCCCTTTCCTTCCCTCCTCTTCCTTCCTCACTCTCCCACTCCCCCTCTCCTTCCCTCCTTTTCCTTCCTAACTCTCCCCCTAACCTTCTCCTTCCCTCCTCTTCCTTCCTCACTCTCCCCCTCCCCCTCTCCTTCCCTCCTCTTCCTTCCTCACTCTCCCCTCCCCCTTTCCTTCCCTCCTCTTCCTTCCTAACTCTCCCACTCCCCCTCTCCTTCCCTCCTCTTCCTTCCTAACTCTCCCCCTAACCTTCTCCTTCCCTCCTCTTCCTTCCTCACTCTCCCCCTCCCCCTCTCCTTCCCTCCTCTTCCTTTCTCACTCTCCCCCTCCCCCTCTCCTTCCCTCATCTTCCTTCCTCACTCTCCCCCTCCCCCTCTCCTTCCCTCCTCTTCCTTCCTCACTCTCCCTCTCCCCCTCTCCTTCCCTCCTCTTCCTTTCTCACTCTCCCCCTCCCCCTCTCCTTCCCTCTTCTTCCTTCCTCACTCTCCCCCTCCCCCACTTCTTCCCTCCTCTTCCTTCCTCACTCTCCCCCTCCCCCTCTCCTTCCCTCCTCTTCCTTCCTCACTCTCCCCCACCTCCACACAGACTGCCAGTTCAACTCAGCCATGTATGACACGAAGCTGTGTCAGCAGACAAGATTATTCTCACTAGATTAACATGATGCAGTGTGACACTTGTTGACACCCGCCATGATCTGCTGTCTCCCTCTCCCCAAGCTGACACCTGCTGACACCTGCTGACATCTGCTATGATCACACTTGTCGCCTCGCATCCAGTAGTTACTGAGATTAAGATCATTTGTTGTGGATGATGACACTCAGCGGTAGATGGTGACACTCAGAGGAAGATGGTGACACTCAGAGGTAGACGGTGACACTCAGAGGTGATGATGACACTCAGAGGCGGATGGTGACACTCAGCGGTAGATGGTGACACTCAGCGGTAGATGGTGACACTCAGCGGTAGATGGTGACACTCAGCGGTAGATGGTGACTCTCAGAGGTGATGATGACTCTCAGAGGTAGATGGTGACACTCAGAGGAAGATGGTGACACTCAGCGGTAGATGGTGACACTCAGCGGTAGATGGTGACTCTCAGAGGTGATGATGACTCTCAGAGGTAGATGGTGACACTCAGAGGTGATGATGACTCTCAGAGGTAGATGGTGACACTCAGAGGTGATGATGACTCTCAGAGGTAGATGGTGACTCTCAGAGGTAGATGATGACTCTCAGAGGTAGATGGTGACTCTCAGAGGTGATGATGACTCTCAGAGGTAGATGGTGACTCTCAGAGGTGATGATGACTCTCAGAGGTAGATGGTGACTCTCAGAGGTGATGATGACTCTCAGAGGTAGATGGTGACTCTCAGAGGTGATGATGACTCTCAGAGGTAGATGGTGACAATCAGAGGAAGATGGTGACACTCAGAGGTGATAATGACTCTCAGAGGTAGATGGTGACTCTCAGCGGTAGATGGTGACACTCAGCGGTAGATGGTGACACTCAGAGGTGATGATGACTCTCAGAGGTAGATGGTGACTCTCAGAGGTGATGATGACTCTCAGCGGTAGATGGTGACACTCAGCGGTAGATGGTGACACTCAGAGGTGATGATGACTCTCAGAGGTAGATGGTGACTCTCAGAGGTGATGATGACTCTCAGAGGTAGATGGTGACTCTCAGAGGTAGATGGTGACACTCAGGGGTAGATGGTGACTCTCAGAGGTAGATGGTGACTCTCAGAGGTGATGATGACTCTCAGAGGTAGATGGTGACTCTCAGAGGTGATGATGACTCTCAGAGGTAGATGGTGACACTCAGAGGAAGATGGTGACACTCAGAGGTAGACGGTGACAATCAGAGGTGATGATGACTCTCAGAGGTAGATGGTGACTCTCAGAGGTGATGATGACTCTCAAAGGTAGATGGTGACTCTCAGAGGTGATGATGACTCTCAGAGGTAGATGGTGACACTCAGAGGAAGATGGTGACACTCAGCGGTAGATGGTGACACTCAGAGGAAGATGGTGACACTCAGAGGTAGACGGTGACAATCAGAGGTGATGATGACACTCAGAGGCGGATGGTGACACTCAGAGGTGGATGGTGACACTCAGAGGTAGATGGTGACACTCGGAGATAGATGATGACACTCAAAGGTGGATGATGACACTCAAAGGTGGATGGTGACACTCAGAGGTAGAGGATGACACTCAGAGGTAGATGGTGACACTCAGAGGTAGACGGTGACACTAAGAAGTGGAAAGTAACAATCAGAGGTGGATGGTGACACTTAGAGGTGGATTATGAGAGTCAGAGGTAATTGGTGACACTCAGAGGTGGTTGGTGACACTCAGAGGTGGATGGTGACACTCAGAAGTAAGTGCTGACACTCAGAGGTGATGACGACACTCGGAGGTAGATGATGACACTCAGAGGTGGATGGTGACACTCAGAGGTGGATGGTGACCCTCAGAGGTGGATGATGACGGTCAGAGGTAGTTGGTGACACTCAGAGGTGGTTGGTGACACTCAGAGGTGGATGATGTGGTTGGTGACACTCAGAGGTGGATGATGACAGTCAGAGGTTGTTGGTGACACTCAGAAGTAGATGGTGACACTCAGAGGTAGAAGGTGACACTTAGAGGTGGATGGTGACACTCAGAGGCGGATGATGTGGTTGGTGACACTCAGAGGTGGATGATGACAGTCAGAGGTAGATGGTGATGCTCAGAGGTAGATGGTGACACTCAGGGGTAGATTGTGACACTCAGAGGTGGATGATGACCCTCTGAGGTAGATGGTGACACTCAGAGGTGGATGATGTGGTTGATGAAACTCAGATGTGGATGGTGACCCTCAGAGGTAGATGGTGACACTCACAGGTAGATGGTGACACTCACAGGTAGATGGTGACACTCAGGGGTAGATGGTGACACTCACAGGTAGATGGTGACACTCAGGGGTAGATGGTGACACTCACAGGTAGATGGTGACACTCAGGGGTAGATGGTGACACTCAGAGGTGGATGGTGACCCTCAGAGGTAGATGGTGACACTCAGAGGTTGATGGTGACATTCAGAGGTAGAGGGTGACACTCAGGGGAAGATGGTGACACTCAGGGGTAGATGGTGACACTCAGAGGTAGATGGTGACACTCAGAGGTAGATGGTGACACTCAGAGGTAGATGGTGACACTCAAAGGTAGATGGTGACACTAAGAGGTAGATGGTGACACTCAGAGGTAGAGGGTGACACTCAAAGGTAGATGGTGACACTAAGAGGTAGATGGTGACACTAAGAGGTAGATGGTGACACTCAAAGGTAGATGGTGACACTAAGAGGTAGATGGTGACACTAAGAGGTAGATGGTGACACTAAGAGGTAGATGGTGACACTCAAAGGTAGATGGTGACACTAAGAGGTAGATGGTGACACTCAGAGGTAGAGGGTGACACTCAGGGGAAGATGGTGACACTCAGGGGTAGATGGTGACACTCAGAGGTAGATGGTGACACTCAGAGGTAGATGGTGACACTCAGAGGTAGATGGTGACACTCAAAGGTAGATGGTGACACTAAGAGGTAGATGGTGACACTCAGGGGAAGATGGTGACACTCAGAGGTAGATGGTGACACTCAGAGGTAGATGGTGACACTCAGAGGTAGATGGTGACACTCAAAGGTAGATGGTGACACTAAGAGGTAGATGGTGACACTCAGGGGTAGATGGTGACACTCAGGGGTAGATGATGACACTCAGAGGTAGATGGTGACACTCAGAGGTAGATGGTGACATTCAGAGGTGGATGGTGACACTCAGAGGTGGATGGTGACACTCAGAGGTGGATGGTGACACTCAGAGGTAGATTGTGACATTCAGAGGTTGATGGTGACACTCAAAGGTGGATTATGACAGTCAGATGTAGTTGGTGACACTCAGAGGTGGTTGGTGACACTCAGAGGTGGATGGTGACACTCAGAGGTAAGTGCTGACACTCAGAGGTGATGATGACACTCAGAGGTAGATGATGACAGAGGTGGATGGTGACACTCAGAGGTGGATGGTGACACTCAGAGGTAGATGGTGACACTCGGAGGTGGATGGCGACCATCAGAGGTGGCTAATGACAGTCAGAGGACGTTGGTGACACTCAGAGGTGGTTGGTGACACTCAGAGGTGGATGGTGACACTCAGAGGTAAGTGCTGACACTCAGAGGTGATGATGACACTCAGAGGTGGATGGTGACACTCAGAGGTGGATGGTGACACTCAGAGGTAAGTGCTGACACTCAGAGGTGATGATGACACTCAGAGGTGATGATGACACTCAGAGGTAAGTGCTGACACTCAGAGGTGATGATGACACTCAGAGGTAAGTGCTGACACTCATAGGTAATGATGACACTCAGAGGTGGATGGTGACACTCAGAGGTAAATGGTGACACTAAGAGGTGGATGGTGACAGTTAGAGGTAGTTGGTGACACTCAGAGGTGGTTGGTGACACTCAGAGGTGGTTGGTGACACTCAGAGGTGGATGATGTGGTTGGTGACACTCAGAGGTGGTTGGTGACACTCAGAGGTGGATGATGTGGTTGGTGACACTCAGAGGTGGTTGGTGACACTCAGAGGTGGTTGGTGACACTCAGAGGTGGTTGGTGACACTCAGAGGTGGATGATGTGGTTGGTGACACTCAGAGGTGGTTGGTGACACTCAGAGGTGGTTGGTGACACTCAGAGGTGGATGATGTGGTTGGTGACACTCAGATGGTGACACTCAGAGGTGGTTGGTGACACTCAGAGGTGGAGATGTGGTTGGTGACACTCAGAGGTGGTTGGTGACACTCAGAGGTGGATGATGTGGTTGGTGACACTCAGAGGTGGTTGGTGACACTCAGAGGTGGTTGGTGACACTCAGAGGTGGTTGGTGACACTCAGAGGTGGATGATGTGGTTGGTGACACTCAGAGGTGGTTGGTGACACTCAGAGGTGGATGATGTGGTTGGTGACACTCAGAGGTGGATGATGACAGTCAGAGGTTGTTGGTGACAATAAGAAGTAGATGGTGACACTCAGAGATGGATGGTGACACTCAGAGATGGATGGTGACACTCAGAGATGGATGGTGACACTCAGAGGTGGAAGGTGACTCTCAGAGATGGATGGTGACACTCAGAGGTGGATGATGACACTCAGAGGTGATGATGACACTCAGAGGTAATTAGTGACACTCAGAGGTGATGATGACACTCACAGGTGGATGGTGACACTCTGAGGTAGATGATGACACTCTGAGGTAGATGGTGACACTCAGAGGTAGGCGGTGACACTCAGAGGTAGATGGTGACACTCAGAGGTAGATGGTGACACTCAGAGGTAGATGGTGACACTCATAGGTAGATGGTGACACTCAGAGGTAGGCGGTGACACTCAAAGGTAGATGGTGACACTCAGAGGTAGATGGTGACACTCAGAGGAAGATGGTGACACTCGGAGGTAGATGGTGACACTCAGAGGTGGATGATGACCCTCAGAGGTAGATGGTGACACTCAGAGGTGGGTGATGACCCTCAGAGGTAGATGGTGACACTCAGAGGTAGATGGTGACACTCAGAGGTAGATGGTGACACTCAGGGGTAGATGCTGACACTCAGGGGTAGATGGTGAGACTCAGAGGTAGATGGTGACACTCAGAGGTGGATGGTGACACTCAGAGGTAGATGGTGACACTCAGAGGTATATGGTGACTCTCAGGGGTAGATGGTGACACTCAGAGGTGGATGATGTGGTTGGTGACACTCAGAGGTGGATGATGACAGTCAGAGGAAGTTGATGACACTCAGAGGTGGTTGGTGCCACTCAATGGTGGATGGTGACACTCAAAATTGGATGATGGCACTCAGAGATGGATGGTGACACTCAGAGGTGGATGATGTCACTCAGTGGTGGATGATGTGATTGGTGACACTCAGAGGTGGTTGGTGACACTCAGAGGTGGTTAATAACAGTCAGAGGTGGATGATGTGGTTGGTGACACTCAGAGATGGTTCATGACACTCAGAAGTGGTCGTGACACTCAGGGTGTTTGGTGACAATCACAATTGTTAGTGACAAATGCTGGTTACAGAAGCTTTTTTGACAAACAGAATTGTAAATGACAGTCAGGTGTAGAGGACAATCAGTATGTGCAACTCAGTGTGTGTGTGTGTATTCACCTATATGTGGCTGAAGGGGTCGAGTCACAGCTTCTTTGTGTGTGTGTGTGTGTGTGTGTGCGTGTGTGTGTGTGTGTGTGTGTGTGTGTGTGTGTGTGTGTGTGTGTGTGTGTGTGTGTGTGTGTGTGTGTGCGTGTGTGTGTGTGTGTGTGTGTGTGCGCGCGTGTGCGAGTATGTGTGTGTGTGTGTACTCACCTATTTGTACTCACCTATTTGTGGTTGCAGGGGTCGAGTCATAGCTCCTGGCCCCGCCTCTTCGCTGATTGCTACTAGGTCCTCTCTCTCCCTGCTCCATGAGCTTTATCATACCTCGCCTTAAAACTATGTATGGTTCCCGCCTCCACTACGTCACTTTCTAGGCTATTCAACGGCCTGACTACTCTATGACTGAAGAAATACTTCCTGACATCCCTTTGATTCATCTGAGTCTTCAACTTCCAATTGTGACCTCTTGTGTCTGTGTCCCGTCTCTGGAACATCCCGTCTTTGTCCACCTTGTTTATTCCGCGCAGTATTTTATATGTCGTTATCATGTCTCCCGTGACCCTCCTGTCCTCCAGTGTCGTCAGGCCGATTTCCCTCAACCTTTCTTCGTAGGACAATCCCCTTAGCTCCGGGACTAGTCTTATTGCAAACCTTTGCACTTTGTCTAATTTCTTAACTTGCTTGACTAGGTGTGGATTCCAAACTGGTGCTGCACACTCCAGTATGGGCCTGACGTAAATGGTATACAGAGTCTTGAACGAATCCTTACTGAGGTATCGGAACGCTATCCGTAGGTTTGCCAGACGCCCGTATGCTGCAGCAGTTATCTGATTGATGTGCTCCTCAAGAGATATGCTCGGTGTTATACTCACCCCCAGGTCTTTTCCTTGAGTGAGGTTTGCAGTCTTTGGCCATCTAAACTATATTGTGTCTGCGGTCTTGTTTGCCCTTTCCCAATCTTCATGACTTTGCATTTTGCAGGGTTAAATTCAAGGAGCCAGTTGCTGGACCAGGCCTCTTTGTAGTCCTGCCTGATCCTCATCCGATTTGATTCTTCTCATTAACTTCACATCATCTGCAAACAAGGACACTTCTGAGTCTATCCCTTCCGTTATGTCATTCACATATACCAAGAACAGCACAGGTCCTAGAACTGACCCCTGTGGAACCTCGCTTGTCACAGGCGCCCACTCTGACACCTCGTCACGTACCATGACTCGTTGTTGTCTCCCTGTCAGGTATTCTCTGATCCATTGCAGTGCCTTTCCTGTTATGTGTGTCTGATCCTCTAGCTTTTGCAGTAACCTCTTGTGAGGAACTGTGTCGAAGGCCTTCTTGCAGTCCAAAAAAATGCAGTCGATCCACCCCTCTCTCTTGTCTTACTTCTGTCACCTTGTCATAAAACTCCAGTAGTTTTGTGACACAGGATTTTCCTTCCCTGAAACCGTGCTGGTTGTCAATTATACACTTGTTTCTTTCCAGGTGCTCCTCAACTCTCCTCCTGATGATCTTCTCCATGACTTTGCATACTATACACGTTAGTAATACAGGTCTGTAGTTTAGTACCTCCTGTCTGTCTCCCTTTTTAAATATTGGGACTACATTTGCCAATTTCCATACCTCAGCGAGTTGCCCAGTTTCAATTGATGTGTTGAAGATCTTTGTTAATGGCACACACAGTAGCTCTGCTCCCTCTTTAAGGACCCATGTAGAGATGTTGTCTGGTCCCACCGCCTTTGAGATGTCAAGTTTGCATAGCAGCTTCTTCACCTCCTCCTTGGTTATATGTTCCTCATCCAGCACTTGCTGGTGTACCCCCCTGTTCTGATTTCCTGAAGTCCTACTGGTTTCCACTGTAAATACTTCTTTAAACCTTGTGTTGAGCTCCTGACATACCTCTCGGTCGTTTCTTGTGAAGTTCCCATCACCCTTCCTCAGTCTGATTACCTGGTCCTTGACTGTTGTTTTCCTCCTGATGTGGCTATACAACAGCTCGGGTCAGACTTGACTTTCGATGCTATGTCATTTTCATATTGTCGCTGAGCCTCCCTTCTTATCTGTGCATATTCGTTTCTGGCTCTTCGGCTAATCTCTTTATTTTCCTGAGTTCTCTGTCTTCTGTACCTTTTCCATTCTCTAGTACACCTTGTTTTTGCCTCCCTACACCTTTGGGTGAACCAAGGACTCGTTCTGTTCTTCTCATTATTTCTGTTTCCCTTGGGAACAAACCTCTCCTCTGCCTCCTTGCATTTTGTTGCCACATAGTCCATCAGTTCCCTCTCCCACTGAATGTTTTGCAGGAAGTTCCTCATGCCTGAGTAGTTCCCCCTTTTATAGTTTGGTTTTCCCACCGTATTCCTGCTACTCTCTCCACTTGAAGCTCAACTATGTAGTCGAAGCACAGAACCACATGATCACTAGCTCTCAGGGGCCTGTCATACATGATCTCCTCGATGTCCGAACTACTCAAGGTGAATACAAGGTCCAGTTTTGCTGGTTCATCCTCTCCTCTCTCTCTCTGGTAGTGTCTCTAACATGAAATTAAGACACATGTGCAACATCTGGGTATCTTTATTGTAGACGTTTCGCCATCCAGTGGCTTTATTTATACAAATTCCAGGACATAACTTGAAGACAGTAAGACTATGTACAGAAGATGAGGTAATCAGTCCCTCAACCTTGGAGTAGGTGCGAAGAGCACCGTAGTCGTGGAGATTCTGAATCAGAAGCAAGGAGCCTGACGTTACTATATAAGCGCCAGGCTCCTTGCTTCTGATTCAGAATCTCCACGACTACGGTGTTCTTCGCACCTACTCCAAGGTTGAGGGACTGATTACCTCATCTTCTGTACATAGTCTTACTGTCTTCAAGTTATGTCCTAGAATATGTATTGATAAAGCCACTGAAACGTCTACAATAAAGATACCCAGATGTTGCACATGTGTCTTAATTTCATCTTGTCGGTATTATATACCATTCTTGCACAGTGTCTCTAACATGTTGATGCATGAGGTTTTCCAGTACCACATCCAGCATCTTGGCTCTCCATGTTTCGGGACCCCCATGGGGCTCCAGGTTTTCCCAGTCAATCTCCTTGTGATTGAAATCACCCATAACTAGTAACTTTGCTTCCCCCATGTGTGCTCTCCTGGCCACCTAGGCTAGTGTGTCGACCATTGCTCTGTTGCTCTCATCGTGTTCTTCTCTTGACCTCCTGCAGTTCTGTGGTGGGTTGTACATTACTGCAATTATCACTTTATGTCCCTCAGACTGGATTGTTCCTACTAAGTAGTCCCTTTCGCCCGTGCCATCCATTCCTTCCATTTTCTCAAAACCCCACTGGTTTTTAATTAGCAGTGCAACTCCTCCTCCCCCTCTCCTCCCTCTTTCCTGAGGATTTGATATCCGAATGGAAAGATTGAATCTGTGTGTGCGTGTGTGTGTGTATGCGTGTGTGTGTATGTGTGTGTGTATGGATCCTGCCTCCACTACCTCACTTTCCAGACTAGTTCGCTTCCTGACAACTGTGACTGATGAAATACTTCCTAACATCCCTGTGACTCATCTGAATCTTCAACATCCAATTGTGACCCCTTTTTGCTGCATCCCATCTCTGGAATATTTTGTCTCTGTCCACCTTGTTGATTCCTCTCAGTATTTTATATGTAGTTATCATGTCCCTTGTGTCCCTCCTGTCTTACAGTGCCCTCATGTCTACGTGCTTGGTGTTACAAAAAACGCGATTCTAAAAGCTTAGAGATCTCCAGTGAATACTAGAAAGGACTGCCCTTCTAGCATCCAGCCTGTTACTGGGTTTTCGTAACAAGTAGTCAGTATCCTTGTCCAATTATCCATTAGAATTCAGTATGATTCAATAGTGCTTCAGGATTACAACTGGTAGGCTACTTACTAGAGAAATTAAAATTTCATAAATTTATTAAGTCTAGAAGTATATTATCAAATTAAATTAAATTAAATTAATAACAGTAATCAAAATAATATTAATCACATCTCTCGTGTACAGTATTGTTGTGCTGAAAGCACATATCACATATTTATGTCTTAAGTACCGTCTGGTACATTAACATTTAATAAGATATTACAAATATATACAAGTTTGTGTGTATGTGTGTAAGTGCTCTAAGTAGTTCCCTATGTCTCACGAGTCGACTAGACTTAAACAAGTGACTGACAAAGTCCTCAAATGAACTAACTTCTTGACCGACTGGTAACCAGAACAGTCTGCTTGAACAAAAAAGAATGCTAAGCCCAATAGCAATACAACAAGCAACTGCGACACAGAATCAGGAACAAGGAGATAATATAACGACACTAAGTAGGGACCATCAGCTGATCCTCCACAAAAGTCACAAAACTCCCATACTACTAAATCTAAGTTCAGCATAAGAAAATCCCTGACTGTGATAATACACAGATACCAGTACAAATTAGGTCAGAAGCTACAGCTCTCTTGATTTAGGGAATTGGATCTGTGCTCCAGTTCCCCGAATTAAGCCTGAATGCCTTCCACATCCCCCCTCAGGCGCTGTATAATCCTCCGGGTTTAGCGCTTCCCCCTTGATTATAATAATAATACAGCTCAGGACCTGAGATGTTTCGAGTGTCTATGTGACACACAACCTCAGTACAACGTCGAAAATCACAATCAATGTTCTGTGAACAGAGTTCTACAGAACTAACAAGAATAATGAGACAGACGATTTGTCCAACCACCAAGAGAGTCTAGACCAGACTGAATACTTCAGACGAGGTGAGGACACCCCCTCCTCGATCACGTGATAGCTCCGTGGGTTGCTGCCCAGCAACAACGAGAAGCCGGCAGTCCAACGAGCCACAAGCGATAATTACAGTAGTTAGACAATCAAGACTTGAACTGAGCACATAATATGTTACATCCTACCTCACAAAATTTAGCTAAGTCAAATAATAATAATATAAAGCAATATATTTACGATTTAGCTATTATCGCAAATATAAGCAATATAAAATTATATGAAAAGGTGATAATTATATATATACATTATATTCATAATCATAATATACATTATATATATTGCAACCCATTCAGGGGTTGCAACACTTGGCCAGGTGTGGGTTCTAAACTGGGGCTACATACTCCAATATGGGCCTAACGTACATGGTGTACAGAGTCCGGAACGATTCCTTACTGAGATGCTGGAATGATAATCTTATGTTAGCTAGGCGCCCATATGCTGCATCGGTTATTTGGATGATGTGCGCCTCAGATGTGCTCAGTATTATACACATTCCAAGATCCTTTGCTTTGAGTGAGGTTTTTAGTCTTTGCCCCCCTAGACCGAACTTTGTCCGCGGTTTTCTTTGCCTTTCCCCGATCTTCATGACTGCACTTGGTGGGGTTGAACTCCAGGAGCCAGTTGCTGGACCAGTCCTGCAGCCTGTCCATATCCCTCTGTAGTCGTGCCTTTCCCTCCTCTTACTGAATTATCCTCAATAACTACCCGTCGTCTGCAAACAGGGAAACTTCTGAGTCTATTCCTTCCGTCATGTCGTTCATATATACCAGAAACAACACCACTCCTAGCACTGACCCCTGTGGAACCCTCCTCGTCACAGATGCCCACTCGGACACCTCGTCACTTACCATGACTCATTGATACCTTCCCGTCAGGTATTAGTGCAAAAGCTGGAAGAGCTGCCTGGTCCTCCATCTTATGAAACTGTGCAGAACTGTCAAAAGCCATTTTACAAGCCAAAAAAATGCAGTCTACCCACCAAACTCTCTCTCTCTCTCTCTCTCTCTCTCTCTCTCTCTCTCTCTCTTGTCCTACTGCTGTCACCTTATCAAAAAACTCCAGTAGGTTTGTGACACAGGATTTCCCATCTTTGTATCTGTGCTGGTTGTCGTTTATAAGTCCATTTCTTTCTAGGAGGTGCGCCACTCTTCTCCTGATAATCTTCTCCATGACTTTACATACAATATATGTCAGTGACACTGGTCTGTAGTTTAATCCTGCGTGTCTGTCTCCTTTTTTTAAAAAGATTGGGACTACATTTGCTGCCTTCCATACCTCAAGTAGTCGCCTTGGAACACTGCAGCAGGCCTACTGACCCATGCGAGGCAGGTCCATGTTACTCCCCAGCGTAGACCAGTGACCCACCTAGTCAGATCACTTCCACTTAAGGAAGGAACACAGCACAAGACTTAGTAGCACAAGCTAGTCAGGTCCCACTCACATCCACCCACACCCACTCATGTATTTATCTAACCTATTTTTAAAACTACACAACGTCTTAGCTTCAATGACGGTACTCGGGAGTTTGTTCCACTCATCCACAACTCTGTAACTAAACCAGTGCTTTCCTATGTCCTTCCTGAATCTCATTTTTTCTAACTTGAAACCACTGCTGCGAATCCTGTCTTTGCTGGGTATTTTCTGCACGCTATTTACATACCCTTTATTAATTCCTGTTTTCCATTTATACACCTCAATTATATCCCCCCTAATTCTACGCCTTTCTAGAGAGTGCAGATTCAGGGCCCTCAGTCAATCCTCAAAGCGAAGATTTCTGATACATGGGATCAACTTTGTCATCCTCCTCTGTACGTTTTACAGTGCATTTATATCCATTCTGTAATACGATGACCAGAATTGTGCAGCATAATCTAAATGAGGCCTAACCAATGATGTATAGAGTTGAAGAACAACCTGAGGACTTCTAATATTTATACTTCTTGACATGAAGCCAAGGATTCTGTTAGTTTTATTGCGAACACTAATGCACTGTTGTCTTGGTTTTAGATTACTGCTAACCAGAACTCCTAAATCCTTTTCGCAATCAGTAGTATAAAGATCTACATTATTTAGTTTTATGTGGCATGGTTATTTTCCTGTCTAGCATTTAGAACTTTGCATTTATCTATATTAAACTGCATCTGCCACTTCTCCGACCATTGCATCAGTCTATTCAAATCATCTTGAAGTGCTCTAATGTCCTCATTAGAATTAATTGGACGGCCTATTTTGGTGTCATCAGCAAATTTGCTTATGTCGCTATTTATTCCCTCATCTATGTCGTTTATGTAAATTGTGAACAACAAGGGTCCCAACACTGACTCTTGAGGAACACCACTTGTGACGTGCCCCCATTCTGATTTCTCCCTGTTTATGCAAACTCTGCTGTCTATTTGTCAACTATGCCTCTACTTGCGAAAAAAATTTTCCTCCTATTCCGTGTGCCTTAAGTTTCCTCAATAGCCTCTGATGTGGAACTCTATCGAAAGCCTTACTGAAGTCCATATACACAAAATCATATTCATTACCATGATCTACCTCCTCAAATACCTTAGTGAAAAAAAGAAAGTAAATTCGTAAGACAGGAACGCCCTTTAGTAAAGCCGTGTTGAGATTCATTATTAAATTTATGCCTTTCAAAATGACTACGAATTGTCTCAGCAATTATTGATTCTATAAATTTTCCCACTATGGAGGTAAGGCTTATTGGTCTACAATTTGAAGCTAAGGACGTGCTTTGCACATAGGTATTACATTTGCTATTTTCCACTTGTCTGGCACTATGCCAGTTTGTAGTGATATGTTGAAAAGCATAGCCGAAGGTATGCTAAGTTCCTATTTACATTCCTTTAAAACCCTTGCAAACAATTCATCAGGGCCTGGGGATTTGTTAGGTTTCAATTTCTCTATTTGTCTGAGGACCATGTCACTAGTTACCCCAATCGTTCAGAGTTTATTATCGTCCTGATCTATATAATTTATTGTTTCTGAAATTTTGCTAAAATCTTCCTGCATAAAAACTGAGAAGAAGTAAGTACTGAAAATTTCACTCATATCTTTATCACTGTCAGTGATCTGACCTGAGTTACTCTTATGTGGGCCTATCTTGTCCCTAATCTTACTTCTGTATACCTGAACCCTTTTGGGTTAGTCTTCGAATCTCTTGCGACATTAGCCTCATAACCTTTAGGTTTTCTTATTCCTTTTTATTATACTGATTTCTTAACTGCCCCTCCTCTCTTTTGATATGCCTAAATATGCCTCTCCTTTAATGAATGAGATCTTTTAATCTATTGTTCATCCATTTGGGATCATTTTTGTTAGATCTAATTTCCCTACTCAGAACAAAGTTGCCTGGGCAACTAGAACTATGCTCTGAAAAAAATCATATTGGCAACCAAGACCACCTACCTGACCCATAGTCAGGTCATCCCAATTTAGCACACCCAGATAATTTCTCAGTCCCACGAAATCAGCCAAACAGAAATCTGGGACAGAGACTCGATTGCAGTTTACTGGGCAATTCCAAAATACAGTGGACCCTCGGTTATCGACCGTAATCCGTTCCTGAAGGTCGGCTGATAACCGAAATGGCCGATAACCGAATTAATATTTCCCATAAGAATTAATGGAAATGAAATTAATTCGTTCCCAACAAAAATATTCACAAAAAAATTATTATTCTTACAATTTTGTAAGTATTACATATCTTTATTGAAGGCTAATGCTGTTTTCTGGAAGACAGGGAGGAGGAATCCCCCTCCATGAAGACTTTAGGTAGTAATGCCCTCTCTGAGGTTACTTCCCTTCTCTGTCTTTTAATGCCACTAGAACCAGCTTGAGAGTCACTGGACCCCCTGTCTCACAAAATAACTGTCCAGAGTGCTCTGTTTCTGGCATCTCTTTAAGATTTCCCTGAAGTGGGACAGGGTTTTGTCACTAAACATGTTGCAGATATGGCTTGTTTCAGCTTTGTCCAGGTGGTGTTTCTCTACAAAAGCTTGCACCCTGGTCCACATTGCTCAAACCTCTTTAATCTCTGAAGAAGGCACCTCCTTCACTTCCTCTTCCTCCTCCTCTGAAGCAAGTTCCTCAGCTGCAATCTGTTGCTGTTCAAGTTGAAGCTCTTGCAGCTCTTCAGTGGTAAGCACTTCCCTGTGGTCCTCCACCAACTCTTCCACATCCTCACCACTCACCTCCAACCCCAAGGACTTCCCCAAAGACACAGTAGAGTCCACCGGGTCGGCAGGGTCAAGGTCACAATGAGTCTCACACCCTTCAAAATCCCTCTCTTGGACACAATCTGGCCACAGTTTTCTCCAAGCAGAGTTCAAAGTCCAGGAAGTCACTCCCTCCCAAGTCTTACCTGTAAGGCTTATGCAATGGAGGATATTGAAGTGATTCCTCCAGAACTATCTTAGGGTCAACTGAGTGTCCGAGGTCACTTCAAAGCACTTTTGAAACACTGCTTTTGTGTAGAGTTTTTTGAAGTTAGAAATGACCTGCTGGTCCATGGGCTGGAGAAGAGGAGTGGTGTTAGGAGGCAAGAACTTCACTTTTATAAAACTGAAGTCCCTAAACACTTGGTCTTCCAAGTCTGGAGGATGTGCAGGAGCATTGTTCAGTACCAGGAGGCACTTGAGTGACAATTTCTTTTCCAGGAGGTATTTTTCACACTTGGGCCAAACACATCATTAACCCACTCTTTAAAAATTTGCCTTGTGACCCATACCTTATGATTAGCTTTCCACATCACACACAATCTATTCTTCATGACATTGTTTTTCTTAAACACTCTGGGATTCTCTGAGTGATACACAAGTAAAGGCTTCACTCTGAAATCCCCACTAGCATTACCACACAACAAAAGAGTAAGCCTGTCTTTCATAGGCTTGTGCCCTGGCAGTGCCTTTTCCTTCTGGGTAATGTAGGTCCTCTTCGGCATTTTCTTCCAAAACAGGGCTGTTTAGTCACAACTGAAAACTTGTTGGGGTTCGAATCCTTCAGCCTTTACATAGTCCTGAAATTCGTGAACATACTGTTCAGCTGCACATTTGTCAGAACTTGCAGCCTCACCATGCCTTACAACACTGTTCATGCCACTACGCTTCTTAAATCTATCAAACCATCCTTTGCTGGCCCTAAATTCACAAATTGCAGCACTTATTCCAGGCATTTTTTTGCAAGATCCTCATGCAACTGCTTTGCCTTCTCACAAATAGTAGACTCCACTACACTGTCTCCCACTAATTCTTTTTCCTTAATCCACAATATTAATAAATTTTCCATCTCTTCCGTAATTGGTGTCCTTTGTTTAGTTAGAAAAGCTACTCCTTTTGCAACATTAGCATCTTTGATTTGTTCTTTCTTTGCCAGGATGGATGTAATTGTTAATTTATTCCTGCTGTACATCCTGGCAAGTTCCATCACCTTCATACCACTCTCAAACTTTTTGACCACTTCATGCTTAAATTCCATGGTGTTTCTCGCTTTCTTTACCACAGGAACTTTACTAGGAACTTTCTTTGGAGCCATGGTTACTTATTTCACAGTTGCATTGCAAGAAAAACCACTAAAAACAATGGTGCCCCAGCCGGGGAATGGACGTGTCCAAAACCGCCGATAACCGAGCAAACGGCCGATAACCGGGCGTCAAAAAACCCACCGATAACTGGGTTGGCCGATAACCAAACCAGCCGATAACCGGGGGTCCACTGTATACTGGAACTAAGTGATTTGTGGTCGCTTTCCCCAAGCTCATCATTAAACTCAAGATTATTAATTAGTGATTCTTTGTTGGCAAGAACCAAGTTAAGCAGATTATTTCCTCTAGTTGGTTCTGTCACAAACTGTTTTAAAAAGCAATCCTGAACCGTATCAAGAAAGTCACTAGACTCAAGATTTCCTGTCACATTGTTTCAATCAATTTGTCTAAAGTTTAAATCTCTCATTGACCCAACATTTTCATATCCAGATGCCTTATGAATTTCGTCCCATAGCAGCTTACTGTACCCCCTATCAAGGTTTGGGGGCCTATAAATCACACCCAAAATTAATTTTTCGCACCCCTCGAGGCACTGTAGCCAAACAGATTCTGTGTCCGATGTTTCCATTCTTATATCATGTCTAACACAACAAATTAAATTATCTCTGACTTACATCGCCACTCCACCACCCTCCCTGTTGACTCTATCATTGTGGAATAGTTTATAACCCTGTATGTTGCATTCAGAAAGCATTTCTCTATCTTTCAGGTTGAACCAGGTCTCTGTTATAGCAATAATATCTATATTACCTACACTTGCAAGTAATCTTAGCTCATCTATCTTATTTCTTAGATTCCTACTATTTGTATAGTAAACCTTAAGGGAGTTAGTTACTCGTTGCCCTGTACTATCTCTCTTTGTTTGGTGATCAATTTCTTTGCTTTTACTAGCAACTTCATGTTGAATATTGTCTTTTAAACATATCCCTGAGGTATCCTGGTAATATCTGCTGTTTCCAACCCTAATACTGCAGCCTAGTTGTTTCCCACACACACCCATACCTCTATACTCTAGGACATTAAACTGATTTAATGTCCTAGACAATTCGATTAGAAAAACACATAAGCAAACACTATGACATATTAGAAAACGTTTCGGTCCTGGGACCTTGATCACTTCTAACATATAAAGATAGAAAGACATTATATATATATATATATAGGCGGAAAGTGAGGTCTGAGTGATGCATGGTGACCTGAAGAATGATGGGATGAGCACGGGTAGGCAATGAGATTATGTGACTCCTGTGTTGTTGGGTTGGTGGTGCTCAAGTTTACTACCGGCATCAACAAGAAACATCATCTGGTGGATATGGTAACCAAGAACCAACCTCTTGGAGACTCCGAGTTTCGAAAAGGCTTTGTTCAAGGAATTATCACTGCTGCAGCTACTGAGCCTTCAAGACCGGTCATTCCCAGAAGATACATCCAAGCACTCAGGGACTTGGCTAACAACAACGATGATATGATCATTACAACCGCTGATAAAGGAGGAGGTGTGGTGTTACTCGACACTGTCGACTACAACAATAAAGTTTTAAATCTTCAACCTGTATTAGAATCAGTGTTACGTCAAAGTACCCAGACTTTTCTTCAAAAGGCTCGTAGCATCTTACGAAAATCAGAACAAGGAAAAAAACTACTTAAACTTTTACCAGGCCATCCAAAACCAGCACGCCTGTATAGCCTTCCAAAGACACATAAGCCTGGCATCCCACTACATCCCATCAGAGGTAACATACAGACAGCACAGATTGATCAGTTCACACAGTAAGTTCAAAGAGTACACTACCTTATCACTAAATAGGCACATGGCTTCTGCCGAAAAAAACAGTCCACGATGCTCCATGAACATGATGGAGGACTTGGATTTGGAAATGTGAGGCACAATTCTAGCGAAGAAGTTGCGAGACCACTCCATGTCATCAGAGGAAGAGGAAGAGCCAGCTCGCATTGTAACAGATCTGGCAGTTCCAACCATGGAGCCAGCGAATATGGAAACAGGGAAGGAAATAAACACCCCACCCCCCGAGAACCAAGAAGGATGGATCACTGTGGACAACAACAAGAAGCGCCGTCTGTCCAAGGAGCGGGCAAACCAGCTCAACCGACCTGACAAATTCAAGGTGAAGTATTATGGGGAGCACAGAACCCACTATGGTGCTGTTTCATACCTGGAATCATGACACAACCTGAAGTTCAAGATATGGTTCAACTTGAGGGGAGAACCAGTACTGACTCCTCTCAACAAGGAAATGTGCACCACCTTAAAGAGAGTCATGGAGACAGATCGCTTCTTCACCCTGGAGGAACTGGACTCTGCAGAAGATCACCAAGGGTGTAGTGATGCGATACCCGCTGATGATGCCCATCGAGGCAGGTGCAGCTCACCCCAGTGTGATGTCAGCTCAACGTCTCAAGGCAAAAACGGCAGGGAATGCACCAACCCGACAGGTCCTCATACAGCATGTAGGACCGCTGCCATGGGTTCACTCTGTCCGAACAGAGTAATCTGTGGTGTCTGCAGTCAGTGCCACCCTACCGAGGACTGCATCATCAAGCTTAAAAATGCATCACCACCCACTCCACAGTACCAGAACAACAAGCAGAAGCACCATGACTGGAATCCTCAATGCCCCGAGAGGCTCGCCAGAATTCAAGGAGCCTGGAAGACACCAAAAACTCGGCAGCAGGCTACGACAGATCATCACTCTCAGCAGACGATGGGTGCAGAGAATCCTGTCGTACTGCAGACCTCTCATCAGGTCACCCAACTCAATGCCCAGGTATTCCCAACCCTCGAAACTTCAACCAGGCATCATGGACAGGAGCCTCCTGCCCCCCTACCTCAACGAAGAAACAAAAACAAAAGGAACAAGGGGCATCAACAGGGTACATCTGGTCAACGCGATCAGCAGACAGCACTACACGTGCCCCCACCGGCCATAACACGACAATACAGGCACTCCTCACCCAGCACAGCCGCTTCGCAGGTTCCCCTGGCACCTCACCAGCAGATGCCGGCTACCCAACCTGGTATACAGCAACAGACCACGGTGCACACAATGAAGAAAGCCAACCCTCAGCAGCCCCTACAGACCACAACAGCCCAGGTAATATCCACTGCTTCGAACCCAATGCCAATGCAGGCCCTCACCAGGGAGGATCTCGTAGCACTCGTCAAGCCATTCACGGACATTATTTGCAACACAGACAACTCCACAGAACAACAGAGCGTATTCCGGCAGATGGTCAATATGCTCCTGAGAGTGTGATTACTGACCGAGGAGGAGACGGTGGATGCCATGAATTTGCAGGTTCTCAGATTGGGCAGGGCTCAGTCCCCAGCTCAGGAAACAACAGCAATGGAATAACTTCTGTGCCAAATCGCACCCTCAAGGTCCTACAATGGAACATTCAGGGCCTGAGGGGCAAACAGCACCTCTTGCTGGAGGCAGTAATTCGGGATCAGGTTGACATCGTCTTGCTACAAGAAACTGTCTGTCCCAACTATGTGCCCAAGATTACCCGGTTTTGCTGGGTATTTTCGGCACATGGACACAGGCATTCACTGCAGAGGCACAGCTGTATTCGTACCAGATGCAATACCTCACGAGGTTATAGCCAATCCTCTGGACTGTAGGGAGGATGTCGAGGTACAGGCCATCCTTGCACACATACCTGGGGCGCCCATTACCATCTATAACATCTACAAGAACCCAAGACATGCCCTCGACATTGCAGAGCTCCTCACGCTAGCATGCAATAAGTGTATTATTGTGGGTGGAGACTTCAACGCACATCACCCAATGCTGTGCTCTCACTCAGCAACCAATGCTGCTGGCAGATACATAGCAATGCTCCTACACGATATTCCAGAGGTAAAGATGCTAAACAATGGAGACCCCACACACCTGTTGGGCGGCTGCTTTGACCTTACCTTCGCGACAAGACAACTCGCAGTGGGAGCCACATGGGAGACTCATCCTAACCTCGTCAGTGACCACGTTGCAGTGATCACCACCTTCAACATCAACAGGCCTCCCACAATTGTGCTGCCTCCTAGATGGGATGTAAAAAGGACCAAATGGAAGGTGTTCCAGGATTATTTTCATGGCTGGTGTTCCACATTCTATCTATCTGAAGACTCTGACATGGCTGAACAGGAGCTAATCACTGTTCTCACCCAGGCAGCAGAGTGTGCAATTTCAAAGAAGTCCACAGGATGCACTAACAAAAGAGACTGGTGGTTCTACAACGATGAGGTGTGGGAGCATCAACTCTTTTAGGAAGCTATACAGGTGTAACCCTACGGCAGAGAACAGGAATACTCTGAGAGCCATTGTACAGCATGCCCGCAGAGTCTCTCTCAGAGTAAAAACTGAGAAACGGCTGGAGTGGTGTTCAACATTCGAGCATCACACCACCTTATCTGAGATATGGGGCAAGCTTAACATCACAACTGGCAAAAGCAAGTCGAGGCCACCAGCACACCCGAACCCATCCCAAGAAGCTGAGAAACTGGTGGAGCTCTTCACTTCCAGGGGAGCCTCTACTCAGCTCCCACAGGACATCCGGAATATACAGATGGATCTTCTGCCACAACGCCAGTTAACGTTACAAGCTGCATGTGAGTCGGAAGATGTAACAGATGAAGACCTCACGGACTTGGAACACCGACGTGCCATTAATTAAGAACACAGGTGACACTGCCCGGGGTATCGATGGTGTCACGTACTCCATGATTGCACGGGCTGGTCAGAGTGGATGGGAAGCCATACTAGACGTCACAAACAAGTCGTGGAGGGCCGGAATACTCCCAGCAGCTTGAAAAAAGGCTACCATTGTACCAATTCCAAAGCCCAAGGACCCAGGCAGTATGAGACCCATATCGCTGACCAGCTGTTTAGCCAAGACTGCTTTCAGGTTGGTATTAAACCACCTCCTATGGAAACTTGGACCCCCTCGTCATCACATATTTGGCTTCACCAAAGGAGTGGTTACAGCAGAGTGTATAACCACCCTACTGAGCCAGATTGCTGATAGTAACAAGAAACCTAGTATCGTCATCTACCTCGACCTTGAGAAGGCATTTGAGCTAGCCAGCCCCAAAGCAATTCTAGCAATACTAGCTTGGAAGGGGAACAAAGGACGCCTCCTGGCCTGGATAGAGTCCTACCTTAGGGACAGGCAGGCCTGTGTCAGCTTTCAGGGAAACTACTCTTCCTTTAAAACCCCAGAAAATGGCACGTTTAAAGTCCTTATGCAGGAATTTGTGAACCTTCCCTTTCATAGTACTATGCAGCTACTCAGCTATGCTGATGATCTTGCACTCATGGTGAATGGGAAAGGCAATTTGGAGCGACGGGCTCAGAGAGATTTGGACCTAATAACTCAGTCTTGCAAGGAACTAGGCCTCAAGATCTCTGCCGAGAAATCTCTTGCAATGATGTTCAAGGGACCAGATCCTGTGAATAGATTACGTATTCAGGATATTGAGTGGACAGGCTCCTGCCTATACTTGAGAATCTACATTGATAAAAAGCTGACCTTTCAGAAACAGGCTGAGTATGTCAGATCCCGTGCTCTACTCAGACTTAACGCCATGAGAGCCATGACGAGGCACCGTGCAGGGGCGAGCAAAGATGTACGTCACTTGTACTATATACAAGCTATACGCTCGCTCATTGACATTGGTGTACCGGCGTTAGCTCGTCTCTTCCCGCAGAGCAGGCAAAGGGTGGAGGTCATACAAAACCAGGCGATAAGAACTATGCTTGGGGTCCCCGTCTGGACCAACACAGTATGTCTCAGATCTGAGGCCCGGCTTCCTTCCCTGGCTGACAGAGTAAGATACATAAACGCCTGCAAAGTAGCCATGATTCTGCACCAGCAGCAAGGTACCCCACTAAGAAGACGGATATTGACAACCATGAAACAAGATCCAACTCTCTTCACGGACTACTACTGGATTTGTTCGTTTTGTGCTGCTGGGCGGAAGCTGCTGCCTATACAACTACTCCTTGAGAAGAGTTGTGACCTTCCTGTTGCTGGGTATTATCCACCACCTCCCTGGCACCCAGATCCAGCCGATGTTTGCGTCATGCAACTACCTACCTCTAAGCATCTCTGCAGTAAAGATACCCTCAGCAATCATGCTGAGACAAGCATGGCACTGGCAAAGGGACGCACATGTGCAGTGTATTTCACAGATGGTTCTGTCGACCCTGACAGGAAGAGAGCAGCAGCTGGACTGTACCACAATGGTCACACACAAGGCTGGCGACTCCTTGGCCACTGCACGATCCTTCAAGCTGAGCTGGTGGCGATTCAGCAGGCATTGTTCACATGCCCTACGACATCAGCTCCGACCTGTCATACATGTTGACTCCACCTCTGTAATCAATTCCCTCCCCCATCCCCAACCACAGGACAATGTTCACCTCATCACATCGATCCTGAGCATAATGATAGCCTTAGAAGTTCAGGGTAACAGATCGACATTGAACTGGATCCAGAGCCATGCTGGCATCCGGGGAAATGATGCGGCAGATGATGCAGCCAAGGCAGCCACAGATTAACCACAAGTTGAGACTACTGTCCCCATCAGCCTACGCCAGACCAAACTGGTGGCCGCCAGAGTAATGAAACTTAAGGGGGAGGTCCTAGGTGATACCCCATCTCAACAGTAGTACCGAGCAGTGACTCGGTTAAAACCCCCTCCATATGATAGAAGCTGGTTCAGAGTGCAGTGTACCGCCAGCCATCGGCTTCGTTTGGGCTTTCTCACAGCTGAGATGATAGTAGACAAGGAAGAGGAGATGTGCCAGTACTGCCAGCACGTTGTCCAGCACCCCCAAGCTACTGAGACACTCCGCAGGCAACTAGCACTGATGTCCCCTCCCAAAGATGACCCAGAGAGGACTGCGGCTACACTAGTGTACCATGGAGTCAACGAAATAGACAAGCTGTTGCCCATGATAACGATATATCCTCCTCGCTAGTGTCAACAGTTAGAAGTACATACGGTGTTGTCACTTATGAGATGCACCAGATGAACGACCAGAACAGTGCTTGAGCAGCATACGTTGCAACATTGCAGAACTCTTTCTCCTTTGGGAGCCAGAGACGGGTCATCGCAAGATTAAGACCCGTGCCAGGACTCCGGTCTTGGCGAACATTATACATACATACGTCGTATCACTTCGGGCATGGGGAGTGCACCACACAGACTAGCCGGCCACCTTGCCAAATACCTTTCAGCGCTTCTGGGCACCATTGGTCAAGCCCACCTCAAACACTCAGGTGACCTTCTTTCTCAAATTTCCAACCTGAACGTTGAAAACAAAAGCATGGCTTCCTTCGATGTCACAGCCCACTTTACCAACGCTCCTACTGACACTGCAATAAACATTCTGAGACAGAGGCTCACCGAAAACCACGACCTCCCTTTACCTCTTCTAGATTTCATCAGTCTAGTGGATCTTTGTGTTAATTTCAACTTCTTCAAGTATCAAGACAACTGTTACAAACAGTGCTTTGGAGTGGCAATGGGCAGCCCACTCAGTGCTGTGCTTGCCAACCTCTTCATGGAAAATCTAGAGACAGAGAAATTCAGCAGCCTCTTTCCCAACACTGTTACTTGGCTAAGATTCGTTGATGCTATATTGGTTTTCTATCCAAGACGTCTCAATATTTTGGCCCATATCAACAAGATCAATACAGCCGAACCATCAATAAAGTTTACACTTGAACTCGAGAAGGATGGCAAACTTTCTTTCCTCGACGTCCTCCTGTGCAGATCTCCCGACAGTGAGAAACGTCTCTTCAAAGTGTATAGAAAACCTACCAACAAGGACGATCTTATACACTTTTATTCACACCAAGACACCCGCACTAGAAGAGGAGTCCTAATTTGCTTCTTCTTGAGAGCTCTTCGCATCTCCAGCCCTTGTTTCCTTGAAGAAGAATGTATTTACATAACACAAGCCTTTGCACATCTTCAGTTTCCATTTTTCTTCATCCGAGATTGAAGACTCAAGGCACAAGCTATCCTCAACAAACCGCCCATGGAACAGCCCTCTAAGCAGTTCATAGTGCTCCCATGTGGTGATGTTGCCACGAATACTCGCCGGGCACTTTTGAAGAGTAACATCAACGTTTCCACCATAAACTCATCATCTTCCAAAGACCTCACTACGAAAAGCAACCCCTCACCTCTAACTTCCACAGCAGGCGTCTACACCATCCCCTGTAGATTCTGTCCCAAGAAATATGTAGGCGAGACAGGCAGAGATCTTGTAGTCCGCCTGAACGAGCATCGAAGTGCCTGCAACAGAGATGATTTAAGGTACACCTGTGTCCTCCACAGAGACTTCTCGGGGCATTTGATAAACTGGGATGAGGCACAACTCGATCTCACCGAACCAGACCTCAGACGCCGACGGTGCCTAGAAGCCTCTAAAATTATTTACTGTATAAGGAATCTCCCGTATGAAGATAGACTTAGAACCTTGACTCTCCACTCTCTGTAGAGACGTAGAATAAGGGGAATATCATCGAGGTGTATAAGTGAATGATGGTGATAAACAAAGGTGATATTAATAAAGTACTGAGAGTATCGAACATGGTAAGAACCAAAAATAATGTAAAGTAAAAGGACACAAGTGCAAGTGTCTACACTTGCACTTGTGTCCTTTTACTTTACACTACACTTGCAAGTGTTGTAGCATTATTACTACTACACTTGTAGTAGTAGTATTACCACTACTACAACTTATATCACTACTATTACTACTACTACTACCACTAGTATTGCACCTCACTCAGAGCCTAACCTCCATAGTGGGAAAATTTATGGAATCAATAATTGCCGAGGCAGTTCGTAGCCACCTTGAAAAGCATAAATTAATCAACGAATCTCAGCATGGTTTTACAAAGGGGCGTTCCTGCCTTACGAATTTATTAACTTTTTTCACTAAGGTATTTGAGGAGGTAGATCATGGTAATGAATATGATATTGTGTATATGGACTTCAGTAAGGCTTTTGACAGGGTCCCACATCAGAGACTATTGAGGAAAATTAAAGCACATGGAATAGGAGGAGAAATTTTTTCCTGGATAGAGGCATGGTTGACAAATAGGCAGCAGAGAGTTTGCATAAATGGGGAGAAATCAGAGTGGGGAAGTGTCACGAGCGGTGTTCCACAGGGGTCAGTGTTGGGCCCCCTGCTGTTCACAATCTACATAAACGACATAGATGAGGGCATAAAGAGCGACATCGGCAAGTTTGCCGATGACACCAAAATAGGCCGTCGAATTCATTCTAACGAGGACATTCGAGCACTCCAGGAAGATTTGAATAGACTGATGCAGTGGTCGGAGAAGTGGCAGATGCAGTTTAATATAGACAAATGCAAAGTTCTAAATGTTGGACAGGACAATAATCATGCCACATATAAACTAAATAATGTAGATCTTAATATTACGGATTGCGAAAAAGATTTAGGAGTTCTGGTTAGCAGTAATCTGAAACCAAGACAACAGTGCATAAGTGTTCGCAATAAAGCTAATAGAATCCTTGGCTTCATATCAAGAAGCATAAATAATAGGAGTCCTCAGGTTGTTCTTCAACTCTATACATCCTTGGTTAGGCCTCATTTAGATTATGCTGCACAGTTTTGGTCACCTTATTACAGAATGGATATAAATTCTCTGGAAAATGTACAAAGGAGGATGACAAAGTTGATCCCATGTATCAGAAACCTTCCCTATGAGGATAGACTAAGGGCCCTGAATCTGCACTCTCTAGAAAGACGTAGAATTAGGGGGGATATGATTGAGGTGTATAAATGGAAGACAGGAATAAATAAAGGGGATGTAAATAGTGTGCTGAAAATATCTAGCCTAGACAGGACTCGCAGCAATGGTTTTAAGTTGGAAAAATTCAGATTCAGGAAGGATATAGGAAAGTACTGGTTTGGTAATAGAGTTGTGGATGAGTGGAACAAACTCCCAAGTACCGTTATAGAGGCCAGAACGTTGTGTAGCTTTAAAAATAGGTTGGATAAATACATGAGTGGATGTGGGTGGGTGTGAGTTAGACCTGATAGCTTGTGCTACCAGGTCGGTTGCCGTGTTCCTCCCTTAAGTCAATGTGACCTGACCTGACTAGGTTGGGTGCATTGGCTTAAGCCGGTAGGAGACTTGGACCTGCCTCGCATGGGCCAGTAGGCCTTCTGCAGTGTTCCTTCGTTCTTATGTTCTTATATACCCTCTGTGTCCATGTACTGTTTGTAACGGCTTGACAAAGCTCCTGGAGAGCGAAACGTTGCCACAGTAAAACGTCACATTAGTTGCACATGTGTCCTTTTACTTTACATATTGTCGGTAATTCTACCAACATTATTGCAACCAGAAATAGTGGATTTAAGTTAGATAAATTTAGATTTAGAAAGGACATAAGTAAGTACTGGTTTTCAAATAGAGTTGTGGATGTGTGGAACGGTCTTCGGAGTAGGGTGATCGAGGCTAGGACCTTGGGCAGCTTTAAAAAGAGATTGGACAAATATATGAGTGGAAGGGGCTGGGTTTGATTGGTGTCGTGGGTATGGGAGTAAATTCTTGGGTAGTTTAGGGTAGGGGCGGTTTTGATAAGGTCCTTCCTTGTATGGGCCAGTAGGCCTTTGCAGTGTTCCTCCATTCTTTCTTTCTTATGTTCTCATGTACCTTTTCCATTCTCTAGTGCACTTAGTTTTTGCCTCTCTAAACCATCGGGAAAGCCAAGGACTCGCTTTGGTCTTCCCATTATTTCTGTTGCCCTTGGGAACAAACCTTCGTGTGTGTGTGTGTGTGTGTGTGTGTGTGTGTGTGTATGTAACACATCACAGTAGCAGCGGGAGTGTATCAGTTGTGTTATCAACCTACAACGGCTTGTAGGTCCGACGGGTGGGCTGTGGCAGGGTGGTGACGGTGGGCTGTGGAGTGGTTATCGTGGGTGGTGGGGTGGTAACGGTAGACAGCAGCGTGGCGAAGATTGGTGGCGGGGTGGTGACGATGGGGTGGTGACGGTGGGTGGCGGGGTGGTAACGGTGGGTGGCGGGGTGGTAATGGTGGGCGGCGGAGTGGTGATAGTGGGTGGGGGTGGTGGTAAACAATAACAGAGGAGGGGGAGCTGGGAAACAACCTGGAATACTAAGACAACTAAGGAAACTCTTGTTAATAATTTAGAAATTACAGAGGAACTTGGCACAAGCGATCACAAATCAATTACCTTTAGCAATGAATGGAAGTATGACAGTAAAGATAATTCTATAATGGTCCCAGATTTTCGCTTAGCAGATTACAATGGGCTTAGAGAACACTTTTTATCTGTGGACTGGGGTAACGAAGAGAGTTATGACAGCTTTCTTAACACAATACATGCTGCCCAAAGGACATTTATCCCATATAAGGAAATTAGATCGAATAGAAATGGCCCAAAATGGATGAATAATAGGCTCAAATATCTTTTAGGACAGAAGAAAGGAATTTATAGGCTTATCAAAAGAGGTGAGGGTCATCTTATGAATCAGTATATTGACATTAAGAGGGACGTTAAAAAGGGGATAAGACAAGCTAAAGGGGAGTACGAAATTAAAGTTGCTAGGGATTCGAAAACTAACCCAAAAAGCTTTTACCAGGTGTATAGAATAAAAGTTAGCGATAAGATAGGTCCCCTTAAAAATAACTTGGGGCATCTTACTGACAAAGAGAATGAAATGTGCTCGATTTTAAATAATTATTTTCTCTCAGTTTTTACACAGGAAGACACTAACAATATCCCAGTTATTAATTTTTATAGTGGGCTAGAAGAAGATAAATTATGTAACATCACGGTCACTAGTGAAATGGTTTTGAAATAAATAGATCGACTGAAACAAAATAAATCACTGGGTCCTGATGAGCTTTTTTCAAGGGTTCTTAAGGAATGCAAAATGGAACTCTGTGAACCGTTAACTAATATTTTCAATTTATCTCTTCAAACAGGTGTAGTGTCTGATATGTGGAAGATGGCTAATGTAATTCCTATTTTTAAAGGAGGAGACAAGTCGTTACCTTCAAATTACCGCCTTGAGCCGACGTGATCAATCCATCAATCTTGAAAAGGTTGTACATGTGTCTAATTTATCAATTTGTCAGTTCTCTTAACCATTTATCTACATTTTGATCCCATTAATGGAAGCTCTCTGCTTTCTATTGGTAAGCCATGTCTCTATCCACACTAGAACTTTACCTCCTATACCATGAGCTGCCACTTTTCATAAGGGTCTTTTGTGAGGTACTGTAGAAAGATTCAGGTGACACAGTCAGGGGTTGGGTGATGCACTTGCGTGGTCTGAGCATCCACATGACTGTCATCCAGGTGCCTTTGTTATCCATGTGGTTTAGTCATTCATGGAGCCTTGTCATCTACATGGCTTTAAGTCGTTTGGACACTCAGATACTCAGCTTTGGCCAGACATTCACAGAGACATCAGAGGGAATGAGTGAGCGGTGGAGGAAGTGCCATCATAGTGGTGCAGGAAGGCGAGAACCTGCCACCAGACACCCAGGCTCCTGGAGCCCAGAGTGAAGCCAACCGTCGGGACATTCCTTCAGGATCTGGGGGGGGAGGGGTGCAGACCATTAAACTCGCATCTGTCGTGCTGTAATTGGCCGTGATGAGCTGAATCAGCAGGCAGCAAAGTGCAGGTGACGCTGAACACGTGGTTAAGGACAGCATCAGAGGCTGAGAAGAGAGCACAGTTAATGTTGTGAATTTTACCGAGGAAATTAAGCATGTTTGGGCATAAACCCTGCAGCATGTACCCCTGCCTCTCACTGATGTAGCTAGGAGACATGACAACAGGAATACTTGCTGTAAGGCAGTTGTTGCTTGTATGGGACGATGAAATACCATGTTACTACAGTCTTCCTCCTCTGTCTGTCTGTCTGTCTGTCTGTCTGTCTGTCTGTCTGTCTGTCTCTCTCTCTCTCTCTCTCTCTCTCTCTCTCTCTCTCTCTCTCTCTCTCTTTCTCTCTCTGTCTCTCTCTCTCTCTCTCTCTCTCTCTCTGGGCATAACACACCACTGGTTAGATTTTGCCACCGAAGTGGTTAGTTTATTGTGCACCCAATATCTATCCTGCAGAGAGTAGCGCAAGAGCTTATGGATGTTCTCCCGTTAACCCTTTTAGGCTAACGGGAGAACATCTGGATTTATATCTAAATTTCACGTACCTGGTAACTTATTTTCATTTTTAAGATCTCATGACAAGTTACATCGATTATTATACTGTCTATCTCTATATTCCTCAACAATTGGACAATTAAACACACAGTCTTCAAGATAGTGACCATAGGGTTGGCAACATAATTTACATTTGGTTTGATCATCACTACTGAGAAAAAATATACCGATGGTTCTTTCACGCTGAGACCAGATACGTCGAGATAAATATCTGTTGGGATAATAATAATCTTCGGAGGTAAGACTTCGGGTTCACTGGGTATAA
>NC_091293.1:25073645-25086145 GCF_038502225.1 Cherax quadricarinatus | reverse complement strand
TGCTAATATTAGATCATTGGTTGATTATGCTGCACCACTACTTGCTCTTGTGTCTGACTGGAAGCTTGGAGGGCTGGAAAAACTGCAGAACGAAGCAATGAGGATCATTTTAGGATGCCTTCGCACTGCCAAAATTTTAAATATGCAAAAACAACTTGATATCCCAAGCATCAGAGATCGTGTTACTGAAAGAAATATCCTAATTGGGGTTAATATGCTCAGGCAAGCCCATTCAAACCCCTGCACAGAAGCTCTCCAAACTTTCCTCAGCACTGGTGAACACCCCTCCAGATGGATCGAAAAAACTGGTACCGACCTCCGCATGAATAAGATACATGATCTATGTCAAGTAAGGCAACAGCGGCACTTCTCCCCATTCCAAACTACCATTCCTCCATTTCCCCCGAAACTACTTCTTAAATCACAACCAAAACTTCGCCTTGAAGCCAAACATGATGCCTTAACATGTATTGATAACTTAGTCACACAGCACACACTCTTGCAAATTATTCACGTTGATGGTTCTGTTCACCAATCCACTGGTGCAGCTGGTAGTGCTGCTGCTATCGTAAAGAGTGATGGAGCACACATTAATAATTGGGCCTCTACCCTTCAGACAGAACTGTTTGCCATACTCCTTGCACTGAATGCATCTATGTATCTAAGATTGACAGTTTAATTGTAACTGATTCTCTGTCATCCATAAATGCTCTCAACTCATTAAGCATAAATTGTGGCATGTTTGTGTCAGAAGCCAGACACAGGTATGGTAAGATTGTGGACAGTGGAGTCAGAGTGCACATGCTGTGGATTCCATCTCACACTGGTCTTCCGATGCATGATAGAACTAATAAACTGGCTAAGCTGTATGCTTTCAAAGAAGGAGTAGATTACAATCTTGGCTAGTCAGGTAGTAGTTTGAGAACAATAATACGAAAAGAACTTCAACTGAATTTTATTGACTTAAGACTCAGGGAGATTGACACCAGTCAGTCCATATATCATCATTCTATCATGCAGGAGGAGCCACATGTCTATGGTGCATCCAACAAAATAAGCAGACTCTTGGATGTCACTACTGCCCGGCTCCGGCTGGGTTACAAGTATCTGTGGCAGGTGTGTGTGTGTGTGTGTGTGTGTGTGTGTGTGTGTGTGTGTGTGTGTAAAGATAAAGAGAAAAATTTGAGCTCTTTTATGTACTTGCACTTACATCTTCAATGGAATAGGAAGGGGAGGCAAGAGAAGCCCATTTTGTAAGTCACTAAGTGAGGTGATTCCTTAGGTATCAGTGGAAGAAAATCGTCTAATAATAATAACAACAACAACAACAATAATAATAATAATAATAATAATAATAATAATAATAATAATAATAATAATAATAATAATAATAATAATAATAATAATAATAATAATAATAATAATAATAATAATAATAATAATAATAATAATAATAATAATAATAATAATAATGATAATCTTTATTTCTGTTAAGCTACAGGAATAGTTGACATTTTTGCAATACTTTTAATAATGGCCCTGGTTATGCTGAGGATTTCTGGTAGCCTTTATGTTATATTATAGCTCCAGACTTCTTAAGATTAAGTTGGTTCACTTGAATGCTTAAGTTTACAGTCTCAGATATTAACCCTAATATTTTGGATAATGATTATGAAAATTATGGATTTTTTTTTTTGCAAGACCACAGTTTAGGAAATTTTCTTAGATATGTGTTAGATGTGAATGAGGACTTTCAGGTTGCTATCAAGGTGTATACCTAAGAATTTTCCCTCGCCTTACTATGTGACAATTATTAATTTTGAAGCTGAACTATATAATTTTTAGCTTTATTCCCGAACATCAAGCAGATCTTGTCAATACTCAGAGTAAGTTTGTTTTTGGTCATCCAGGTAGAATGTTAACGAGCTCATGGATGAATGTGTTACTGAGGGAAAAAAATGGATCAGGATTAGAGATGACGAATGTTGTGTCATCTGCCAGCACGACTGGTTTAAGTTCCTGGAGGATATTTGGTAGGTCTTTTATATAGGCGAGAAATAATAGTGGGCCAAGGACGCTACCCTCTGGCACTCCTTTGTTGATAGTTCGGGTAGACAAGGTAGTGCCATAGACAGTCACATTCTGCCGTCTGTCTGTCAGGTAAGACTTCATGAAAGTAAGAGCATGCATGACCTATGATCCCATAATGCTCTAGTTTCATCAACAATGTATTGTGGTCTGTGGTGTCATAAGATTTTCTTATATCAGTAAAGAGGCCCATTGGATATTCATTATTTTCTGGAGCTAAATAGACAGAGTCTCACATTTTTAGGATAGCATCATCAGTGCTTTTTTCCTGCCCTGAAGCCACATTATCAAGGGCTTAGAATATTTCCAAGTTCAGTGATAAAGACATATATTCGTTTATATATTTTCTATACTAAGATTTTTGATAATAAAGGCGAATTAGAGATTAGTCTGTAGTTGTTAATATCAGGTGGGTCTCCACGTTGATGGATTGGAGAAACTCGCTCTAACTTAGATATATTTGGGAAAGTTTGGCTTTCAAGAGATTTATTAAAGAGACTTGCAATGATCGGTGATAACACATAATATATGAATGGTGAAATTCTCGCTTTATTACATTCCATTTTTTGAGTGCTTTTATTATTGAAGTTACCTCAGTATGAGTTGTCGGAAACAGGTAGAGGTAGACTTGGGAAAAGTTACTGAGGCAATCACTAACCTGAGCAGAGGAGTTTGGGATTTTGCTGAAGATATGTGTGTGTTAGCACAAGAAAGCCCTCCTTGTTTTCCAGTTTTTCATAGTGGAAAGTTTTTTATACTTGGTTTCGTGTGTTTACATTTACCTCATCAGAAAGACAGCATTCAAGAATTATCGTTTTATTGTTTTTTATATCTGTAGTCAGTGTTTTAACACGATTATTGACCTTGAAAAGGGAGGAAAGGAGGATGGAATATAATCATCAAGTGAAAATAAATGACTGAACATTTAATGGGGATGGTGGAAATTCAGATAAATTATACAAACAACTTTCTCTACTACCACTACTAAGATTGTTACTGTTACTACTGTTGCTGTTATTCTTACTACTACTGCTGTTGCTGTTATTCTTACTACTACTACTGCTGTTGCTGTTATTCTTACTACTACTACTGCTGTTGCTGTTATTCTTACAATTACTTACACTGCTGTTGCTGTTATTCTTACTACTACTACTGCTGTTGCTGTTATTCTTACAATTACTTACACTGCTGTTGCTGTTATTCTTACTACTACTACTGCTGTTGCTATTATTTTTACTACTACTACTGCTGTTGTTATTATTCTTACTACTACTGCTGTTGCTATTATTCTTACTACTACTACTACTTCTGCTGTTGCTATTGTTCTTACTACTACTACTGCTGTTGCTATTATTCTTACTACTACTACTGCTGTTGCTATTGTTCTTACTACTACTACTGCTGTTCCTGCTTCTGTTACTATTACACCTACCACTATTACTACTAGTACTCTTAACACTACTACTAATACTACTACTACCACAACTGCTAACAGTGTCATTAATAATAAAAATAATGATAATAATAATAATAATAATAATAATAATAATAATAATAATAATAATAATAATAATAATAATAATAATAATAATAAGAACATTGTGTCCAGGGTGGACAACTTGCAATTAACCATTCATAAACAGTTGGCAAACCGTCAACAAGTTACTACCACTACCAGCCACATCACTACAACCAGTCAGTCGCTGTATCATATCTAGTTTACTTGTATATTTGCATACTCAACCGGTTCAAAGGGAATGAATTATTTTAGGACTTGCAACTTCACAGGGAAGAGAGTGTTCCAGTGTTTTGTTACTGCAAAAAAAATGTCAACTAGGTCTGAAGTGTTTACATGAGACAGGCAGATTACCTTATTATTACTATTATAATCACGGGAGGTGCTAAACCCGTAGGATTATATAGCGCATGTGGGGGGGGATGGAAGGTATTCAGGCTCAATTCAGGGAACCGGAGCACAGATCCAATTCCCTAGATCAAGAGCCTCTCACTAGCGTCAAGGAACCTCCCGTGAGGGGAGTCACGATTACATTTTTCAATTACTCTTCCTGATTATTCAGTTACAACTTTACCTTGTTAGGCACAAAATCACAATTTACAATTACAAATACTTGTTATTTTGTATTTTTTTTTTGTTCAGTTACTTCAGATTTTACTAATCTTAAAATCATCGCTAAATGTTCGAAATAAGTGAATATTTAAATGTAGGTATTTGAACAATGTACAGTTGTCCCTTACTGGTTTAGCGCTTGGCTATAATAACAATAATAAGAATAATAATAATAAAAATAATAATAATAATAATAATAATAATAATAATAATAAAAATAATAATAATAATAACAGCAATAATAATAATAATAATAATAATAATATAATAATAATAATAATAATAATAATAATAATAATAATAATAATAATAATAGCAACAACAATAATAATAATGATGATAATAATAATGTGTTTAATGAGATTAATTTGGTGCTTCTGAGAGAGTGTGGGACCAGCTTCCCACAGACCTGGAGCAGGCCCAGAGGGCAGCACCTTAGTGGCTCGAAATATGAACTAAGCTGGCAGACAGCATAGGCTGTCTGTGCAGACAGTACAAGCTGTCTACTTACAGTCGGCCACATATACCGGTGGTAAAAATCTCGGTCTCTCTCTCGTAGGAACAGGGCACAGAACACAAAATAAAAAAAACACATATATACATATGGACATGGAAAAAAAAACTTCCTACAGGGAGGGAAGAAAAAAATATGTGGGGTGTGCTAAACATCGTGGTCATAGGCAGTGAGCGTCGATGGGCATCACTGCACGCCTTCCTGCGTCTGGACAGATACTGCAACACAGGAGACATAGCTGCAGCTGAGCTGTGACGTAACAGGGTACGGTCTCCTCTTGAACGGTGAAACAGTCATGGTAGGAGTCGCTGCAGGTTTTCACTCAATCTAGGGCACGAAATGCTGGTGCCCTCGAGTGAGGCGTCGACAAAACTCGGCAACTGGGCAGGACTTCAGGCAAGCGACTCAGGAGGACACTTCTCGACTGGTACTGTCGCTGGGCTGTCACTGCTGGCGAGCGTGGAGCGAGTCGTGACAGAGACGACTGGGCGAAACATCTGGAAGTCGTAACATCATACACCAGACTGCAGTGAGTGAGCTAGCAGTCAAAGTGACATCTTTGTGCAGGCCGCTCACTGAAGCTTGTGACACAAGGCTGACACAGCACCGACAGGGCTATCTGCGGCTTGACGAGTGTCATTCTCTAGGCAGTTGGAGTTATAGCAGAGGTTAGTCTAAGCGTACCCAGACTTGTTTCTCTACATATAACTGCACTCTGAAGGTCTGGAGGTGAAGTGAAACAAATCTCAATGGGAATCGTAGCAGGTACGATTCTGCAGAACATCTATGAGCGACGAGCATAAGAGCTTTCTGTACAAGGAGGCTCATATGCTCAGGCGCTGACTGATATCAGCTGTCAAACGCGCTGGTCACACCGGGTGACTAACACAATGGTGCTACACAAGGGTCTGACCACAGACCTCACTGGACACATGGAAAACTTACACACACCCACGGTACATGTGGTACAACATGGCTTAACTAGCAAATGATGCTTTTCTGTGCACAAAACTGACACTAAGCTATATACTAAAATGTGAGAACACTGACTGAGAGGAATTATTTAATACACGACATATATCTTTTTTCAATACCTGTCGGTATTGTATACCATTTTGATGTTCATCTTTCAATCTTCTCAAAAATACTGAAATATTTACTGAAACACTCGATGTGACATCATGTGATGTTAGGTGTGATGTCGCGAGGTGATGTCAGCAGCACTGTGATGTCAGCAGACATCTCGAGGTGACATCAGGCAGACATCGTGACGTCATGAAGTCGGGCAGCATCGTCGGTGACGTCAATGTGATGCGGGCAGCAGACCACAGCATGTAGCCTGGGACATCTGGCTTGGTAACCCATGTGGCTTGTAGATCCACGTGATGTCGTCCACACCCCACGTGGCGTCGGAATCCACATGGCATGCTGACCTACATGGCTTGCTGATCCACGGGGCTTGCTGACCCACGTGGCTTGCTGATCCACGTGGCTTGCTGATCCACATGGCTTGCTGATCTACATGGCTTGCTGATCTAAGTGGCATGCTGATCCACGTAGCTTCGAGTGGCCTCGGGCACTCGAATACACAGCTCTGGCAATGAATTCACACGAAAAACAGCAGAAAACACAGCAGAGGGAGTGATGCACATAGTGGTGGTAGGCTGGTGAGGTGTGAGTAGGGCAAGCGTGGGTGAGGCGAGGAAACGGCCACTTCCTCTCCCTCCTACAAACACGTGGAGAAACTCACACTGGATTCAGAAATCACCACGAAACTCACCTTTGGCTTGCTGAAATGGCTGTGCTGAGCTGAACAACAACAGCAACATACAAGTGATGCTGAACACATGACTTGAGAAACAGCGTGGGACGCTGTAGCATGGGGTCACTGGGACACCACTTACAATTCTCGGCGAAATTCGGCAAATTTTGGCTAGATCATGCTTGTACCTTGTGTCTGGATGCTGAAACGTGCAGACACGACATCAGGATAACTCGTTGAGAGACGGATGCTTCTTGTATAGGGTGATACTCTCTCCGGGCAAACACAACTGCTGCGACCACCGCTGCTACCAATGTTTAATGAGATTATTGGTGAGCTGAAAAGCGGGGTGTAAATTATAGACGTCTTCCCAAGGCTTCTTTACTTTATTTGTAAAGTCGTGGTGGGTACACAGGCTTGTGTGTTGTGCCCATGGCCCGGGCAGGGCCATCCCACGAGGGAGAGAGCTAGTAGGCCTTGTGTCTTCCTGCTAGGCCACTGAGAGAGTGAGAGAGTGTGGGACCAGCTTCCCACAGACCTGGAGCAGGCCCAGAGGGCAGCACCTAAGTGGTGTGAAATATGAACTAAGATGGCAGACAGCATAGGCTGTCTGTGCAGACAGTACAGGCTGTCTACAAATAATAATAATAATAATAATAATAATAATAATAATAATAATAATAATAATAATAATAATAATAATAATAACAACAACAACAACAAGAACATGTGAATGACATTTGTTAGTTAAGTCTGCCAAACATCTACCAACATTACAAATAACTAAATAAGCTTCGTTTCTAAGACATAATGTATAATAAGATTTTTTTCACTCACTGCAATATAGAGAAGAAAACTGCGCCCAGAAACTGACCTAAATAATAGTAGAATTGTTGCAGTCAGTTGTTGCAGTCAGTTGTTGCAGTCAGTTGTTGCAGTCAGTTGTTGCAGTCAGTTGTTGCAGTCAGTTGTTGCAGTCAGTTGTTGCAGTCAGTTGTTGCAGACAGTTGTTGCAGACAGTTGTTGCAGACAGTTGTTGCAGACAGTTGTTGCAGTCAGTTGTTGCAGACAGTTGTTGCAGTCAGTTGTTGCAGACAGTTGTTGCAGACAGTTGTTGCAGTCAGTTGTTGCAGTCAGTTGTTGCAGTCAGTTGTTGCAGTCAGTTGTTGCAGACAGTTGTTGCAGTCAGTTGTTGCAGTCAGTTGTTGCAGACAGTTGTTGCAGACAGTTGTTGCAGTCAGTTGTTGCAGTCAGTTGTTGCAGACAGTTGTTGCAGTCAGTTGTTGCAGACAGTTGTTGCAGTCAGTTGTTGCAGACAGTTGTTGCAGACAGTTGTTGCAGTCAGTTGTTGCAGTCAGTTGTTGCAGACAGTTGTTGTGGACAGTTGTTGCAGACAGTTGTTGCAGACAGTTGTTGCAGTCAGTTGTTGCAGTCAGTTGTTGCAGACAGTTGTTGCAGTCAGTTGCTGCTGTCAGTTGTTGCAGTCAGTTGTTGCAGACAGTTGTTGCAGACAGTTGTTGCAGTCAGTTGTTGCAGACAGTTGTTGCAGTCAGTTGTTGCAGTCAGTTGTTGCAGACAGTTGTTGCAGTCAGTTGTTGCAGACAGTTGTTGCAGTCAGTTGTTGTGGACAGTTGTTGCAGTCAGTTGTTGCAGTCAGTTGTTGCAGTCAGTTGTTGCAGTCAGTTGTTGCAGACAGTTGTTGCAGACAGTTGTTGCAGTCAGTTGTTGTAGACAGTTGTTGCAGTCAGTTGCTGCTGTCAGTTGTTGCAGTCAGTTGTTGCAGACAGTTGTTGCAGACAGTTGTTGCAGACAGTTGTTGCAGACAGTTGTTGCAGTCAGTTGTTGCAGACAGTTGTTGCAGTCAGTTGTTGCAGACAGTTGTTGCAGACAGTTGTTGCAGTCAGTTGTTGCAGTCAGTTGTTGCAGACAGTTGTTGCAGACAGTTGTTGCAGACAGTTGTTGCAGACAGTTGTTGCAGTCAGTTGTTGCAGTCAGTTGTTGCAGTCAGTTGTTGCAGTCAGTTGTTGCAGACAGTTGTTGCAGTCAGTTGTTGCAGTCAGTTGTTGCAGACAGTTGTTGCAGACAGTTGTTGCAGACAGTTGTTGCAGACAGTTGTTGCAGTCAGTTGTTGCAGACAGTTGTTGCAGTCAGTTGTTGCAGACAGTTGCTGCAGTCAGTTGTTGCAGACAGTTGTTGCAGACAGTTGTTGCAGACAGTTGTTGCAGACAGTTGTTGCAGACAGTTGTTGCAGACAGTTGTTGCAGACAGTTGTTGCAGTCAGTTGTTGCAGTCAGTTGTTGCAGACAGTTGTTGCAGTCAGTTGTTGCAGTCAGTTGTTGCAGACAGTTGTTGCAGTCAGTTGTTGCAGACAGTTGTTGCAGTCAGTTGTTGCAGACAGTTGTTGCAGACAGTTGTTGCAGACAGTTGTTGCAGTCAGTTGTTGCAGACAGTTGTTGCAGTCAGTTGTTGCAGACAGTTGCTGCAGTCAGTTGTTGCAGTCAGTTGTTGCAGACAGTTGTTGCAGACAGTTGTTGCAGACAGTTGTTGCAGACAGTTGTTGCAGACAGTTGTTGCAGACAGTTGTTGCAGTCAGTTGTTGCAGACAGTTGTTGCAGTCAGTTGTTGCAGACAGTTGCTGCAGTCAGTTGTTGCAGTCAGTTGTTGCAGACAGTTGTTGCAGACAGTTGTTGCACTCAGTTGTTGCAATCAGTTGTTGCACTCAGTTGTTGCAGACAGTTGTTGCAGACAGTTGTTGCAGTCAGTTGTTGCAGACAGTTGTTGCAGTCAGTTGTTGCAGTCAGTTGTTGCAGTCAGTTGCTGCAGTCAGTTGTTGCAGACAGTTGTTGTGGACAGTTGTTGCAGACAGTTGTTGCAGACAGTTGTTGCAGACAGTTGTTGCAGACGGTTGTTGCAGACAGTTGTTGCAGACAGTTGCTGCAGTCAGTTGTTGCAGACAGTTGTTGCAGACAGTTGTTGCAGACAGTTGTTGCAGACAGTTGTTGCAGACAGTTGTTGCAGACAGTTGTTGTGGACAGTTGTTGTGGACAGTTGTTGCAGACAGTTGTTGCAGACAGTTGTTGCAGACAGTTGTTGCAGACAGTTGTTGCAGACAGTTGTTGTGGACAGTTGTTGTGGACAGTTGTTGTGGACAGTTATTGCAGACAGTTGTTGCAGACAGTTGTTGCAGACAGTTGTTGTGGACAGTTGTTGTGGACAGTTGTTGCAGACAGTTGTTGCAGACAGTTGTTGCAGACAGTTGTTGCAGACAGTTGTTGCAGACAGTTGTTGTGGACAGTTGTTGCAGACAGTTGTTGCAGACAATTGTTGCAGACATTTGTTGCAGACAGTTGTTGCAGACAGTTGTTGCAGACAGTTGTTGCAGACAGTTGTTGCAGTCAGTTGTTGCAGACAGTTGTTGCAGTCAGTTGTTGCAGACAGTTGTTGCAGTCAGTTGCTGCAGTCAGTTGTTGCAGACAGTTGTTGCAGTCAGTTGTTGCAGACAGTTGTTGCAGACAGTTGTTGCAGTCAGTTGTTGCAGACAGTTGTTGCAGTCAGTTGTTGCAGTCAGTTGTTGCAGACAGTTGTTGCAGACAGTTGTTGCAGTCAGTTGTTGTAGACAGTTGTTCAGTTGCTGCAGACAGTTGTTGCAGACAGTTGTTGTGGACAGTTGTTGCAGACAGTTGTTGCAGACAGTTGTTGCAGACAGTTGTTGCAGACAGTTGTTGCAGACAGTTGTTGCAGACAGTTGTTGCAGACAGTTGTTGCAGACAGTTGTTGCAGACAGTTGTTGTGGACAGTTGTTGTGGACTGTTGTTGCAGACAGTTGTTGCAGACAGTTGTTGCAGACAGTTGTTGCAGTCAGTTGTTGCAGTCAGTTGTTGCAGACAGTTGTTGTGGACAGTTGTTGCAGACAGTTGTTGCAGACAGTTGTTGCAGACAGTTGTTGCAGACAGTTGCTGCAGTCAGTTGTTGCAGACAGTTGTTGCAGACAGTTGTTGCAGACAGTTGTTGCAGACAGTTGTTGCAGACAGTTGTTGCAGACAGTTGTTGTGGACAGTTGTTGTGGACTGTTGTTGCAGACAGTTGTTGCAGACAGTTGTTGCAGACAGTTGTTGCAGACAGTTGTTGCAGACAGTTGTTGCAGACAGTTGTTGCAGACAGTTGTTGTGGACAGTTATTGTGGACAGTTGTTGTGGACAGTTATTGCAGACAGTTGTTGCAGACAGTTGTTGCAGACAGTTGTTGTGGACAGTTGTTGTGGACAGTTGTTGCAGACAGTTGTTGCAGACAGTTGTTGCAGACAGTTGTTGCAGACAGTTGTTGCAGACAGTTGTTGTGGACAGTTGTTGCAGACAGTTGTTGCAGACAATTGTTGCAGACATTTGTTGCAGACAGTTGTTGCAGACAGTTGTTGCAGACAGTTGTTGCAGACAGTTGTTGCAGACAGTTGTTGCAGTCAGTTGTTGCAGACAGTTGTTGCAGTCAGTTGTTGCAGACAGTTGTTGCAGTCAGTTGCTGCAGTCAGTTGTTGCAGACAGTTGTTGCAGACAGTTGTTGCAGACAGTTGTTGCAGACAGTTGTTGCAGACAGTTGTTGTGGACAGTTGTTGCAGACAGTTGCTTCAGTCAGTTGTTGCAGACAGTTGTTGCAGACAGTTGTTGCAGTCAGTTGTTGCAGACAGTTGTTGCAGACAGTTGTTGCAGACAGTTGTTGCAGACAGTTGTTGCAGACAGTTGTTGTGGACAGTTGTTGTGGACAGTTGTTGCAGACAGTTGTTGCAGACAGTTGTTGCAGACAGTTGTTGCAGACAGTTGTTGCAGACAGTTGTTGTGGACAGTTGTTGCAGACAGTTGTTGCAGACAGTTGTTGCAGACAGTTGTTGCAGACAGTTGTTGCAGACAGTTGTTGCAGACAGTTGTTGCAGACAGTTGTTGCAGACAGTTGTTGCAGACAGTTGTTGCAGACAGTTGTTGCAGTCAGTTGTTGCAGACAGTTGTTGCAGTCAGTTGCTGCAGTCAGTTGTTGCAGACAGTTGTTGCAGACAGTTGTTGCAGACAGTTGTTGCAGACAGTTGTTGCAGACAGTTGTTGTGGACAGTTGTTGCAGACAGTTGCTGCAGTCAGTTGTTGCAGACAGTTGTTGCAGACAGTTGTTGCAGTCAGTTGTTGCAGACAGTTGTTGCAGACAGTTGTTGCAGATAGTTGTTGTGGACAGTTGTTGCATACAGTTGTTGCAGACAGTTATTGCAGACAGTTGTTGCAGTCAGTTGTTGCAGACAGTTGTTGTGGACAGTTGTTGCAGACAGTTGTTGCAGACAGTTGTTGCAGACAGTTGTTGCAGACAGTTGCATATGAATTAGTTCATCACGTGTGGAATAACGATGACGGTGCACAGCAACATACACAAGTTACGTCCATTCTCACATGTAACAGATGGTTAAGATTCAAGCATGAAAAGCACACATAAATTTCTGGACGGCACTTGATCTGGAGTTCATGGAAGGTTGCTGGTCCTTGCTGCCTCAGTTTTATGATGGAATTTAAGCTGATAGAAGCTCGGGAACAATCAGTTACAGCTACAATCTACAGCTAACTTTCAGTCTAAAAGTTCAGTTACAATTACTAAAAACAATTAGCTAATTACATTCACCATTAATTACAATTACTCCAAGTCTGATATCTGTCCACATTTGTGTTGCATCTCTTGCCAGCAACAACACAAATGTGGGTAAATGTTAGTGCAACTCTTCACGAGAGAGAGAGAGAGAGAGAGAGAGAGAGAGAGAGAGAGAGAGAGAGAGAGAGAGAGAGAGAGAGAGAGAGAGAGAGAGATAGAGAGACAGAGAGAGGAGCTGTACACTGCACTGACATTCACTTATCAGAGAAGAAATGCCAGCTGCTCTAAGCATCAATCACCAGCTGAGAGCTATATCAGCTTAGGGAAATAGATGACAAGTAACATTTGCACCTAAGAAAACGCAAATGATGATGATCTCTAGGCACCATGAT
>NC_091293.1:25062367-25073545 GCF_038502225.1 Cherax quadricarinatus | reverse complement strand
CCACAACAAAATATAAGGACATTGCCCACTATGATAATTACTAGAATACACCCACTAAGTGAACACAGTGGGCAAGCAGACTCTTCAGTCAGATAATATACCCACTAAGTGAACAAAGTGGGCAAGCAGACTCTTCAGGCAGATAATATACCCACTAAGTGAACACAGTGGGCAAGCAGACTCTTCAGTCAGATAATATACCCACTAAGTGAACACAGTGGGCAAGCAGACTCTTCAGTCAGATAATATACCCACTAAGTGAACACAGTGGGCAAGCAGACTCTTCAGGCAGATAATATACCCACTAAGTGAACACAGTGGGCAAGCAGACTCTTCAGTCAGATAATATACCCACTAAGTGAACACAGTGGGCAAGCAGACTCTTCAGTCAGATAATATACCCACTAAGTGAACACAGTGGGCAAGCAGACTCTTCAGTCAGATAATATACCCAATAAGTGAACACAGTGGGCAAGCAGACTCTTCAGGCAGATAATATACCCACTAAGTGAACACAGTGGGCAAGCAGACTCTTCAGTCAGATAATATACCCACTAAGTGAACACAGTGGGCAAGCAGTCTCTTCAGTCAGATAATATACCCACTAAGTGAACACAGTGGGCAAGCAGACTCTTCAGTCAGATAATACACCCACTAAGTGAACACAGTGGGCAAGCAGACTCTTCAGTCAGATAATATACCCACTAAGTGAACGCAGTGGGCAAGCAGTCTCTTCAGTCAGATAATATACCCACTAAGTGAACACAGTGGGCAAGCAGTCTCTTCAGTCAGATAATATACCCACTAAGTGAACACAGTGGGCAAGCAGACTCTTCAGTCAGATAATACACCCACTAAGTGAACACAGTGGGCAAGCAGACTCTTCAGTCAGATAATATACCCACTAAGTGAACGCAGTGGGCAAGCAGTCTCTTCAGTCAGATAATATACCCACTAAGTGAACACAGTGGGCAAGCAGTCTCTTCAGTCAGATAATATACCCACTAAGTGAACACAGTGGGCAAGCAGACTCTTCAGTCAGATAATATACCCACTAAGTGAACACAGTGGGCAAGCAGACTCTTCAGTCAGATAATATACCCACTAAGTGAACACAGTGGGCAAGCAGACTCTTCAGGCAGATAATATACCCACTAAGTGAACACAGTGGGCAAGCAGACTCTTCAGACAGATAATATACCCACTAAGTGAACACAGTGGGCAAGGAGACTATTCAGGCAGATAATATACCCACTAAGTGAACACAGTGGGCAAGCAGACTCTTCAGTCAGATAATATACCCACTAAGTGAGCACAGTGGGCAAGCAGACTCTTCAGTCAGATAATATACCCACTAAGTGAACACAGTGGGCAAGCAGACTCTTCAGTCAGATAATATACCCACTAAGTGAACACAGTGGGCAAGCAGACTATTCAGGCAGATAATATACACACTAAGTGAACACAGTGGGCAAGCAGACTATTCAGGCAGATAATATACCCACTAAGTGAACACAGTGGGCAAGCAGACTATTCAGGCAGATAATATACCCACTAAGTGAACACAGTGGGCAAGCAGACTCTTCAGTCAGATAATATACCCACTAAGTGAACACAGTGGGCAAGCATTCTCTTCAGTCAGATAATATACCCACTAAGTGAACACAGTGGGCAAGCAGATTCTTCAGTCAGATAATATACCCACTAAGTGAACACAGTGGGCAAGCAGACTATTCAGGCAGATAATATACCCACTAAGTGAACACAGTGGGCAAGCAGACTATTCAGGCAGATAATATACCCACTAAGTGAACACAGTGGGCAAGCAGACTCTTCAGTCAGATAATATACCCACTAAGTGAACACAGTGGGCAAGCATTCTCTTCAGTCAGATAATATACCCACTAAGTGAACACAGTGGGCAAGCAGATTCTTCAGTCAGATAATATACCCACTAAGTGAACACAGTGGGCAAGCAGATTCTTCAGTCAGATAATATACAAACTAAGTGAACATAGTGGGCAAGCAGATTCTTCAGTCAGATAATATACCCACTAAGTGAACACAGTGGGCAAGCAGATTCTTCAGTCAGATAATATACCCACTAAGTGAACACAGTGGGCAAGCAGACTCTTCAGTCAGATAATATACCCACTAAGTGAACACAGTGGGCAAGCAGATTCTTCAGTCAGATAATATACCCACTAAGTGAACACAGTGGGCAAGCAGATTCTTCAGTCAGATAATATACCCACTAAGTGAACACAGTGGGCAAGCAGATTCTTCAGTCAGATAATATACCCACTAAGTGAACACAGTGGGCAAGCAGACTCTTCAGGCAGATAATATACCCACTAAGTGAACACAGTGGGCAAGCAGACTCTTCAGGCAGATAATATACCCACTAAGTGAACACAGTGGGCAAGCAGACTCTTCAGTCAGATAATATACCCACTAAGTGAACACAGTGGGCAAGCAGACTCTTCAGGCAGATAATATACCCACTAAGTGAACACAGTGGGCAAGCAGACTCTTCAGGCAGATAATATACCCACTAAGTGAACACAGTGGGCAAGCAGATTCTTCAGTCAGATAATATACCCACTAAGTGAACACAGTGGGCAAGCAGACTCTTCAGGCAGATAATATACCCACTAAGTGAACACAGTGGGCAAGCAGACTCTGCAGTCAGATAATATACCCACTAAGTGAACACAGTGGGCAAGCAGACTCTTCAGTCAGATAATATACCCACTAAGTGAACACAGTGGGCAAGCAGTCTCTTCAGTCAGATAATATACCCACTAAGTGAACACAGTGGGCAAGCAGACTCTTCAGGCAGATAATATACCCACTAAGTGAACACAGTGGGCAAGCAGACTCTGCAGTCAGATAATATACCCACTAAGTGAACACAGTGGGCACGCAGACTCTGCAGTCAGATAATATACCCACTAAGTGAACACAGTGGGCAAGCAGACTCTTCAGTCAGATAATATACCCACTAAGTGAACACAGTGGGCAAGCAGTCTCTTCAGTCAGATAATATACCCACTAAGTGAACACAGTGGGCAAGCAGACTCTTCAGGCAGATAATATACCCACTAAGTGAACACAGTGGGCAAGCAGACTCTGCAGTCAGATAATATACCCACTAAGTGAACACAGTGGGCAAGCAGACTCTTCAGTCAGATAATATACCCACTAAGTGAACACAGTGGGCAAGCAGACTCTTCAGGCAGATAATATACCCACTAAGTGAACACAGTGGGCAAGCAGACTCTTCAGTCAGATAATATACCCACTAAGTGAACACAGTGGGCAAGCAGACTATTCAGGCAGATAATATACCCACTAAGTGAACACAGTGGGCAAGCAGACTCTTCAGTCAGATAATATACCCACTAAGTGAACACAGTGGGCAAGCAGACTCTTCAGTCAGATAATATACCCACTAAGTGAACACAGTGGGCAAGCAGACTCTTCAGTCAGATAATATACCCACTAAGTGAACACAGTGGGCAAGCAGACTATTCAGGCAGATAATATACACACTAAGTGAACACAGTGGGCAAGCAGACTATTCAGGCAGATAATATACCCACTAAGTGAACACAGTGGGCAAGCAGACTCTTCAGGCAGATAATATACCCACTAAGTGAACACAGTGGGCAAGCAGACTCTTCAGGCAGATAATATACCCACTAAGTGAACACAGTGGGCAAGCAGAATCTGCAGTCAGATAATATACCCACTAAGTGAACACAGTGGGCAAGCAGACTCTTCAGTCAGATAATATACCCACTAAGTGAACACAGTGGGCAAGCAGTCTCTTCAGTCAGATAATATACCCACTAAGTGAACACAGTGGGCAAGCAGACTCTTCAGGCAGATAATATACCCACTAAGTGAACACAGTGGGCAAGCAGACTCTGCAGTCAGATAATATACCCACTAAGTGAACACAGTGGGCAAGCAGACTCTGCAGTCAGATAATATACCCACTAAGTGAACACAGTGGGCAAGCAGACTCTTCAGTCAGATAATATACCCACTAAGTGAACACAGTGGGCAAGCAGTCTCTTCAGTCAGATAATATACCCACTAAGTATACACAGTGGGCAAGCAGACTCTTCAGGCAGATAATATACCCACTAAGTGAACACAGTGGGCAAGCAGACTCTGCAGTCAGATAATATACCCACTAAGTGAACACAGTGGGCAAGCAGACTCTTCAGTCAGATAATATACCCACTAAGTGAACACAGTGGGCAAGCAGACTCTTCAGGCAGATAATATACCCACTAAGTGAACACAGTGGGCAAGCAGACTCTTCAGTCAGATAATATACCCACTAAGTGAACACAGTGGGCAAGCAGACTATTCAGGCAGATAATATACCCACTAAGTGAACACAGTGGGCAAGCAGACTCTTCAGTCAGATAATATACCCACTAAGTGAACACAGTGGGCAAGCAGACTCTTCAGTCAGATAATATACCCACTAAGTGAACACAGTGGGCAAGCAGACTCTTCAGTCAGATAATATACCCACTAAGTGAACACAGTGGGCAAGCAGACTATTCAGGCAGATAATATACACACTAAGTGAACACAGTGGGCAAGCAGACTATTCAGGGAGATAATATACCCACTAAGTGAACACAGTGGGCAAGCAGACTATTCAGGCAGATAATATACCCACTAAGTGAACACAGTGGGCAAGCAGACTCTTCAGTCAGATAATATACCCACTAAGTGAACACAGTGGGCAAGCATTCTCTTCAGTCAGATAATATACCCACTAAGTGAACACAGTGGGCAAGCAGATTCTTCAGTCAGATAATATACCCACTAAGTGAACACAGTGGGCAAGAAGACTATTCAGGCAGATAATATACCCACTAAGTGAACACAGTGGGCAAGCAGACTATTCAGGCAGATAATATACCCACTAAGTGAACACAGTGGGCAAGCAGACTCTTCAGTCAGATAATATACCCACTAAGTGAACACAGTGGGCAAGCATTCTCTTCTGTCAGATAATATACCCACTAAGTGAACACAGTGGGCAAGCAGATTCTTCAGTCAGATAATATACCCACTAAGTGAACACAGTGGGCAAGCAGACTCTTCAGTCAGATAATATACCCACTAAGTGAACACAGTGGGCAAGCAGATTCTTCAGTCAGATAATATACAAACTAAGTGAACATAGTGGGCAAGCAGATTCTTCAGTCAGATAATATACCCACTAAGTGAACACAGTGGGCAAGCAGATTCTTCAGTCAGATAATATACCCACTAAGTGAACACAGTGGGCAAGCAGACTCTTCAGTCAGATAATATACCCACTAAGTGAACACAGTGGGCAAGCAGATTCTTCAGTCAGATAATATACCCACTAAGTGAACACAGTGGGCAAGCAGATTCTTCAGTCAGATAATATACCCACTAAGTGAACACAGTGGGCAAGCAGACTCTTCAGGCTGATAATATACCCACTAAGTGAACACAGTGGGCAAGCAGACTCTTCAGGCAGATAATATACCCACTAAGTGAACACAGTGGGCAAGCAGACTCTTCAGTCAGATAATATACCCACTAAGTGAACACAGTGGGCAAGCAGACTCTTCAGGCAGATAATATACCCACTAAGTGAACACAGTGGGCAAGCAGACTCTTCAGGCAGATAATATACCCACTAAGTGAACACAGTGGGCAAGCAGATTCTTCAGTCAGATAATATACCCACTAAGTGAACACAGTGGGCAAGCAGACTCTTCAGGCAGATAATATACCCACTAAGTGAACACAGTGGGCAAGCAGACTCTGCAGTCAGATAATATACCCACTAAGTGAACACAGTGGGCAAGCAGTCTCTTCAGTCAGATAATATACCCACTAAGTGAACACAGTGGGCAAGCAGACTGTTCAGGCAGATAATATACCCACTAAGTGAACACAGTGGGCAAGCAGACTCTGCAGTCAGATAATATACCCACTAAGTGAACACAGTGGGCAAGCAGATTCTTCAGTCAGATAATATACCCACTAAGTGAACACAGTGGGCAAGCAGACTCTGCAGTCAGATAATATACCCACTAAGTGAACACAGTGGGCAAGCAGACTCTGCAGTCAGATAATATACCCCCTAAGTGAACACAGTGGGCAAGCAGACTCTTCAGTCAGATAATATACCCACTAAGTGAACACAGTGGGCAAGCAGTCTCTTCAGTCAGATAATATACCCACTAAGTGAACACAGTGGTCAAGCAGACTCTTCAGGCAGATAATATACCCACTAAGTGAACACAGTGGGCAAGCAGACTCTGCAGTCAGATAATATACCCACTAAGTGAACACAGTGGGCAAGCAGACTCTTCAGTCAGATAATATACCCACTAAGTGAACACAGTGGGCAAGCAGACTCTTCAGGCAGATAATATACCCACTAAGTGAACACAGTGGGCAAGCAGACTCTTCAGTCAGATAATATACCCACTAAGTGAACACAGTGGGCAAGCAGACTATTCAGGCAGATAATATACCCACTAAGTGAACACAGTGGGCAAGCAGACTCTTCAGTCAGATAATATACCTACTAAGTGAACACAGTGGGCAAGCAGACTGTTCAGTCAGATAATATACCCACTAAGTGAACACAGTGGGCAAGCAGACTCTTCAGTCAGATAATATACCCACTAAGTGAACACAGTGGGCAAGCAGACTATTCAGGCAGATAATATACACACTAAGTGAACACAGTGGGCAAGCAGACTCTTCAGTCAGATAATATACCCACTAAGTGAACACAGTGGGCAAGCAGACTCTTCAGTCAGATAATATACCCACTAAGTGAACACAGTGAGCCAGCAGACTCTTCAGTCAGATAATATACCCACTAAGTGAACACAGTGGGCAAGCAGACTATTCAGGCAGATAATATACCCACTAAGTGAACACAGTGGGCAAGCAGACTATTCAGGCAGATAATATACCCACTAAGTGAACACAGTGGGCAAGCACACTCTTCAGTCAGATAATATACCCACTAAGTGAACACAGTGGGCAAGCATTCTCTTCAGTCAGATAATATACCCACTAAGTGAACACAGTGGGCAAGCAGATTCTTCAGTCAGATAATATACCCACTAAGTGAACACAGTGGGCAAGAAGACTATTCAGGCAGATAATATACCCACTAAGTGAACACAGTGGGCAAGCAGACTATTCAGGCAGATAATATACCCACTAAGTGAACACAGTGGGCAAGCAGACTCTTCAGTCAGATAATATACCCACTAAGTGAACACAGTGGGCAAGCATTCTCTTCTGTCAGATAATATACCCACTAAGTGAACACAGTGGGCAAGCAGATTCTTCAGTCAGATAATATACCCACTAAGTGAACACAGTGGGCAAGCAGACTCTTCAGTCAGATAATATACCCACTAAGTGAACACAGTGGGCAAGCAGATTCTTCAGTCAGATAATATACAAACTAAGTGAACATAGTGGGCAAGCAGATTCTTCAGTCAGATAATATACCCACTAAGTGAACACAGTGGGCAAGCAGATTCTTCAGCCAGATAATATACCCACTAAGTGAACACAGTGGGCAAGCAGACTCTTCAGGCTGATAATATACCCACTAAGTGAACACAGTGGGCAAGCAGACTCTTCAGTCAGATAATATACCCACTAAGTGAACACAGTGGGCAAGCAGACTGTTCAGTCAGATAATATACCCACTAAGTGAACACAGTGGGCAAGCAGACTCTTCAGTCAGATAATATACCCACTAAGTGAACACAGTGGGCAAGCAGACTATTCAGGCAGATAATATACACACTAAGTGAACACAGTGGGCAAGCAGACTCTTCAGTCAGATAATATACCCACTAAGTGAACACAGTGGGCAAGCAGACTCTTCAGTCAGATAATATACCCACTAAGTGAACACAGTGAGCCAGCAGACTCTTCAGTCAGATAATATACCCACTAAGTGAACACAGTGGGCAAGCAGACTATTCAGGCAGATAATATACCCACTAAGTGAACACAGTGGGCAAGCAGACTATTCAGGCAGATAATATACCCACTAAGTGAACACAGTGGGCAAGCACACTCTTCAGTCAGATAATATACCCACTAAGTGAACACAGTGGGCAAGCATTCTCTTCAGTCAGATAATATACCCACTAAGTGAACACAGTGGGCAAGCAGATTCTTCAGTCAGATAATATACCCACTAAGTGAACACAGTGGGCAAGAAGACTATTCAGGCAGATAATATACCCACTAAGTGAACACAGTGGGCAAGCAGACTATTCAGGCAGATAATATACCCACTAAGTGAACACAGTGGGCAAGCAGACTCTTCAGTCAGATAATATACCCACTAAGTGAACACAGTGGGCAAGCATTCTCTTCTGTCAGATAATATACCCACTAAGTGAACACAGTGGGCAAGCAGATTCTTCAGTCAGATAATATACCCACTAAGTGAACACAGTGGGCAAGCAGACTCTTCAGTCAGATAATATACCCACTAAGTGAACACAGTGGGCAAGCAGATTCTTCAGTCAGATAATATACAAACTAAGTGAACATAGTGGGCAAGCAGATTCTTCAGTCAGATAATATACCCACTAAGTGAACACAGTGGGCAAGCAGATTCTTCAGCCAGATAATATACCCACTAAGTGAACACAGTGGGCAAGCAGACTCTTCAGTCAGATAATATACCCACTAAGTGAACACAGTGGGCAAGCAGATTCTTCAGTCAGATAATATACCCACTAAGTGAACACAGTGGGCAAGCAGATTCTTCAGTCAGATAATATACCCACTAAGTGAACACAGTGGGCAAGCAGACTCTTCAGGCTGATAATATACCCACTAAGTGAACACAGTGGGCAAGCAGACTCTTCAGGCAGATAATATACCCACTAAGTGAACACAGTGGGCAAGCAGACTCTTCAGTCAGATAATATACCCACTAAGTGAACACAGTGGGCAAGCAGACTCTTCAGGCAGATAATATACCCACTAAGTGAACACAGTGGGCAAGCAGACTCTGCAGTCAGATAATATACCCACTAAGTGAACACAGTGGGCAAGCAGTCTCTTCAGTCAGATAATATACCCACTAAGTGAACACAGTGGGCAAGCAGACTCTTCAGGCAGATAAAATACCCACTAAGTGAACACAGTGGGCAAGCAGACTCTGCAGTCAGATAATATACCCACTAAGTGAACACAGTGGGCAAGCAGTCTCTTCAGTCAGATAATATACCCACTAAGTGAACACAGTGGGCAAGCAGACTCTTCAGGCAGATAAAATACCCACTAAGTGAACACAGTGGGCAAGCAGACTCTGCAGTCAGATAATATACCCACTAAGTGAACACAGTGGGCAAGCAGATTCTTCAGCCAGATAATATACCCACTAAGTGAACACAGTGGGCAAGCAGACTCTTCAGTCAGATAATATACCCACTAAGTGAACACAGTGGGCAAGCAGATTCTTCAGTCAGATAATATACCCACTAAGTGAACACAGTGGGCAAGCAGATTCTTCAGTCAGATAATATACCCACTAAGTGAACACAGTGGGCAAGCAGACTCTTCAGGCTGATAATATACCCACTAAGTGAACACAGTGGGCAAGCAGACTCTTCAGGCAGATAATATACCCACTAAGTGAACACAGTGGGCAAGCAGACTCTTCAGTCAGATAATATACCCACTAAGTGAACACAGTGGGCAAGCAGACTCTTCAGGCAGATAATATACCCACTAAGTGAACACAGTGGGCAAGCAGACTCTGCAGTCAGATAATATACCCACTAAGTGAACACAGTGGGCAAGCAGTCTCTTCAGTCAGATAATATACCCACTAAGTGAACACAGTGGGCAAGCAGACTCTTCAGGCAGATAAAATACCCACTAAGTGAACACAGTGGGCAAGCAGACTCTGCAGTCAGATAATATACCCACTAAGTGAACACAGTGGGCAAGCAGATTCTTCAGTCAGATAATATACCCACTAAGTGAACACAGTGGGCAAGCAGACTCTGCAGTCAGATAATATACCCACTAAGTGAACACAGTGGGCAAGCAGACTCTGCAGTCAGATAATATACCCACTAAGTGAACACAGTGGGCAAGCAGACTCTTCAGTCAGATAATATACCCACTAAGTGAACACAGTGGGCAAGCAGTCTCTTCAGTCAGATAATATACGCACTAAGTGAACACAGTGGGCAAGCAGACTCTTCAGGCAGATAATATACCCACTAAGTGAACACAGTGGGCAAGCAGACTCTTCAGGCAGATAATATACCCACTAAGTGAACACAGTGGGCAAGCAGACTCTGCAGTCAGATAATATACCCACTAAGTGAACACAGTGGGCAAGCAGACTCTTCAGTCAGATAATATACCCACTAAGTGAACACAGTGGGCAAGCAGTCTCTTCAGTCAGATAATATACCCACTAAGTGAACACAGTGGGCAAGCAGACTCTTCAGGCAGATAATATACCCACTAAGTGAACACAGTGGGCAAGCAGACTCTGCAGTCAGATAATATACCCACTAAGTGAACACAGTGGGCAAGCAGACTCTGCAGTCAGATAATATACCCACTAAGTGAACACAGTGGGCAAGCAGACTCTTCAGTCAGATAATATACCCACTAAGTGAACACAGTGGGCAAGCAGTCTCTTCAGTCAGATAATATACCCACTAAGTATACACAGTGGGCAAGCAGACTCTTCAGGCAGATAATATACCCAATAAGTGAACACAGTGGGCAAGCAGACTCTGCAGTCAGATAATATACCCACTAAGTGAACACAGTGGGCAAGCAGACTCTTCAGTCAGATAATATACCCACTAAGTGAACACAGTGGGCAAGCAGACTCTTCAGGCAGATAATATACCCACTAAGTGAACACAGTGGGCAAGCAGACTCTTCAGGCAGATAATATACCCACTAAGTGAACACAGTGGGCAAGCAGACTATTCAGGCAGATAATATACCCACTAAGTGAACACAGTGGGCAAGCAGACTCTTCAGTCAGATAATATACCCACTAAGTGAACACAGTGGGCAAGCAGACTCTTCAGTCAGATAATATACCCACTAAGTGAACACAGTGGGCAAGCA
>NC_091293.1:25014867-25054867 GCF_038502225.1 Cherax quadricarinatus | reverse complement strand
TGTGGCTGTACAACAGCTTCGGGTCAGATTTGGCTTTTGCTGCTATGTCATTTTCGTATTGTCGTTGGGCCTCCCTTCTTACCTGTGCATATTCATTTCTGGCTCTACGACTGCTCTCCTTATTCTCCTGGGTCCTTTGCCTTCTATACTTCTTCCATTCTCTAGCACACTTGGTTTTGGCCTCTCTACACCTTTGAGTGAACCAAGGGCTCATCCTGGCCTTCTCGTTATTTCTGTTACCCTTGGGTACAAACCTCTCCTCAGCTTCCTTGCATATTGTTGTCACATATTCCATCATCTCATTTACTGACTTCCCTGCCAGTTCTCTGTCCCACTGAACCTTGTGCAGGAAATTCTTCATGCCTGTATAGTCCCCTCTCTCGTAGTTTGGCTTCATTCGTCCCGTTTTTTCTGCTTCCCTCTCCACTTGTAACTCTACTCTGTATTCGAAGCTCAGAACCACGTGGTCACTGGCCCCGAGGGGTCTTTCATATGTGATGTCCTCAATATCTGCACTAATGAAAGAGTTTACAAGGTCCAGTCTTGCTGGTTCATCCTCTCCTCTCTCTCTGGTAGTGTCCCTTACGTGTTGGTACATGAGGTTTTCCAGTACCACCTCCATCATCTTAGCCCTCCACATTCCTGGGCCCCAATGTGGCTCCAGGTTCTCCCAGTCAATTTCTTTGTGACTGAAGTCATCCACAATCAGCAGCTTTGCCCTGCTTGCGTGAACCCTTCTGGCCACTTCATCCAGTGTGTCAACCATCGCTCTGTTACTCTCATCATACTCCTGCCTTGGCCTCCAGCTGTTCTGTGGTGGGTTATACATCACTGCAATCACCACTTCGGGACCTCCAGACTGAATTGTTCCTATTATGTAGTCTCCTGCTTCTCCTTTGTCTCCTCTCTCTACCTCATTAAAATCCCATTGGTTTCTGATGAGTAGTGCCATTCTTCCACCCCCTCTGTTCCCTCTGTCTTTCCTCAGGATCTGATATCCCTTTGGAAAGATGGCATCTGTTATCATTCCTGTGAGGTTGGTTTCGGTGAGAGCTATGATGTTCAGTGATGTCTTTTTGATTTTCTCGTGCCACTCCTCCCACTCATTCGTTATTCCATCAGCGTTGATGTACCATACCTTCAGTTTTCTCTCTAGCACTGTGTTCTGGGGGTATGTGGGGGTGGGGGACCTGGCAGTGTGTTGTGGGGCTCTACAGCATAGTGTGTGGTGGGGGTTGTAAATGTGGATTGTGATTTGTGTTGGGATAGCATGTTTGGCTGTGGGGTTCTGAGGGTGCTTCTGTGTGTACTTGTGCTTGTTGCTCTTCCCGGCACTGGTTGTCCTCTGCTGACTCTCCTTGTCTTTATTCCTAGGTCCTTTCGTTTTTGTTTCCTCTCCCTCATCTACTGTCATTCTGTTCTTGTTCTGTCTCAGTCTTAGAGCACCCTCTTATATGTTAACGATTCCTTCAGCCATGGTTTCGCTTGCAGGATCCTGTTTCACATCATTTCTGTCTTGAAAATCAGTTTGACCAGCCGATTTCTTCCCTTAACATATTCCCCAATTCTCTGAAAACTTACTATCTCAGTCATGTTCTCCTAGCCTATTTCTTTGATGTTTTCAATCTCCTGTATTTTTTTCTGCTGTCTTTCATTAGGTGTCCTTCCTTAGCTCTCCTGAAGCCCATGAATAAACACTGACTTCTCCCATTCTTCCTCCTATTGACTTTCCCTCTGTCTCTGGTTCTCGTTTGTACATAGCCATTGTCTCCCTTATTTTTCCCTGTAATTCTTGGTGGCATGGTCGTGCCTGTAAATGGGACCTGTCACCTTTTCTACCTTCTCCCCCCTCACTTACTGCTATCCCTGCTCCTAACAGCTCTCCCCCTGCATTTCTCGGCCTTGCTTTGTGGACTAATAGGGCCTTAGTGTAAGCCTTGTCTCCTTCCTTTCCGTTTTGTTCCTCATTTAATAGGGGTGTACCTGCATCAAATGCCAAGTCTCCTCTTGGTAATAGCCTTGTAAATTGCTTCATCATATGTACCTCATATTCTAAGGCCCATATCCTGGCTTCTGCAGCTTCAGCTTGTGACTTCCATTTCTTCTTCTCTGTCTCCATCCTCTTCCCCATTTTCTGAGAAAACTTACCTAGTTTGCTCTCCCACTCTTGTTCCATTTTCTTCTCGCTATTAAATGCGCAATACCTGTGTGGCAACGAAATATTTATCTGTGTACTTCACTATTTTTTTAAGGATTTAACATCGGTAAAAGGTCGAAATAATTTCCATTCCATTAGCAAATGAAATTGTTATTTGTACAATACACAAAAAATGGGTGTGAATGGCAATGGAAAATGGATAGACTCAACAAAAAAATATACTGGTCCCTACCTCATCACAAGTTCAACTGTCTGTATGCAATTATGGGTTCTTTTCTTTTCCACCCATGCTTACAATAGACATAGGACAGAAGAGTGCAAAGAATTCAGAAATCAAAACCAATCCACTGGGAGGACAAGCGCATTTGTTTTTTTTTTAAGGGAGGGGAATGGTGGAGGGACCTCATACAATTTAACTACCATAAACAAGGAAATAGTACCTATGTAACCCATTGGTAGACAACGGTCTAATGCAAATTTCTGACAGGTCTAGCAAAGGTCGAAACATCAAATTTTAGCTTATAGCAGTCAGTTGTTGACAAGATATCCTCGTAGAATGCTTAACTTTATGGCAGTCCAGAGAATTTAAGAAAATATTAGGTTTAACAATATGTACAATAGTTTTTATCTTAAATCTAACTAGTATGAATAAGTCTAAGTAATTATTATATAATGAAAATCTGTCACGCCGATTCTAAGATATTTCTATCCAGCCAAGGTAACCAAGAACTATAGTTCTGACTTCCGACCATTTTGTAGGGTTACTGCATACACGTATGTAATTATTTAGGGGATTAGACTCTTGTTCTGTCTGGATCAAATATCAGTGTTGTGCTAACCTAACAACAACGGGTTTACGTCTCTGTCAAATATAAGATAAATTACAACTACTGCACCCTACTCTGTAAACGTTACCAACACAGTTTTTTTGGGGCAATTTCTTGATCAACATACTCTTAACAGTCCTTGAATGTTTGAAAACTACTTACATGCTGAATCTGTAAAAGTTTAGCACTAAAGTGTAGTGGGTCACAAGCGCCAGGCTCCGAGAATCTTAGTGCTTTTAGGGCGTGTTTTAGCAGCTAGAAGCAACCAGTGTTAGTGACAACGTCAGTGAACAACCCTACAAGTGATAACCAAAGTATTAGCAAAAATAAATAAAGTAAAGGCGAGAGAAAGCCTGAAATTATACAACAAAATTTCAAAGTGCCAGTTCGTTGAGGCCTAGTTGGCACTTGTTGCCACATTGTTACAAATATACAAAGTACAAAGCGAGTGACTAAAGAGAAAAGATCAAATAGAATTAAGAGAGGTTGGCTAACGACAAACTGTGATGTAGCACACAGCGTGAACAAGCTAGCCAGAAAGGGGATATATATATATATATATATATATATATATATATATATATATATATATATATATATATATATATATATATATATATATATATATATATATATATATATATATATATATATACATAAATATATATAAGCAGAGGTGGTGGCAGCAGTAGGCCTGAGGAAGTAGTGCTGCCATAACAGGTTGGGTGTCATCACAAATAAGAAGTGTACTTACCAAAAGTGAAGTGTAAATTATAAAAGTAGCAGTATACAAGTGATAAGTGTGGTAAATGAGGACTCAAAAGGGCAACGAGAAAAGAATAGCTGAAGAAGTCAGCGGCGGAAGGGCGAGGTGCACGAGTCATCGTACAGCGAGCATCGTACAGCGAGCATCGTACATCAGGCATCTGGATGGACGTCCCCTCTGAGGAGTAACGTACAAATCACCTGTTTGTGGTTGGCGGGAAGTTTTGAGTGGTAGAGCCGGCCCTACGATCACTGGTAGCTGGCTATCAAACCCTGCTCCAGAGCGATTATCATACACACAACACCTAGCAGTAGTAGGAAGATAAAATTTGTAGGAGCAAGGAATAGGCAGGAGGATTAAGTCGTGGCTAATGGGACTACAGCCCTGACAACAGTTTCGAGAGATAATGTTTTAGGACACAAAGACAGTACAATCTGAGAAGCAAGTATTGGGTACACATGTAGTAAAAGGTAGTACATAACTGGGTGAAAGAATGACTTGTTAACACACGCTAGTATTATAATTATTAGAATTACTCTCAGTGTTAATGGTATCTTATTAGTATTACGGATACACAGAGGTGAATTGTATTTCTGGGACATATAAACAACTGACGTGCTCACACACACACGCGCGCACACACATACACTCGGGGCCAGGAGCTGAGTCTCGACCCCTGAAACCACAACTAGGTGAGTACACACAGCTGATCCTTGGAATTTGACCGCGTCCCCTCACCCCCCCACACACCTTTCCCTCCCCCACAGACCTTTCCCCTCCCCTGCTCTTGCCTTCACTCCCTCCTCCCTCCTATGTTTCCCTCTCCCCCTCCCTCGCGTTTCTCTCTCTCATAGCCTTTTTCCCTCCCCTTCCCCCCTACTCTTCTCTCTCTCTCTCTCTCTCTCTCTCTCTCTCTCTCTCCCTCACTCCCATAACCCTATCTCTCACCCTTCTCTCTCTATATAGGCTTCTCTCTCCATCTCTCCATTTCTCTCTCTCATAGCCTTTTCCCTCACCCTCCTTTCTCCCTCTCTCTCTCTTTTCCCTCTCCCTCTCCCTCTCTCTTCTCCCTCTCTCTACCCTTTCTCTCCCCCTCACATTTCTCTCTCTCTCCCCCTTGGTCTTATCCCTCACCCCCATACTCTCTCCTCTCTCTCCCTCTTTCTACCCTTTCTCTCTCCTCTCTCTCCCTCTTTCTACCCTTTCTCTCTCCCCCTCGCACCCTCTCCCTCCTCTAGCCTTCTGTCTGTGGTAAAAAAAAAAAAAAAAAAAAAAAAAAAAAAAAAAAAAAAAAAAAAAAAAAAAAAAAAAAATGGGTGGCCCTAGAGGACGGAAAACCAGAGATCTGGTAGACGAACCAGGGAGGAAAGACTGGGAGTTAGAGCTCCAAAAAAGGGAGGAAGAGTGGGGAAGGAAGATAGTAGAGCTTGGTAAGAAAATGGAGGAGCGGATAGCTGAAGAGTGCAGGAAGTGGGAAGTACAGGTCTTAGCAGCAGAAGCTAGGATACAGTGCTTAGAAGAGAAACTGCAAAGCCTGAAACAGATTAGAGAGACAAATGACAATTCAGATGTGACATCAGGAAATTCAATGTCAGGCGCAGACAAGGGGACGGTAAGCAACAACGGAGACATGCCGTACACGAAGGCCCTATCAGACCCACGTGGGGCCAGGGAAAAGACGAGGAGCACACTAAGATCAAATGACAGGTCCGAAGACAATGAAGGTATGCTATATGCAGAGATTCTAACAGCCAACTGCAGTAGCAAGGGACAGCTGGTCATGAAAGACAGTTCACTGAGAATAGAAGTTTCAGATATGACAGGGACTGAAGGCAAGAACATGTCAATGGAAGGAAATAAAATGCCTCAGAGGAAGCAGATGGAGACTCAGTGGGAGGAGGAAAGGGCGAGGTCAGTTTTTGTGTACGGGCTCCAAGAAGCCAAGGGGGACAACTTTGAAGAAATAAAACAGGAGGAGAAAAAAATGATTGAAGGCATCATGAAAACAATAGGTGAGGGCGATATGACCCAGGTGACAAATTTTCAGAGAATTGGGTGGTTTGCGAGTGGAAGGATACGGCCTGTCAGAGTAACTTTCAAGGAAGAATCAGTTCGAACCAGGATTCTGCAAGAGAAAGCAAGACTGAGGGACAAACAGGGGTACCAGAGAGTATACCTCGACCGCGACAGAACACAAGAAGAAAGGACTACACTGAAAGAGAGGGTACAGAGACGCAAGGAGGAACGAGAGGCAATGACGAAAATGAGCAGGACCCAGACACAGGAGGAAGGGCAAACACACCCCACAGAATCTCCCACCAAAAGACTCCAACCGCGACATTCCCAACGCAACTGAGCAACCTATACTACAACCCACTCACTGTTCCCTCTGCCACCAACCCCCATATCACAAACCTCACCCCAACAGCTGTCCCTTATGGGCATTCTGACCCCACCCCCATCATCACAAACCCCACCTACACCACAGCCCCATATAGGCCCCCACCAAGGCTCTCGCTCCCCCAACCCCAATATTCTTGCATGACCACAATGATAGAAAAGAAACTGAAAGTTTGGTACACAAACGCGGATGGAATAACGAATAAACATGAGGAGTGGAACGAAAGAATCAGTGAAAAATCCCCAGACATCATAGCAGTCACAGAAACAAAACTCGCTGAGACAATAACAGACACAATCTTCCCAACGGGATATCAGATCCTGAGGAAAGATAGAAGGAGTAGAGGGGGAGGAGGGGTTGCACTGCTCATAAAACACCGATGGGGATTTGAGGAAATGGAAGGCATGGACATGATTGGAGAAAGAGACTACATTGTAGGTACAATTCAGTCCGGAGAACATAAAGTAGTCATTGGAGTGATGTATAACCCACCACAGAACTGCAGGAGGCCAAGAGAGGAGTACGAAGAAAACAACAGGGTGATGGTGGACACACTGGCTGAGGTGGCAAGAAGAGCTCACTCGAGCAGAGCAAAGTTACTGGTAATGGGCGATTTCAACCACAGGGAGATCGACTGGGAAAACCTGGAGCCACATGGGGGTCCCGAAACATGGAGAGCCAAGATGATGGATGTGGTACTTGAAAACCTCATGCATCAACATGTCAGGGACACAACCAGAGAGAGAGGGGAGGATGAGCCAGCAAGACTGGATCTTGTGTTCACCCTGAGCAGTTCAGACATTGAGGACATCACTTACGAGAGGCCCCTTGGAGCTAGCGATCACGTGGTTCTGAGTTTTGATTATATAGTAGAGTTACAAGTGGAGAAGGTAACAGGAACTGAAGGGGACAGGCCAAACTATAAAAGGGGGGACTACACAGGTATGAGAAACTTCCTGCAGGAGGTTCAGTGGGACAGAGAAATGGTAGGAAAATCAGTAAACGAGATGATGGAATATGTGGCAACAAAGTGCAAGGAGGCAGAGGAAAGTTTTGTTCCCAAGGGAAACAGAAATAATAGGAAGACCAAAACGAGTCCTTGGTTTACCCGAAGGTGTAGGGAGGCAAAAACTAAGTGCAACAGAGAATGGAAAAGGTACAGGAGGCATAGGACCCAGGAAAACAAGGAGATTAGTAGAAGAGCCAGAAACGAGTATGCACAGATAAGGAGGGAGGCCCAGCGACAGTATGAAAACGACATAGCATCGAAAGTCAAATCTGACCCGAAACTGCTGTATAGCCACATTAGGAGGAAGACAACAGTCAAGGACCAGGTGATAAGGCTGAGGAAAGAAGGTGGAGAACTCACAAGAAACGATCAAGAGGTATGTGAGGAGCTCAACACGAGATTTAAGGAAGTATTTACAGTAGAGACAGGAAGGACTCTGGGGGGACAGACCAGATGGGGACACCAGCAAGGAATACACCAACAAGTGTTGGACGACATACATACAGATGAGGAGGAGGTGAAGAAACTGCTAAGGGACATCGATACCTCAAAGGCAATGGGACCGGACAACATCTCCCCGTGGGTCCTTAGAGAGGGAGCAGATATGTTGTGCGTGCCACTTACCACAATCTTCAACACGTCCCTGGAAACTGGGCAACTACCTGAGGTATGGAAGACGGCAAATGTAGTTCCCATTTTTAAAAAAGGAGACAGAAAAGAGGCACTAAACTATAGACCTGTGTCATTGACGTGTATAGTATGCAAAATTATGGAGAAGATTATCAGGAGGAGAGTGGTGGAGCACCTGGAACGGAACAAGAGTATAAATGCCAACCAGCACGGATTCACGGAAGGCAAATCCTGTGTCACAAACCTTCTGGAGTTTTATGATAAAATAACAGAAGTAAGACACGAGAGAGAGGGGTGGGTTGATTGCATCTTCTTGGACTGCAAGAAGGCCTTTGACACAGTTCCTCACAAGAGATTAGTGCAGAAGCTAGAGCATCAGGCGCATATAACAGGAAGGGCACTGCAATGGATCAGAGAATACCTGACAGGGAGGCAACAACGAGTCATGGTACGTAATGATGTATCACAGTGGGCACCTGTGACGAGCGGGGTCCCACAGGGGTCGGTCCTAGGACCAGTGCTATTTTTGGTATATGTGAACGACATGATGGAAGGGTTAGACTCAGAAGTGTCCCTGTTTGCAGATGATGTGAAGTTAATGAGGAGAATTAAATCTGATGAGGACCAGGCAGGACTTCAAAGAGACCTGGACAGACTGGACACCTGGTCCAGCAAATGGCTTCTCGAATTTAATCCTGCCAAATGCAAAGTCATGAAGATAGGGGAAGGGCACAGAAGACCACAGACAGAGTATAGGCTAGGTGGCCAAAGACTGCAAACCTCACTCAAGGAGAAAGATCTTGGGGTGAGTATAACACCGAGCATGTCTCCGGAAGCACACATCAATCAGATAACTGCTGCAGCATATGGGCGCCTGGCAAACCTGAGAACAGCATTCCGATACCTTAGTAAGGAATCGTTCAAGACACTGTACACCGTGTATGTCAGGCCCATACTGGAGTATGCAGCACCTGTTTGGAACCCGCACTTGATAAAGCACGTCAAGAAACTAGAGAAAGTACAAAGGTTTGCGACAAGGTTAGTTCCAGAGCTAAGGGGAATGTCCTATGAAGAAAGATTAAGGGAAATCGGCCTGACGACACTGGAGGACAGGAGGGTCAGGGGAGACATGATAACGACATATAAAATACTGCGTGGAATAGACAAGGTGGACAAAGACAGGATGTTCCAGGGAGGGGACACAGAAACAAGAGGCCACAATTGGAAGTTGAAGACACAAATGAGTCAGAGAGATATTAGGAAGTATTTCTTCAGTCATAGAGTTGTAAGGCAGTGGAATAGCCTAGAAAATGACGTAGTGGAGGCAGGAACCATACACAGTTTTAAGACGAGGTTTGATAAAGCTCATGGAGCGGGGAGAGAGAGGGCCCAGTAGCAACCGGTGAAGAGGCGGGGCCAGGAGCTAAGACTCGACCCCTGCAACCACAAATAGGTGAGTACAAATAGGTGAGTACATCCCAACTTGTGTGAACTTCCTAAACTGTGTGACCTTCCAAAGCTGTGTGACTTTCCTAACTTGTGTGACCTTCCTGAACTGTGTGATCTTCCTGACCTGTGTTACTTTTTCTGATCTGTTTGACTTTTCCGACCTATGACCTTCCTGACCTGTGTGACCTTCCTGACCTGTGTGACCTTCCTGACCTGTGTGACCTTCCTGACCTGTGTGACCTTCCTGACCTGTGTGACCTTCCTGACTCATGTAACCTATTGTTCTGATCATCTTCCTGACCTGTGTGACCTTCCTAACCTTTGTGACCTTCCTGATCTATGTGAACTTTTTCACTTAACCTGTATAACCCTCCAAACCTGTGCTACCTTCTGGACTTGTATAGCCTTGTTGATCTGTATGACCTTCCTGACCTGTATGATCTTCCTGACTTGTGAGATCTTTCTGTGTGACCTTCCTGACCTGTATGACCTTCCAGACTAGTGAAATCTTCCTGTGTGACCTTCTTGACTTGAGTGCCCTTCCAGACTTGTGTGACCTTCTTGACTTGAGTGCCCTTCCAGACTTGTGAGACCTTCCTGACAGGTGAGACATTCCAAACTTGTGAGACCTTCCTGTATAATCTTTTAGACTTGTGGTACCTCACTGTGTGAAGTAGGTCAACTGTGCTTGTGAGGTCATAGGTTGACCTAACCAACCAGTGTAAATTGTCACACCCCTTGCCTTGGCAGGAAAGTGTTAGAGAGGCTGGAAGACTCCTGGTGCCGTCTCGGTCTCATGTCTTTTCTTCTTGACTGCAATAGTAAGATGTACTTAGTGACTGGTGTGAAAACACGTGGTGTACGCGTCATGGGGTTCACCCCTCAAGAGGCATGGGGGTGCAGAGAGCGCAATATAAGCTCTAGGAAACAGGCTCTGGTTTTTGTGCAGAGCTCTGGGCAAAAGACTTGGGGAGAGCCCTTGCCTGTGAGCTGGAGTCTGGGGCAGACTTGAGGTTCTGCTCTAGCTGGGAGCAAGAAGCTCGGGAGAGATCTGGGAGCTCTGGGAAGATAGCTGTCGCCTGTGTGGGTCTTGGGACTCTTGGCTAGTGTGTGACTGAGTTCCTGAGCTGAACTGCCCTACTGAACTTATTTTGTAAGTTATATTTACTTTTGTCAGTTAATTGTATTCTTTGTCTCACTGCTTGTATATAATTCCCATTTATGTAAATCCATTCCAGTTTTCCTGTTCCTAATTATATTACTGTACAAGGACTTAGAAATAAAACTGTTTGAATGGAATAGTAATATTCATTGTCCTCGTTGTCATATATAATATTTAATATCTTATACTTATTTTATGATATTTATATAAGGCGGAGCGAGTGAAGAGTGGGCGAGGTATACATAGTGAGTAGTGTGGTGGTAATGAGAGGTGGTCGTGGTGGTCACCACTCACCTCACATTCATTACCTCCGCTCCTATCACTCGATTCACCTCTCCTGCATACTACCTCCCATTACTCCATTTTCTCTTTATTCCCATTTTTATTTATTCCCATTTCTTACCCTATATGACAAATGTGGGACCTTCCTGTATGACCTTCCAGACTTGTGCGACTTTCTGTGTGACCTGCCAGACTTGTTAGACTTCCCTGTGTGACCTGCCAAACTTGTGACACCTTCCTAAATTGTGTGAGCTTCCTGTGTGACTTGCCAGACTTGTGTAAATAATCTCATTTATCCACCCATCTTCTCATTAATTTTTGTGTTATCCATAGAGGGCATCAGAGAAAGATATTCTGCCAATAAAGCAGACTGTAAACGGATGGGGTTGTAGGCGCCCTTATCAAACACAAACAATAAATATAAATCAGGAACGTACACGGTAAGCTGTCCAATATACAAGTACAGTTAGAAATAGAAATACAAATAGCTAGAGCTTCATTTAAGGAGGTTATTAATAGAGTATTCAAGAGGTTGCTAGTAGAATTACAGTTAATCAACCATTCAAATCATTATGAAGATCTGTGTAGTCTGCAGACAATCAAACAAACGGGCTTCCACATGGATAAATTGTCATTTTTGTGGAAATTGGTGTCACGCCCCTTGTGCAGATACCCAATAACTAGCTACAAGCAGTATTAAAACAGGGAAGTGTTTTTGGGTATGCCCAAATGAGATAAATCTGTGGACTAAAATCACAAGGGTATTAAAAGAGGATAACATCAAAGCTGCTTTCATAGAAAACCTGGAAGCTTTCTACAACAGATGGGAACATAAAAAGTCTGGGCAGGATGGTACTGACCTTGATACTGGCCATGTAGTCAGAAACTGTAAGGCTGGAGGTGATGCCCTGGTATTCAGTAAATGTGGGGCTGATAGTGCTGTCCTGGGAGACAGTAATGGTGAAGCTGGAGGTGCTGTCCTGGGAGACAGTAATGGTGAAGCTGGAGGTGCTGTCCTTGGAGACAGTAATGGTGAAGCTGGAGGTGCTGTCCTGGGAGACAGTAATGGTGAAGCTGGAGATTTTGTCCAGGTAGTCGGGAATTTTACACAGGAAGGAATACATATAAATGACCTCATAGGGGACAGGAGCCGTAGTGGGGAAACAAGTGTAGTCAAAGATAAGATAAAACCAATATTGCAAACTAGAAATACCACAGGAAATAGCAAACAAGAGGACTCCACTAGCAATAGTGAGGATATATTACCAAAAACAACTGGTGGGAGCTCCATTGTTGGTGCTAGGGAGGATAGGAATAAGACAGGGAAACATGCACCAACAGGGAATACAGTCACAGAAACCCAAGGCAAACGGAAACCAAGCCTGTGCACATACTATGCACTTGGTATCTGCAGGCATGGGAAATCTGGAAAAACAGACGGGACGTGCAACTATGACCACCCTAGAAAATGCCCTGCCCATATGACAACAGGAAAATGCAAACTCCCTTCCTGTAAGCTTTTTCACCCTGAAATGTGTACCTCTTCAGTACAGGAAAGACTGTGCTATAACTTAAATTGCCAGGCACACCATCTAAAGGGGACAAAAAGATACAAAACATCCAGGCCATGGGAAAACCTGGGTAGCCACAGCCACTCAAGAGGGAGAGGTTTTTTAGTGCCAGGAAGGAAAAAAAAAACTGGCAGGAAATGGCAGAAATCGTACACCAAATCCAGTCATTCCTGGAGTGGAACCACAGTCGATGGTCTCCACTCCAAACCAACAGATACAGATACTAATGCCGGAAAAAAAATCCTCCCCCAGTACCAACAATACCACCAGTCCGATGACATTCTTCTTTGCCAATATACAGGGTCTAAAGCCAGCAACAAACAACAAAATACCTTTCATCCGTGGACTGCTTGCAGAGGCAAAGGCAATGTTCGCGGCTTTCACTGAGACCCACATAAAGGATCACTTGGACAACGAAATATGGATCCCAGGTTACAACCTATACAGATGTGACAGAGTGAACAGGCAAAAAAGGGGGGGAGGGTTGGCCTGTACATTGCAGAGTCACTTATTTGCACAGAACTGCTTAATGCCTCAAATGATGTAGTGGAAGTTTTAGCAGTAAAGGTCGAGAACCAAAACCTAGTCATTGTGGTAGTCTACAAGCCTCCGGATGCAACATCCCAGCAATTCCAGGAACAGCTGTTAAAAATTGACCACTGTCTGGAAAATCTTCCAGCTCCTGCACCCAACATCTTGCTCCTGGGGGATTTCAACTTAAGGCACCTAAAATGGAGGAATATAGCAAATAATATTGTTGCAGTAATAACACCAGGAGGCAGCTCTGATGAAAACTCACACTCACACAAGCTTTTAAATCTCTGCACAAAACTCAATTTAAACCAGCAAATAATAGAGCCTACTAGACTGGAGAATACACTAGACCTCATCTTCACTAACAATGATGATCTGATAAGAAATGTCACCATATCAAAAACAATATACTCAGATCACAACATAATTTAGGTTCAGACATGTATGCCTGGAGCCCAAGACCGACATAATGAGATTAGTCACGAGGGAGCATTCACCAAATTCAACTTCAATAACAAAAACATAAAGTGGGACCAAGTAAACCAAGTCCTAACCGATATAAACTGGGAAGATATACTAAGCAACACAGACCCCAACTTATGCCTAGAACAGATTAACTTGGTGGCACTCGATGTATGCACAAGGCTTATTCCTCTAAGAAAAAGGAGGAGTAGATGTGAAATAGAAAGAGACAGGCGCTCCCTTTACAGGCGACGGAAAAGAATAACAGAGCGGCTAAAAGAGGTCAATATATCTGAAATGCGTAGGGAGACACTGGTCAGAGAAATAGCAAGCATCGAACTTAAGCTAAAGGAATCTTATAGGAGACAGGAATCGTGGGAAGAACTAAAAGCCATAAATGAAATCGAAAGAAACCCAAAGTATTTCTTCTCCTATGCCAAATCAAAGTCGAGAACAACGTCCAGTATTGGGCTCCTACTTAAACAAGATGGGTCCTACACAGATGACAGCAAGGAAATGAGTGAGCTACTCAAGTTCCAGTATGACTCAGTTTTTAGCAAGCCGCTAACCAGACTGAGAGTCGAAGATCAAAATTAATTTTTTATGAGAGAGCCACAGAATTTGGTTAACACAAGCCTATCCGATGTTATCCTGACGCCAAATGACTTCGAACAGGCGATAAATGACATGCCCATGCACTCTGCCCCAGGGCCAGACTCATGGAACTCCGTGTTCATCAAGAACTGCAAGAAGCCCCTATCACGAGCCTTTTCCATCCTATGAAGAGAGAGCATGGACACGGGGGTCGTCCCACAGTTACTAAAAACAACAGACATAGCCCCACTCCACAAAGGGGGCAGTAAAGCAACAGCAAAGAACTACAGACCGATTGCACTAACATTCCATATCATAAAAATCTTTGAAAGGGTCGTAAAAAGCAAGATCACCACCCATAAGAACATAAGAACATAAGAATGGAGGAACATTGCAGAAGGCCTACTGGCCCATGCGAGGCAGGTCCTTATCAAAACGACTACTACCTAAAGCTTCCCAAGAAATAACTCCCGTACCCAATGACACCAATCAAACCCAGTCCCCCGGAACTCTCTCCAGGTAAACTAGAGGTGCCCGGTACATGTCCGGGGACCGCTTCATGAAGGGGTGGTTGCTGAGGAGATGGCTGCTATATGAAGATTGATCTGTAGCAGACTTAAGCCTGGAACTGACTTCATGTCCTTTGGAAACAACAGCAGGCCCGATGGATCCTGGAGATGCACAACGTGATGTTGGTCTTTGGCCATCTTGTCAATAATATTATTAATAATAATAATTATAATAATTTTTAATCTTATTATTATTGCTATTATTATTATTATTATTATTATTATTATTATTATTATTATTATTATTATTATTATTATTAATCCAATAGGAACCTGCTTGCAAGTGCTCCTGCCTAAGGTGATCTTGCTTCTGTGAAACTTGTGTCGTGCTGTTGGCTGTCCCCTTCAAGGGACGGAGTTTAATGGGGCTAGGACATTCAATTGGGTGCATGGGGGTTGAGTCAAACCTCCTGGTCCCACCTCTTTACTGGTCGCTAGTAGGTCACTCTTCTTGCTCCATGAGCTTTATCATACCTCTTCTTAAAGCTATGTATGGATCCTGTCTCCATTACATCACTTCCCAGACTATTTCACTTCCTGAAAACTCTGTGACTGAAGAAATACTTCCTTACATCCCTGTGATTCATCTGTGTCTTCATCTTCCAACTGTGTCCCCTTGTTGCTGTGTCCCATCTCTGGAACATTCTGTCTCTGTGCACTTTGTCGATTCCTCTCAGCATTTTATATATCGTTAACATATATCCCCTCTATCTCTCCTGTCCTCCAATGTTTTCAGGGCGATTTCCCTTAACCTCTCCTCGTAGGACATACCCCTTAGTTCCGGGACAAATCTTGTTTCAAACCTTTGCACTTTCTCTAGTTTCCTTATGTTCTTGGCTAGGTGTGGGTTCCAAATTGGTGCTGCATACTTCAATATAGGCCTAACGTACACGGTGTGTAGGGTCCTGAACGATTCCTTATTATGGTGTCGTAATGCTGTTCATAGGTTTGCCAGGCGCCCGTATGCTGCAGCAATTTAGGACCCGTCACCTGCTTTGAAAATAGTATCACATTTGCCATTTTCCACTTATCTGGCACCATGCCAGTCTGTAGCGATATGTTGAAAAGATTAGCCAGAGGTTTGCTAAGCTCGTCTTTACATTCCTTTAGAACCCTTGCATACAGTTCATCAGGGCCTGGGGATCTGTTAGGTTTTAATTTATCTATTTGCCTGGAGTTTAACCCCACTAGGTGGGGTTAAACTCCAGGAACCGGTTGCTGGACCAGGCTTACATCCTGCCCAGATCCCTTTGTAGTCCTATTTGATCCTTATCCGACTGAATTCTCCTCATTAGCTCCACATCGTCTGTAAATAGGGACATTTCTGAATCCAACCCTTCCGTCATGTCATTCATATACCAGAAAGAAGCACCGGTCATAGGACTGACCCCTGTAGAACCTCGCTCGTCACAGACGCCCAGTCTGACACCTCGTCACATACCATGACTCGTTGTTGCCTTCCTGTCAGATATTCTCTGATCCATTGCAATGCATTTCCTGTTATACCTGCCTTGTCCTGCAATTTCTGAACTAATCTCTTGTGTTGGAGTGTGTAGAAATCCTCCTTGCACTCCAAGAAAATTTAATCTACCAAATCCTCTCTCTCCTGCCTTACATTCGTCACCTAATCGTAAAACTCTAGTAGGTTTGTGACACAGGATTTTCCTTCCTTGAAACCGTACTGGCTGTAGTGGATAAGCTCATTCCTTTCTAGGTGCTCCACCACCTAGAACACACACACACTCCCGTGTGTATACCCTGTAAGAGTGTGTATCAAGCTCTGTGTAAATAATACATCTTCCATCTTTCGTCCTTCTCTTCTTCTTTTTCTTCTTCTTCTTCTTCTTCTTCTTCTTCTTCTTCTTCTTCTTCTTCTTCTTCTTCTTCTTCTTCTTCTTCTTCTTCTTCTTCTTCTTCTTCCTCTTCTTCATCCTTATGTTTTTCCTCGTCTTTATCCCAGTTTTCTGTTCATGCTGATTTTATTCCTCTTCCCCTCTTCTCTCTCCCGTTTCAACCTTCTCTCCCCTCCCCCTCTAACCCTTCCCACACCCACCCCCACTCCCCAGGTCTGTAAAATCACTAATGCCTGACCAAAAACACTCCGACAAGCCGCTGACAAATTCGGTCTGACTGAAAATTGTGTCCAGTAAATACAGCCTTGTGTGTCCACTCGGTCACATCTGAGCCGGCCAGCGAGTCCCTCTGGTCCCATCCTTTCAGTCCATCTGGTCCCATCCTTTCAGTCCATCTGGTCCCATCCTTTCAGTCCATCTGGTCCCATCCTCCCGGTCCATCTGGTTCCATTTGGCTGTTATTTTTATATCAGACGCAATGAAGAGACAGACAGACAGACAGACAGACAGACAGACAGACAGACAGACAGACAGAGACAGTAACAGAGACAGATAGAGAGATGCATCACAAACATTTGCCTCATCAGCGAACAGAAAAGAGAATTATTGGTAATAACGTATGTGGTCTGAGTTAATATATCCCACGATATATTACTCACAGTAATATATTCCACAGTAATATATTCCACGATATAATACCCACAATAATATATCCCACGCTATATTACCCACAACAATATATCCCACGATATATTACCCACAGTAATATATCCCACGATATATTACCCATAATAATATATCCCACGCTATATTACCCACAATAATATATCCCATGATATATTACCCACAATAATATATCCCATGATATATTACCCACAATAATATATCCCATGATATATTACCCACAATAATATATCCCACGATATAATACCCACAATGATATATCTCACGATATAATATCCACAATGATATATCCCACGATATATTACCCACAATAATATATCCCATAATATATTACCCACAATAATATATCCCACGATATATTACTCACAATAATATATCCCACGATATATTACCCACAATAATATATCCCACGATATATTACTCACAATAATATATCCCACGCTATATTACCCACAACAATATATCCCACGATATATTACCCACAGTAATATATCCCACGATATATTACCCACAATAATATACCCCACGCTATATTACCAACAATAATATATCCCATGATATATTACCCACAATAATATATCCCATGATATATTACCCACAATAATATATCCCACGATATAATATCCACAATGATATATCCCACGATATATTACCCACAATAATATATCCCATGATATATTACCCACAATAATATATCCCACGATATATTACTCACAATAATATATCCCACGATATATTACCCACAATAATATATCCCACGATATATTATTCTAACACATCAAACTCTCTAATACACAGCTTAGCATAGCACAACCCATGCTAGTAGACGACGCTTAATACGTATATCAGTAGACATAACAGAGCGCAAGATAGAGTAGAGAGAGAGAGAGAGAGAGAGAGAGAGAGAGAGAGAGAGAGAGAGAGAGAAAAGCTTGTCAATAAAGCTAGGTATCCTTAACCTGTAAATAGCTTGCCAATAAAGTTAGGGATACCTTGTCAAACCCTGTGTAAAAAAAAAGAGAGAGAGAGAGAAAGAGAGAGAGAGGGAGATAGAGATAGAGAGAGAGAGAGAGAGAGAGAGAGAGAGAGAGAGAGAGAGAGAGAGAGAGAGAGAGAGATAGAGAGAGAGAGCATAATACATCTCGGTAAGCGGCGAGAAAGAAAACTAACATTTGTAATATAACTCTGAGCAGTCGACCTCTGAGGTCAGTGAGTTATAATAATCACCGGGAGAAGTACACAACCAGGGGAGAAGTACACAACCAGGGGAGAAGTACACAACCAGGGGAGAAGTACACAACCAGGGGAGAAGTACACAACCAGGGGAGAAGTACACAACCAGGGGAGAAGTACACAACCAGGGGAGAAGAAGAATGTGCGACATTAAAGCTCAATCCGAGGAAGAGGAGGATAAGTCAAGTTTCCTGGATCAGGACCCACTCCCCCTCCCCCTCCACCTTCCCTCCCTCCCTCCCCCTCACGGTGCTAGGATGATGGAGGAGGGAGGTCAGAAGGTCGACTCTCCTATAGGGTGTGTGTGGCGTCCACGGCTGTACCTACTGCAGGAGGGAAGTGGAGGAGGTGATGTTGTAATGGAGTGAGAAGTGTGGCCTCCATTAATGGGTGGGGACTAATGGGGAGCCGCTTTTCAGAGCCCGGGCAGGGCCCTGCTGGTGTGAATTGATGGTGTTTATAGCGGGAGGGGGAGGGAGGGAGGGAGGGAGGGACGGACGGAGGGAGGGAGGGAAGGTAAAGAGAGGGGATGGAGGATGGGAGAAGAGAAGGGTGGAAGATAGGGGGATATACCTTTGGTATACCTTTGATGGGTGTCGAGAGTTTTCCTACTCCCAGAACTCGGCTCTGGGCCAGTCTTGCCTGGTGCGTGCCTGGTCAACCTGGCTATTGCTGCAGCCGTGCCCCTGGTCCATGTGTCCATCACAACCTGGTTGATCCGGCACTTGCCGGAGGTACTTCTCCAGTTTCCTCATGAAGAGGAAAGCGATTGAGGGACTAGTCCCTCAGTCACTTTCCACGTATATCTTAATATGTCTCTCCTCTGTCTCTGAGGCGTTCCCAGATATTTAAACCCTTTATTGGCCCTATGCAGGCCATAAATAATCTCTCTGTCTCTTTCAGTTGTGATATCAGACTTGTTTCTTCTCTAACCTCTTGTCCTTTGAATAGGGTCACCACTAGCAATATTTCCTTTGTTTTGAAGATTCTCATTAATTATCAACTCTGTCATTTTTCCTGGATGTCGTGATAAGAACATTAGAAAGAAGGAGCACTGCAGCAGGCCTACTGGCCCATGCGAGGTAAGTCCAAGTCACCTCCCGGCTTTAACCAATGACCCAACCTAGTCAGGTCAGGTCACATCCACTTAAGGAAGGAACACGGCTTGATAAAGCACCTGGAGAGCGAAACGTTGCCACAATAAAATGTCACATTAGTTGCAATTGTGTCTTTTACTTTACATATTGTTGGTAATTCTACCAATATTTATCGAATATGACCTATTAGCACAAGCTGGTCAGGTTGAACTCACACCCACCCACACCCTCCTAACCTATTTTTAAAACTACATAACGTTTTATCGCCTATGACGATACTCGGGAGTTTGTTCCACTCATCCACAACTCTATTACCAAACCAGTGCTTTCCTATATCCTTCCTGAATCTGAATTTTTCCAATTTAAAATCACTGCTGCGAGTCCTGTCTTGGCTAGATATTTTTAGCACACTATTTATATTCCTTTATTTATTCCGGTTTTCCACTGATACACCTCAATCACATCCCCCTAATTCTACACCTTTCTAGAGAGTGCAGATTCAGGGCCCTCGGTCTATGCTCATAGGAAAGATTTCTGATACATAGGATCATCTTTGTCATCCTCCTTTGTACCTTTTCAAGCGTATTTATATCCGTTCTGTAATACGGCGACCAGAACTGTGCAGCATAATCTTAATGAGGCCTAACCATTGGTACTTATAGTTGAAGAATAATATACGGACCCCTGTTAGTTATACTTCTTGATATGAGCAAATGTGTTATTACGCTAACATGTGAAAACTTGGTGTCTTTGGTTTCCAAGCACTGAGCGAAGACTGTCTCTTCTGGTCGGCTTGTGGTACTAGTGTGCTTGCGCAACGGAACGTTTGTGTTGCTAATGAGTTGCGCAACATCGAAATTGTGATACTAATTTGCACTCAGTACATGGAGAGAGACTAAGTGACTTCAACCCTTTTATGGTGCAATGTTGCATGAGATGGATGATTCCCTGTGAGTCTAGCAGGTGTAAGGGATGATTTACTAATATAATATAGCTAATAAAACTAGAATCCCTGGATTACATGTGATAACTGGAGAATGCCTCCTCCAGTCGTCTTCAAATTTTTGAGGTTAATTTATATTGCTTAGAGGAAAGTTTGATTTATTACAGTTTCTGGCCCTCAAGGTATTGATCTCCAGCTTCCGGACCTTTTGATATTTTTGAGCTATAGCTCTTAGGTTGCTTCTTAGCTAAGGGTTTGGAGGTTCAACCAGTATCCCTCTAAAGTGGGTTGAAGTAGAGGGGGCTGGGGTAATGGGATACTAGGGATACCTTCGTCGGCTCGCGCCGCGGCCCAAATATAGCTAATGTTATCATTGAGTATGTTTTGTTTATATAATTTCTTAGTCTTTAATGTTTGTATTATACCCACATTTATAATGGTTATAAAATCTTTCAATTTGTTTATGCATTCCCTGATTCTGAAGTGCACATTAACTCTGTGACTCAGAATGTTATTCTTCAACAACGAAGGACTTAGTTCAGAAATTCTTCTTGTTTATGGTTATTGTATTTCTTTACTTGTATATATTATTTAGATGTTGCACTGGTAAGAGAAAACTGTTTTTACTCCTTTGATTATTTCTTTATGGGATTTATTTCCTCATGTTAGCTTCGACTTTCTTCTCTGCTCTCCTGACCCGGTGCGTGTGTTAAGTTCAAGCAGGAAGCGTGCTACAAATATGTTCTACAGAACAAACACTGCTACAGCATGGGAAGCCACCAGATGCATCGTTGTGCCGGTCAGCAACGTGGCGTTTAATGTGGCCAAAGTAGCAATCAGCTTATCAACATGGCCACCGACTACTCATCTTCAATCATCCTTTAATAAATGTCCTGAGGTGTACACGAGAGTCTGTTCCCACACAAAGTTCAGATAGCGAATCTACCTCGGAATTAGGAAATGGAGAATGGAACCTCCAACAATGCATGTTAGGGAATGGAGAATGGAGCCTCCAGTACTGCATGATAGTAATGGATAATGGAAACTCATCCATTGCATGTGCTGGATGACCCACACAGGCTTAGCAATCCTCGCAAAGTACAGAAGAAAACCTTTCTGCAAGAGTTTCTGCCATGCGATTAGCGGACAGCGACTGCAGTCTGCACCACTCCACTCTCTGAATGACCCCACACATCTTCAAAGCGCCCCACTGTATATAATTCATTAATCACAATATGCCATCTATAATCTACACAGAAGCCAATACATAACACTGTCAGGTAGGTAAGCGAGTTAATCCCTGTGTTAGTATAACATTAGCAGTGTCAAGACCGCCCAGCTGGCACTTATGGGCAGGTCTGCGCTCGATAATGGAATTCTCAAATTATTGAGCCGTAAGTGAGGATTAAAAGTAATGAAAAACTCATTTTTTCCCTTGGAGTTGAGGCTCGTAAAGCACCAGAACTGTGTGATCTACCATTTGATCAGACTGTGAACAAATTGAATTAGGAGTTGAGATTAATAATACACAATTTATTATAATTTACGGAGGAGAGAAGAGTTGGGAGTATGGTGCCTCCGAGTGTGTGTCGGGGAGGGGGGAGACAGTTTTTATATTAAGTCTCGCTGTGCTTGCCTGAACACACACACACACACACACACACACACACACACACACACACACACACACACACACACACACACACACACACACACACACACACACACACACACACACAAAGGGAGACAGACATGAGGCACTAAACTACAGACCTGTATCTCTAACGTGTATAGTATGCAAGGTCATGGAGAAGATCATCAGGAGGAGAGTGGTGGGGCACCTGGAAAGAAACAAGTGTATAATTGACAACCAGCACGGTTTCAGGGAAGGAAAATCCTGTGTCACAAACCTACTAGAGTTTTATGACAAGGTGACAGAAGTAAGACAAGAGAGAGAGGGGTGGATCGACTGCGTATTTTTGGACTGCAAGAAGGCTTTCGACACAGTTCCTCACAAGAGGTTACTGCAAAAGCTAGAGGACCAGGCACACATAACAGGAAAGGCACTGCAATGGATCAGAGAATATCTGACAGGGAGGAAACAACGAGTCATGGTACGCGACGAGGTGTCAGAGTGGGCGCCTGTGACAAGCGGGGTTCCACAGGGGTCAGTCCTAGGACCTGTGCTGTTCTTGGTATACGTGAACGACATAACGGAAGGGATAGACTCAGAAGTGTCCTTGTTTGCAGACGATGTGAAGTTAATGAGAAGAATCGAATCGGACGAGGATCAGGCAGGACTACAAAGAGATCTGGACAGGCTACAAGCCTGGTCCAGCAACTGGCTCCTAGAATTTAACCCTGCCAAATGCAAAGTCATGAAGATTGGGGAAGGGCAAAGAAGACCGCAGACACAATATAGTTTAGATGGCCAAAGACTGCAAACCTCACTAAAGGAAAAAGATCTGGGGGTGAGTATAACACCGAGCATATCTCCTGAGGCGCACATCAATCAGATAACTGCTGCAGCATACGGGCGCCTGGCAAACCTACGGATAGCGTTCCGATACCTCAGTAAGGATTCGTTTAAGACTCTGTACACCATCTACGTCAGGCCCATACTGGAGTATGCAGCACCAGTTTGGAATCCACACCTAGTCAAGCACGTCAAGAAATTAGAGAAAGTGCAAAGGTTTGCAACAAGACTAGTCCCAGAGCTACGGGGATTGTCCTATGAAGAAAGGTTGAGGGAAATCGGCCTGACGACACTGGAGGCCAGGAGGGTCAGGGGAGACATGATAACGACATATAAAATACTGCGCGGAATAGACGAGGTGGACAAAGACGGGATGTTCCAGAGATGGGACACAGACACAAGAGGTCACAATTGGAAGTTGAAGACTCAGATGAATCAAAGGGATGTTAGGAAGTATTTCTTCAGTCATAGAGTAGTCAGGCCATGGAATAGCCTAGAAAGTGATGTGGTGGAGGCAGGAACCATACATAGTTTTAAGGCGAGGTATGATAGAGCTCATGGGGCAGGGAGAGAGAGGACCTAGTAGCAATCAGCGAAGAGGCGGGGCCAGGAGCTGTGACTCGACCCCTGCAACCACAAATAGGTGAGTACAAATAGGTGAGTACACATGTAGGTACGATAAAGCTCTTGAAGCATGAAGAGATTGGACCTGGTAATGACAAGCGAAGAGGCGGGGCCAGGAGCTACGAATCGACCCCAGCAACCACAAACAGGTAAGTGCACACACACACACACACACACACACACACACACACACACACACACTCAAGATAGTGTAGGCAGGAGCCATGCTCGGGAAGGCCTTATTCTCTCCCCCGCCGGTAATGTTGACACTTTGGATGGGTCGTAAATCACAAAATTGGCTTCGATGTGCGAGAACAAATTTGCTTATCTCGTGGGGAATCAATTACGTCTTTGTCAGGCTGCAGAATCCTGTTTGCTGTCTCTAATTAGGTATAATGGTCTCCACGTGTGCTTTGTATATGACGCTGAATCCAAGGCGAAAGAGCATTTGCACACACGCACAAGCAAGCATGCAAAAACAGTACCCCACACACACACATACACACATACACACGCACACACACACCAGAGACTACAAACCTCACTCAAGGAAAAAGATCTTGGGGTGAGTATAACACCAGGCACATCTCCTGAAGCGCACATCAACCAAATAACTGCTGCAGCATATGGGCGCCTAGCAAACCTCACAACAGCATTCCGACATCTTAATAATGAATCGTTCAGGACCCTGCACATTGCGTACGTTAGGCCCATATTGGAGTATGCAGTACCAGTTTAAAACCCTCATCTAGAAAGCAAGTAAAGAAACTAGAGAAAGTGCAAAGGTTTGCAACAAGATTTGTCCCAGAGCTAAGGGGTATGTCCTACGAGGAGAGGTTAAGGGAAATCGACCTAACGACGCTGGAGGACAGGAGAGATGGGGGGACATGATAACGACATACAAAATACTGAGAGGAATTGACAAGGTGGACAAAGGCAGGATGTTCCAGAGATGAGACACAGCAACAAGGGGTCACAGTTGGAAGTTGAAGACACAGATGAATCACAGGGATGTTAGGAAGTATTTCTTCAGCCACAGAGTAGTCAGAAAGTGGAATAGTTTGAGAAGCGATGTAGTGGAGGCAGGATCCATGCATAGCTTTAAGCAGAGGTATGATAAATCTCATGGTTCAGGGAGAGTGACCTAGTAGCGACCAGTGAAGAGGCGGGGCCAGGAGCTAGGACTCGACCCCTGCAACCTCAACTAGGTGAGTACACACATACACACACAGACACACACACAGACATACACACACACACACACACACACATACACACACACACACACACACACACACACACACACACACACACACACACACACACACACACACACACACACACACACACACACACACACACACACACATGGTTTCAGGCCTTTCAATTCTCCTTCTGTATGTTTTGACCTTACCAGCGATTTTTATATCAGTACACAAGGCAGAGACAGGCGGGTACATACAGAGAAAGATCGTGTCTGTATATACCCATCTGTTCTGCGTGCTGCATTAATATAAAAATCGCTTGGGGTCAGAATATACATTAGAAAGAAATAGCTAGAAACTATACTTGAGGCTCACTGATGTGCCCGGACTGGGAAAGAAACATGACTTGTAAATAAGCCTCTATAGCTTTCAAGGCATCTGTGGCTGAGTGGTCAAGACCGTCACTTGGGGTACCTTGCCAGCCTCCCTGACGTGGCTTCGAATCCTACTGACTGCGATCTTTTTCTGTATATAATCTCACACACACACACACACACAAACACACACATACACACACACACACACACATACACACACACACACACACACACACACACACACACACAAACACACACACACACACACACACCACACATACACACACACACACACACACACACACACAGGTGAGTACACACACACATAAATATATATATATATATATATATATATATATATATATATATATATATATATATATATATATATATATATATATATATATATATAACAACTTTCTTGAATGTACTAAACCACGATGGATATTTTTGAACTCTTAATGCTAATTAACAAACAAAGGAAATTTGTTACCAAGGTTGCATCTCAGGACAAAGGAGTCATCACCTTCCTGATGAAATAACCTTCCATTATCCTTGTGCCACTGGCACTGGAAACATGCAATTAGTTCCTGTTGTGTGTCCAGGGTTGTGTTGTCTGGCCTGGTGTGTACAATACTGTATATTTTGTCTCAAGGTGCGTAGGTTCAAGCCTCTTCTGGCCTGAGCTAACATGTTTGATGGTAATTTTGTTCGACGGCTAAATGTTAGGTGTGTGTGTGTGTGTGTGTGTGTGTGTGTGTGTGTGTGTGTGTGTGTGTGTGTGTGTGTGTGTGTGTGTGTGTGTGTGTGTGTGTGTTCGTGTGTGTGTGTGTGTGTGTGTGTGTGTGTGTGTGTGTGTGTGTGTGTGTGTGTGTGTGTGTGTGTGTGTGTGTGTGTGTGTGTGTGTGTGTGTGCGTGTACTCACTTAATTGTACTCACCTAATTGTGGTTGCACGGGCCGAGACTCAGTTCCTGGCCCCGCCTCTTCACTGAGTTGGGAAACTCCAAACTCTGCGATAATAACCAGCGGGAAAGTTTGGGAAGACGTGAAATTATTCAAAATCTTTCATCTCATCCACTGTCAACCACAGAAACTGAATCCCTCATCTTAGGCCTCAAATTTGCAACAGGAATTGCGAAACCGAAACAAGACTTCAATTTCATCGCTAAAAATTACAGACACAATGACTCCGATTTCCAAAAAGGGATATCTTCAAGGCATTATCTCAGCGGCCATCTCAACACACAGCTCTCCAGTCATACCTCGACGTTACATTATTGCACTTAAAGCTTTAGCAGACGACACGACTATCAGGGTTACCACCGCTGATAAAGGAGGTGGTGTTGAAGTCATGAAAACTGAAGATTACAGGAACAAAATGCTCAGTCTACTTAATGACCCAGATACCTACAAACCTTTCACAACAAACCAAGTGGACAACCTTACCAAAGCATTTCTTCACAGGACTTGCCGCATTCTGAGGAACTCAGAACAAGGGAAGAAACTCCTGCACACCATTCCCAGCAACCTGGCAGAATGTACGGCCTACCAAAAACTCACAAGCCAGGTATCCCATTGAGGCCCATATCCTCGGGAAAAGGCAGTGCTGCCCACCAACTCTCAGGGATTCTCGCTAAACACCTCTCTAAACTCTTGGGCACAATCAATCCAGCACATCTCAAACACTCGGGTGATCTTCTCAGTCGCATTCAATGCAACATCATCATCAGGAACAAGAAACTCTCTAGCCTGGACGTAACTTCCCTATTCACCAAAGTACCTGCTACACAAGCCATCGATCTCTTACGCAGGAAAATTGACGATTCCTTTGATTTTCCTATTCCAGCCAACGATTTTATCAACCTTGTTGAACTATGTGCTGGCTATACGTGTTTCTCTTTCGAAAATCACCTCTTTCAGCAGATTTTCGGACTACCCATGGGTTCGCCACTCAGTGCCGTCCTGGCGAACCTATACATGGAACATCTGAAAGCCGAGCGATTTTCCACTATTATTCCCTCTTCTGTCACCTGGCTCCGTTATGTTGGTGACATTCTCATCATAACTCCCAGATGCTTCAACGTTCAAGCTCTCCAACACAAACTCAACCAGATCGAGCCCTCTATCCAGTTCACACCAGAATAAATCGACAACTCTCTTCCTTTCCTCGACGTTCTTCTCTGCACAGCTAACCATGAACTTCATTTTAAAGTCTATCGAAATACCTACCAACCAACACGATCTTTTTCACTTCTACTCTCACCACGACACCAAAACTAAACGTGGTGAAATTATAGGCTTTTTCCTGCGTGCACTCAGAATCTGCATCATTGAGTTCCTTGAGGACAAATATTGTCTTATTGAACAAGTATTTTCTAAACTTCACTATCCTCATCACTTCATTAAAAACTGCAGACAACGGGCACTAAAACATCTTCAACACACCCAGAGAAGACACTACCAAAAAGAGATACATAGTCCTCCCCACCAACTCCATTGCCAAACACGTTTCCAACATCTTTTCCAATACCTTATTCCAAGTATCTACCTCCACATCCACCACCATCAGGGACATTACCAATAATGGAAAGGACAAGCTTCAATCCTCTACAGGGGTATACACAATCCCTTGTAATGACCGCAGCAAATTATACGTCGGCGAAACATCCAGAGACCTCCAAACACCAGTACACAGGCAGATCTAACGATCCAAGGAATGTCTGTATTCAACACCGAAACTCACACAACCACTTAATCAACAACAGAAACTCAAGACTTATCGCCAGAGAAGACAACACTCAATACCGAAGAATCTTGGAGTCATCACTATATATATATATATATATATATATATATATATATATATATATATATATATATATATATATATATATATATATATATATATATATATACATATATATATATATATATATATATATATATATACATATATATATATATATATATATATATATATATATGTAGGTATATATATATATATATATATATATATATATGTATAGATATATATATATATATATATATATATATATATGTCTACATATATATATATATGTATATATATATATATATTTATACATATATATATATATGTATATATATATATATATAATATATATATATATATGTATATATATATGTATATATATATATATATATATATATATATATATATATATATATATATATATATATATATATATATATATATATATATATATATATATATATATATATATATATATGTCGTGCCGAATAGGCAGAACTTGCGATCTTGGCTTAAATAGCAACGCTCATCTTGCCATATAGGACAAGTGAAAATTTGTGTATGCAGTAATTTTGCCAAAATCATTCTGAACCTAATGACAAAAATATATTTCACTGTGTTTGTTTAGTATTAAATTATTGTAAACAAATCTAAAATGTATTTAGTTGGGTTAGACTAAAATAAATTGTTCTTGTTATAATAAGGTTAGGTAAATTTTCTAAGATTCTTTTGGAGCAAAATTAAAAAAATTTACATTAACATTAATGAAAAAAAATATATCTTTAAACGTATAAGAGAAAATTTTAGAAAGAACTTAATTTTAAATGAGTTCTTGCTAATTGACCAGTTTTACATATTCGGCACGACACCACCAGAACCAGAGCCAACACCACCAGAACATCAGCCAACACCACCAGAACATCAGCCAACACCACCAGCACCTCAGCCCACACCACCAGAATTTCAGCCCACACCACCAGCACCTCAGCCCACACCACTAAAATTTCAGCCCACACCACCAGAACCTCAGTCCACACCATCAAAACTTCAGCCCACACCACCAGAACCTCAGCCCACGCCACAAGAATCCCGGCCCACACCACCAGAACCTCAGTCCACACCATCAAAACTTCAGCCCACACCACCAGAACCTCAGCCCACACCACAAGAATCCCGGCCCACACCACCAGAACCTCAGCACACACCACAGGACCTCAGCCCACACCACCAGAACCTCAGCCCACACCACCAGAACTTCAGCCCACTCCACCTGAACCACGGCTCACACCACCAGCTCCTCAGCCCACACCTCCAGTAACTCAGCCCACACCACCAGAACCTCAGCAAACACTACCAGAACCTTAGCCCACACCACCAAAACTACAGCCCACACCACCAGAACTTCAGCCCACACCATCAGCACCTCAGCCCAAACCACCAGAATATCAGCCCACACCACCAAAAGCTCTGCGTACACCACCAGAACCTTAACCCACACCCCCAGCACCTCAGCTCACACCACCAGAACTTCAGCCCTCAGACCACACCACCAGAACCTCAGCCAACACCACCAGGACTTCAGCCCACTCCATCAGAACCTCAGTTCACGCCACCAGCACCTCAGTCTACATCACCAGAACCCCAGCCCACACTACCAGAACCTTAGCCCACACCACCAAAACTACAGCCCACACCACCAGAACTTCAGCCCATACCATCAACACCTCAGCCCAAACCTCCAGAATATCAGCCCACACCACCAAAAGCTCTGCCCTCACCACCAGAACCTCAACCCACACCCCCAGCACCTCAGCCCACACCACCAGAACTTCAGCCCTCAGACCACACCACCAGAACTTCAGCCCACACCACCAGAACTTCAGCCCACACTACCAGAACCTCAGCCCACACCAACAGAGCCTCAGCCCACACCATAAGAACCCCTGCCCACATCACCAGCACGTCAGCCCACACCACCAGCACTTCAGCCCACACCACCAGCACCTCAGCTCACACCACCAGCACCTCAGCCCACACCACCAGCACCTCAGCCCACACCACCAGCACCTCAGCCCACACCACCAGCACCTCAGCTCACACCACCAGCACCTCAGCTCACACAACCAAAACTTCAGGACACACCACCATAACTTCAGCCCACACCACCAGAACCTCAGCCCACACCACCAAAACCTCAGCCCACACCACCAGAGCCTCAGCTCACACCACCAGAACCCCAGCCCACACCAGCAGAACCTCAGCCCACACCAACAGAGCCTCAGCCCACACCACAAGAACCCCTGCCCACACCAGCAGCACCTCAGCCCACACCACCAGCACTTCAGCCCACACCACCAGCACCTAAGCTCACACAACCAGCACTTCAGCCCACACCACCAGCACCTCAGCCCACACCACCAGCACCTCAGCCCACACCACCAGCACCTCAGCCTACACCACCAGCACCTCAGCTCACACCACCAGCACCTCAGCCCATACCACCAGCACCTCAGCCCACACCACCAGCACCTCAGTTCACACCACCAGCACCTCAGCCCACACCACCAGCGCCTCAGCCCACACCACCAGCACCTCAGCCCACATCACCAGCACCTCAGCCCACACCACCAGCACCTCAGCCCACACCACCAGCACCTCAGCCCACATCACCAGCACCTCAGCCCACACCACCAGCACCTCAGCCCACACCACCAGCACCTCAGCCCACATCACCAGCACCTCAGCCCATACCACCAGCACCTCAGCCCACACCACCAGCACCTCAGTTCACACCACCAGCACCTCAGCCCATATTACAACCTAGGATTTCAAATGGCCTGTTATCCCAGGTGTAATGGGAGCAAATAAACACAGTAGAAAAAGTTTAGACTTATATTATCCTTCACCAATTATAACAGCAATATGTACACTATGTACAGTGATAAATATAGTGCACTCCACGGTAAGCAAGGCAGAAATAGAAGCCACAAGATAGCAGACCGTGCTTCAACCAGCTCTAGAGTGGGAATGACAAGGGCAGACAGGAGAGCGGTATCCACATAACCTCTGCGATTGTCAATCCCACCTTCTTATTGGCTAGAACCTGGTCACTAGTTGAACGATGGGGCCCCATCATCAACTCTTAGCAACCTGGTTCGCTGGTTGGGGGAGATAGCCTGTAAATGAGGGTGTGTCCATGCGCCGAATAAAGGTTACGTACTCTTTGCATGCCACACCCCCACCCCCGAGAAGGCTCAGGATTAGGCTGCCACCTCCCAGTGGTAACCGTGCCGCCATGGCACAAAATAATGGGACCGCCTATCCTCTCCACCATCCAACTCTTAGATAGAGCTCAGCTTTCCTAGTGCCTGAAAGCCAAACCCTAAACTCAGAGTGAGACAGCAGTCAGATAAGCCAACATAGGTCCAAGATACAAGCGGACGGTAGCCCGTATCCCCTCACTAAAAAAAACCCCCACATCAGGGGATAAAAAAAAGAGCTTGAAAGGGGGGTTACCACAAATACATCCTAACCTAAATAAAATATTAAACTAGACTCTTGACAAAGAGTCTGCCAACACATTTTCTTTGCCGGCAATGTAACGAATTTTGAAGTTATAGGGCTGCAGCCTGAGCGTCCAACGCATAAGCCTTGTGTTGTGATTCTTCATGGCTTGGAGATAGACTAACGGGTTGTGATCACTGTAGACTGTGACCACCTGCGATGTCTGGCCCACATAAACATCGAAATGCTCCAAAGCCATTACCAGCGCGAGGGCTTCTTTTTCAATGGTAGAGTAAGCTCTCTGATGTGGCTGGAACTTAGCTGAAAAGTATGCTACAGGCTGCAACTCCTTGTTCCCGATTTGTAATAGTACCGCCCCAACCCCAGACTCACAAGCATCAACCTGTAATGAAAAAGGTTTGGAGAAGTCTGGAGACAGGAGAATGGGTGCAGAGCACAATAATCTTTTTGCTTTATTAAAAGCAGTGTTACAATCTGACGTCCAATTAAAGGGAACTTTATGACTGGTAAGAGAGGTAAGAGGGGCTACAATATCTGAGAAATTCTTACAGAATCTTCTGTAAAATCCTATCATGCCTAGGAAACGTTGAAGAGATTTCCTATCATGAGGAACTGGATAATCTTTAATCGAAAGAACTTTAGCAAGTTTAGGTGCAACATTACCACTACCTACTTCATGGCCTAGAAAAGTGATAGTGGCCTGGCCAAAGGAAGATTTAGATAAATTAACTGTTAATTGGGAATTCTTAAAGGTCTCAAACAGAGCTTTAAGTCTAAGTAGGTGTTGATCCCAAGTATCAGACACCACAACAATATCATCTAGGTATGCTGCCGTGCCTTCAAGTCCTTTAATAGCCTGATGGATGAGTTTCTGGAATGAAGAGGGGGAATTTTTCATTCCGAAGGGGGTAACTGTATACTGATAATGACCTCCTGGAATTACGAAGGCAGAGATTTCCTTCGCCTTATCTGTCAAAGGTACCTGATAGTAACCTTTAAGGAGATCTAATTTGGACACAAAAGTAGCCTTACCCACAAAGTCAATTACGTCATCCAGACGAGGAAGAGGGTAAGCATCTGTAATTGTGACCTCGTTCACTTTACGGTAGTCTGTGCACATACGAAACCCTCCATCAGCCTTCTTTACTAGGATGCACGGTGAAGCCCATGGACTAGATGACTCCTCCACTAAACCATGTTCTAACAAGAAGTCTACTTCCTGCTGAAGTAACCTTTGCTTTTCAGGATTAGCTCTGTAGGGGGAGAGTTTAATTGGTTTAGATTTTCCCACATCTACATCATGGTAACCTAACGTACATTTTTTCGGCACATCCGAAAAAATATTAGGATATGACTGTAGAAGCTCAGTTAAATTGGTTGCTTGTATTTCAGATAATCCATCCATTAACGGGCTAGGATCCTTGAGGAGGACAGAATTTGAAAGTTTAGTATTAATTTCAGAGATAGAGTGCAAAGAGTCAGAGTCGTCCTCAGAGGTAGAGGACAGAGTCATTACTGGGACTTTATCTGGTGTATGAAAGGCCTTGATTTGATTTATGTGGTAAGTTTTTGTTTTTGAGGTCTTATCAATGGGAGCTACCACATAATTTAAATCAGATAATCTACTTACTATCTGCATAGGTCCCGTAAATCTAGCTTTCAAGGTGTGGCCAGGTATAGGTTCCTGCACCAACACCTTGTCTCCTGGATGGAAGGAGCGGAATTGTGCACTTTTGTCATACCTCTGTTTCATCTTACTTTGAGCTATCTTTAGGTTAGCCGTGGCTAACTCACGTGCCACCTGCAACCTTGAAGACGGGTTGTAGAGTGCTGAGCTTACGTCTTCTCCCATCCATCCTTCTTTGAGCACCCGAAGAGGACCTCGTACATTGTGCCCAAAGATCAGCTCAAACGGACTATACCCTGTAGACTCTTGCACCGTCTCTCGTACTGAGAATAGCAACAACGGTAGAGATTCATCCCAATCTGTCGGAAAGTGCATGCAAAAACTTCTCATCATTGTTTTTAATGTTTGGTGGAATCTTTCCAAGGCGCCTTGGGACTGAGGGTGATAGGCAGTGGATAAGTTGTGAATTATCCCTAACCTAGTTAATACTTCCCTAAATGCTTTGGCAGTGAAGTTAGTACCTTGATCACTTTGTATAGTTTTAGGAATGCCAAAACAAGAAATGAATTTTGTTAAAGCTTTGAGAATAGCTTTAGTATTGATACTACGCATTGGGATCGCTTCAGGATATCTGGTTACTTTATCCATAATTGTAAATAAATACTGATTTCCAGACTTTGACTTAGGTAGTGGACCTACACAATCTATAATTAAATCTGCAAAAGGTTCTCCATCAGCAGGTATGGGTTGGAGAGGTGCAGGTTTAATAGAATGTCCAGGTTTTCCAACTTGCTGACATTCTCGGCAACACCTAATATGATTCTTCACATCTTTCTTTAATGTTGGCCAATAAAATTCTTTTGTGATTCTATACAAGGTTTTTGTAATTCCTAAGTGACCTCCTGATGACGTATTATGAGCTATATTTAATATCTGAGGTCTATACTTGGTTGGAACCACTAACCTGTCGTATAATTGCCGGCCCTCTGTCTCCTTACCAGTCTCAGTGCATACCAAATAATCATTTTTAACTTCATACTTGACTGGATGACCCAAAGAGGATTTACCCATGGCTGCCTCAAAAGTGAATTTTAACGAAGGGTCCTTACGTTGTTCCTCCCGGAAGGACAGTCCCTCGGGCATGGAAACAGAGACATCTGGGAATCCTGCAACCTGGGAATAGGAAGGCTTGATCGGGGTCTGTTCACTTGATTTACGAGACTCCGGCCGGTGTGTCTCATAAAACAACGTGGCTATTCCGAGATCGGAGTCGTCCAAGGATAGGTCAACATTCTCCCCAGACAACCCTTGGGATGTTGCCCGAGTTATGGCCAACACTGGAGAAGCATTAATCATTATAGGTTCAGGACACGAAGTAACAGTAGTAATGTTATTACCCAGTAATAACATGGCATTTTTCATGGGAAATCCTTTTGAGATACCTACAGTCAAGTACCCAGTGTAATATTTGCACTGTACATAAATTTTATGCAAAGGAACTGAATATATAGCTCCTCCGTAAGCTTCCAATAAAACTGAGGAATTCAAGGAAGTATTCTCTGAAAGGGGTAATATTCCTTCTCTGACAAGTGAGCAATATGCTCCAGTATCTCTAAAGGTATTTACTTTAGTTGGTTCTGAGTTTTCCTGAAGGGAAATAAGACTTTCGCAATAATAAGGGGCCATACCTTTTTCTACTTCTCTAGGGGACATGTTACTAGGGATATTAGAGATTTTCCCGATGGGTTGAGGTTTTTGGGGGCAGTTGGAACTGATATGACCTACTTTATTACACCTGAAGCAGACGACAGGCTTGCCCTTTACTCCCTGATGACGTTGCAAGTGGTGTCGTTCTGGCTGGTGCCTCTCTGGATATTGTTGTCGAGATGCTCCATAAGTAGTTTGCCTCTCCGCAGGGGGACCATATGTTGAGAAGCGTGGCTCACCAGGTGACTTGGTTGGATGTCGTAGACGCTCTCCCTCCGGCTGGCACTTCATTCTCCAATGTTGTCGATCTCTGCTCACGCCAGACTGTTGAAAAGAGAGACGGGACCGCTCGGACAAGGAGCGGTTCGTTTCGAAGGTATCAGCCAACCTGGCCGCCTCCAATGCAGTGGTTAAGTCACGATCCTGCAGAAAGACACGAACCTCTGGTCCCACAGACTCCAGCAGGTTATCAATCAGAATAAGCTGCACCAGCTCCTCAAAGTTAGAGACACCACTCGCTTTATACCAGCTGGTAAAAGCTTTGGTTTGCTGTCTCACAAAGTCCACCAGGGATTGACCAAGCTGCCGCCTGTTCAATTTGAAGGTCTTACGATATTTAGCTGGGATACATGTATATGCTCCCAACACTGTGGTCTTCACTACTTGATAATCAGAGAATTCAGCGTCAGTTAATACCGACGTAAATTCCTGTGCCTTACCCAATAATGCTGTATGAACCAACGCTGCCCAGTGCTGTTCCGGCCACCTCAAGGCTCGAGCCTGATTTTCGAAGCTTTCGAAAAATTGCTCTGGTTCGGCCTCATTGAAGCGGGGAACAAGCTGTACTGCTTTTTGTAAACTGAAATCGTTTACAGAATGCGAAAACTGCCTCCTTTCTCTTTCCCTATCAAATTCTTCCCTTGCGAATGCTCTCTGTTCCCTAGTTTGCTCAAGATTGATTTTTGCCAGCTCAAGTGCCAACGACGCTGATTCACCCTGAGACAACCCAGCTGCACTATACTGACCATTTTGCTCCGTAGGTATATCATCTTCCTCCTGCGAGAACATAGTAGTTTTTTCCCTAGCTCCCGTAAAGGGAGGAGTTTGATGTGCCATCTCTTCTTCAATAAGTATGTCAGCAATAAGTGAACGCAGTTGCGCAGCTGTAAGAGTGCGTTTATAGGGAATGCCAATGGAACGAGCAATTTGCCAACAACGCTGTAGGGACAATTTAGGTAGGTTATGCAAAGTATATGCCGACACCAGGCGTCTGACTCGTCTAGGTGGCATAAGTTATTCGCTATGCACAGTACGAATACCCCAACGTAACACGTTAATTTGCAGAACACGCTTAGCTATGCACAGTACGATTGCAGAATACGCATACAAGCAAAGCCGACTGCACACAAGATTGACCGTAGCGAAGCGAGCACACTGAACAAGCTAGTAGCGAGCTGTTGAACGATCACACAATAGCAAGGCTGATCATAAGCAACTGACACGCAAAATTTGTAAAGCGAAGCGAAACAGCAAGCTACACAATGTTCCTGCTACAAGCTTCACCCTAAGCTCAACCGTTTCTCTAAGTCCAGCTCTCGGACAGGCTACCCATATTACAACCTAGGATTTCAAATGGCCTGTTATCCCAGGTGTAATGGGAGCAAATAAACACAGTAGAAAAAGTTTAGACTTATATTATCCTTCACCAATTATAACAGCAATATGTACACTATGTACAGTGATAAATATAGTGCACTCCACGGTAAGCAAGGCAGAAATAGAAGCCACAAGATAGCAGACCGTGCTTCAACCAGCTCTAGAGTGGGAATGACAAGGGCAGACAGGAGAGCGGTATCCACATAACCTCTGCGATTGTCAATCCCACCTTCTTATTGGCTAGAACCTGGTCACTAGTTGAACGATGGGGCCCCATCATCAACTCTTAGCAACCTGGTTCGCTGGTTGGGGGAGATAGCCTGTAAATGAGGGTGTGTCCATGCGCCGAATAAAGGTTACGTACTCTTTGCATGCCACAGCCCACATCACCAGCACCTCAGCCCACACCACCAGCACCTCAGCCACCACCCCGTGGGTACCATGGCCCCGCCCCACCACCCCGTGGGTACCCTGTCCCCGCCCCCACCACCCCTTGGGTATCTTGGCCCCGCCCCCAATACCTCGTGGGTACCCTGGCCCCGTCCCTCCACCCCGTGGGTACCCTGGCCCCGTCCCTCCACCCCGCGGGTACTCTGGCCCCGCCCCCTCCACTTCGTGGGTACCCTGGCCCCGCCCCCACCACACCGTGGGTACACTGGCCCCGCCCCCAACCACCTCATGGGTTCCCTGGCCCCGCCCCCACCACCCCGTGGGTACCCTGGCCCCGCCCCCACCACCCCGTGGGTACCCTGGCCCAGTCCCACCACCCCGTGGGTACCCTGGCCCCGCCCCCTCCACTTCGTGGGTACCCTGGCCCCGCCTCCACCACCCCGTGGGAATCCTGGCTCCGCCCCCACCACCCCGTGGTTACCCTGGCCCCGCCCCCACAAGCCCGTGGGTAACCTGGTCCCGCTCCCACACCCCGTGGGTACTCTGGCCCCGCCTCCACCGCCCCGTGGGAACACTGGTCCCGCCCCTAACCACCCCGTGGGTACCCGGGCCCCGCCCCCACCACCCCGTGGGTACCCTGGCCCCGCCCTCACCACCCTGTGGGCATCCAGGCCCCGCCCCCGCCACCCCGTGGGAACCCTGGCCCCGCCCCCACCACCCCGTGGGAACCCTGGCCCCGCCCCACCACCCAGCGGGTACCCAGGCCCCGCTCCCACCACCCCGTGGGTACCTTTGACCCGCATCCTCCAACCCGTGGGTACCCTGACCCCATCCCCACCAACCCGTAGGTACCCTGGCCCCGCCCCCACCACCCCGTGGGTACCCTGGCCCCGCCCCCACCACCCCGTGGGCATCCTGGCCCCGCCCCCGCCACCCCGTGGGAACCCTGGCCCCGCCCCCACCACCCCGTGAGAACCCTGGCCTCGCCCCCACCACCCCGTGGGAACCCTGGCCCCGCCCCCAACACCCCGTGGGAACCCTGGCTCCGCCCCCACCACCATGTGGGTGCCCTGGCCCCGCCTTCACCTCCCCGCGGGAACCCTGGCCCCGCTCCCATAACCCCGTGGGTACCCTGGCCCCGCCCCCACCACCCCGTGGATACCCTGGCCCCGCCCATACCACCCCGTTGGTACCCTGGCCCCGCCCATACCACCCCGTGGGTACCCTGGCCCCGCCCCCACCACCCCGTGGGTTCCCTGGCCCCGCCCCCACCACCCCGTGGGTACCCTGGCCCCGCACCCACCACCCCGTGGGTACCCTGGCCCCGCCCCCACAACCCTGTGGGAACCCTGATCCCGCCCCCACCACCCCGTGGGCATCCTGGCACCGCCCCCAACACCCCGTGGGTACCCTGGCCACGCCCCGACCACCCCGTTTGTACCCTGGCCCCGCCCCACCACCCCGTGGGTACCCTGGCCCCGCGCCCACCACCCCGTGGGTACCCTGGCCCCGTCCCCACCACCCCGTGGGTACCCTGGCCCAGCCCCCACCACCTCGAGGGTACCCTGGCCCCGCCCCCCCCACCCCGGGGGGACCCAGGCCCCGCCCCCACCACCCCGTGGGTACCTTTGACCCGCATCCTCCAACCCGTGGGCACCCTGACCCCGTCTCCACCAACCCGTGGGTACTCTGGCCCCGCCCCCACCACCCCGTGGGTACCCTGGCCCCGCCCCCATCAACAAGTTGGTACCCTGGCCCCGCCTCACCACCCCCTTGGGATCCTGGCCCGGCCCCCACCACCCCGTGGGTACCCTGGCCCCGCCCCCACCACCCCGTTGGTACTCTAGCCCCGCCCCACCACCCCGTGGGCATCCTGGCCAGGCCCACACCACCCTGGGTACCCTGGCCCCGTCACCAACACCCCGTGGGTACCCTGGCCCCGCCCCCACCACCCCGTGGGTACCATGGCCCCTCCCCCACCACACCGTGGGCATCATGGCCCCGCCCCACCACCCCGTGGGTACCCTTGCCCCGCTCCCACAACCCCGTGGCTACCCTGGCCCCATCCCCACCACTCCGTGGGTATCTTGGCCCAGTCCTCACCACCCCGTGGGCATCCTGGCCCCGTCCTCACCATCCTGTGGGCATCCTGGCCCCGTCCCCACCACCCCGTGGGCTTCCAGGTCCCGTTCCCACTACCCCGTGGGCATCCTGGCCCCGCCCCCACCACGCCGTGGGCATCCTGGGCCCGTCCCCACCACCCCGTGGGCATCCTAACCCCGTCCCCACCACCCTGTGGGCCTCCTGGCCCCGTCCCCACTACCCCGTGGGCATCGTGGCCCCGTCCCCACCACCCCGTGGGCATCATGGCCACGTTCCCACTACCTCGTAGGCATCCAGGACCCGCCCCCACCACCCTGTTGACGTCCTGGCCCCGCCCCACCACCCCGTGGGCATCCAGGGCCCCGCCCTTCCATTCCGTGGACATCCTGGCCCCGCCCCCACCACTCCGTGGACATCCAGGCCCCCCCACCACCCCGTAGGCATCCTGGCCCCGTCCCCACCACCCCGTGTGCATCATGGCCCCGCCCCCACCACCCCGCTTCCTGGCCCAGCCCCCACCACCCCGTGGGCATCCTGACCCCGCCCCACCACCCCGTGGGCCTTCTGGCTTCGCTCCCACCACCTCTTGGGGCATCCTGACACCGCCCCCACCTCCCAGTGGGTATCCTGGCTCCGCTCCACCACCCCGTGGGCATCCTGGCCCCTCCCCCACCACACCGTGGGCATCCTGGCCCCGCCCCCACCACCTCCATGGGCATACTGGCCATGCGCCAACCACCCCGTGGGCATCCTGACCCCGCCCCCACCATTCCGTGGGCATCATGGTCCCGCCCCACCACTCCGTGAGCAACCTGGCCCAGCCCCCACCAACCCGTGGGCATCCTGACCCCGCCCCACCACCCCGTGGGCATTCTGGCCCGCCCCCACCACCCCGTGGGGCATCCTGACACCGCCCCACCACCCCTTGGGAATCCTGGCCCAACCCCACCACCCCGTGGGCATCCTGGCCCAGCCTCAACTACCCCGTGGGCATCCTGGACACGCCCCCACCACCCCGTGGGCATCCTGGCCCCGCCCCACCACCCCGTGGGCATCCTGGCCATGCGCCCACCCCGTGGGTATCCTGGCCCCGTCCCTCACCACCCCGTTGGTTTCCTTACCCTGCCCCCACCACCCCGAGGGTATTCTGGCCCCGCCCCTAGCACCCTGTGGGTATCCTGGCCCTGCCCCCACCACTCCTAGGGAATCCTGGCCCCGCCTCCACCACCCCGAGGGTATCCTGGCCCCGCCCCCACCATCCCGAGGGTATCTTGGCACCGCCCCCACCCCCCGT
>NC_091293.1:25007367-25009867 GCF_038502225.1 Cherax quadricarinatus | reverse complement strand
CCTGTAACGAGCAGGGTGCCACAGGGCTCAGTCTTAGGACCGGTGATGTTTCTGGTATTTGTGAACGACATGATGGAAGGAATAGACTCTGAAGTGTTCCTGTTTGCAGATGATGTGAAGCTGATGAGAAGAATTCAATCGGACGAGGACAAGGCAGAACTACAAAGGGATTTGGACAGGTTGCAGACCTGGCCCAGCAACTGGCTCCTGGATTTCAACCCCACCAAGTGCAAAGTCTTGAAGATTGGGGAAGGGAAAAGAAGACCACAAACGGAGTACAGACTACGAGCCTCACTCAAGGAAAAGGATCTTGGGGTGAGTATAACACCAGGCACATCTCCTGAGGTGCACATCAACCAAATAAATGCTGAAGCATTCGGGCACCTGGCAAACATAAGAACAGCTTTCCAACATCTTAATAAGGAATCACTCAGGACCCTGTACCCTGTCTACGTTACGCCAATATTGGAGTATGCAGCGCCAGTTTGGAACCCACACCTAGCCAAGCATGTAAGAAAACTAGAGAAAGTGCTGAGGTTTGCAACAAAACTAATCCCGGTGCTAAGAGTATGTCCTACTTGGAGACGTTAACCTTTCTTCATAGAACATTCCCCTTAGCTCTGGAACTAGCCTTGTTGCAAACCTTTGCACTTTCTCTAATTTCTTGACGTGTTTGACCAGGTGTGGGTTCCAAACTGGTGCTGCGTACTCCAGTATGGGCCTGATGTACACAGTGTATAAAGTCTTGAACGATTTCTTACTGAGGTACCGGAACGCTATTCTCAGGTTTGCCAAGCGCCCATATGCCACAGCAGTTATCTGGTTAATGTGTGCTTCTGGCGATGTACTCGGTATTATACTCACTCCTAGGTCTTTCTCCTTGAGTGAGGTTTGCAGCCTTTCGCCTCCTAGCCTATACTCTGTCCGCTGTCTTCTTTGTCCTCCTCCGATCTTCATGACTTTGCATTTGGCGGGGTTAAATTCTAGGAGCCAGTTTCTGGACCACACATCCAGCCTGTCCAGGTCTCTTTGTAGACCTGTCTGGTCCGCGTCTGATTTAATTCTCCTCATTAACTTCACGTCATCTGCAAACAGGGACACTTCTGAGTCTATCCCTTCCGTCATGTCGTTCACATATACCAAGAATAGCACTGGTCCCAGGACTGACCCCTGTGGGACCCCGCTCGTCACTGGCGCTCACTGTGATACCTCATCACAGACCATGACTTGCTGTTGCCTCCCTGTTAGGTATTCTCTTATCCTTTGCAGTGCCCTTCCTGTGATACATGCCTGTTCCTCTAGCTTCTGTACTAATCTCTTGTGAGGAACTGTGTCGAAGGCCTTCTTGCAGTCCAAGAAAATGCAATCAACCCACCCCTCCCTCTGATTTCTTATTTCAGTTTCCTTGTCATAAAACTCTAGAAGGTTTGTGACACAGGATTTGCTTTCCATGAATCAGTGCTGACTGTCGTTTATAATCTTCTTCTGCTCCAGGTGATGCACCACTCTCCTCCTGATAATCTTTTCCAAGACTTTGCATACTATACATGTCAGTGACACTGGTCTATAATTCAGTGCTTCATTTCTGTCTCCCTTCTTAAAGATGGGGACTACATTTGACTTCTTCCATACTTCAGGTAGTTGCCCAGTTTCAAGAGAAGTGTTGAAGATTTTGGTTAGTGGCACACGTAGTGTCCCTGCTCCCTCTCTAAGGACCCATGCAGAGATGTTGTCCGGTCCCACCACCTTTGAGGTATCAAGGTCACTTAGGAGCTTCTCCACCTCCTCCTCAGTTGTGTGTAATTCATCCAACACTTGTTGGTATATCCCTTGTTGCTGTACCCCACTGTTCTGTCTTCCCATTGTCCCTTCAGCCTCCACTGTAAATACTTCCTGAAATCTCATGTTGATCTCCTCACATACCTCCTGGTCATTTCTTGTGAGCTCCCCACCTTCTTTCCTCAGCCTGATTACCTGGTCCTTGACTGTTGTCTTCCTCCTGATGTGGCTGTAGAGTAGTTTCGGATCAGACTTGACTTTCGATGCTATGTCATTTTCATACTGCTGCTGCGCCTCCCTCCTTATCTGTGCATACTCGTTTCTGGCTCATCGACTAATCTCTTTATTCTCCTGAGTCTTTTGCCTTCTGTACTTTTTCCATTCTCTAGAGCACTTCGTTTTTTGCCTCCCTGCACCTTCGGGTAAACCAAGGGCTTGTTCTGTCCTTCCCATTATTTCTGTTACCCTTGTGAACAAACCTTTCCTCTGCCTCCTTGCATTTTGTTCTTACAAAGTCCATCATTTCGTTTACTGATTTTCCTACCAACTCCTGTTCCCACTGAACCTCCTGCAGGAAGATCCTCATTTCTGTGGTCCCCCCCCTTTTATAGTTTAGCTTTTCCCTTTCTACTCCTGTTACCCTCTCCACTTTTAGCTCCACGATGTATTCAAAGCTCATAACTACGTGGTCACTAGCTCCAAGGGGCCTTTCATATGTGAT
>NC_091293.1:24999867-25002367 GCF_038502225.1 Cherax quadricarinatus | reverse complement strand
TCAACTTCTCTTCAGAATCTCCCAAAAGCACAGTGTCATCAGCAAAGAGCGACTGCTTTACCCTCTTTCATTCTACCAACTGCCTCACGAACTTCCCCCACACTTACCACTTGCTCCTCCTCACTCCTACAAGACGTTATCCCTCCTTACATAAACACTTATAAAATATATTTAGTTGGATTAGGCTGAATTAAATTGCACTTCTTATAATATGGTTAAGTAAGTTTTCTAAGGTTCTTTTGGTACAAAATCATTAGTGTTTACATTAACATAAATGGAAAAATTTAACTTTAAATAAATAAGAGAAAATTTTAAATGAGTTCTTGCTACCTGATCAGTTTTACCTATTCGGCCATGATCTGGGATAATCGAACAGGCTCTGATACCAGACCTGCTACCCAGAGCAGCTACAAACAGTCGCACTGTGATGGCCCAGTAGTGGAGAATATAGCTTCAACATTGCTTCAGAGTGTGTCAGGGAAGGATAGAGCTCGCCTCCTTACAGTGAGAGCTCCTCAAGGGACTTTCTCTTTGGCTGTTCCCAACGCCAGCCTTGGCACACGCCTAGACCCACAGACCATCTGCATTGATGATGCCCTTCGACTTGCCGCCCCTATTCTCGCCGAGCACAGGTGTATTTGTGGCAGTGAAGCAGCACACAGATTCGGGTACCATGGTCTTGTGTGCCGTAAATCCGAGGGAAAGACTGCAAGACATGAGGAGGTTAATAACGTTATCAAGAGGAGCCTCACAACAACCGGATGCCCAGCAGTAAGGGAGCCACCCCAACTATGCAGATCTTATGGCAGCCAAAAAAACGTCCAGATAGTATCGTCCTTCAAGCCTGGACAGACGGCAAGCAGGTAGTGCAGGACTACACATCTGCATCTACCTTGGCTGATACCTATCTCCAATACACCAGGGAGGAAGGCAGGGGCTGCTGCCAGCTTCAGGGAGTCCCAAAGTCTAGAAAATATGGAGAACTTGCATCATTAAATATTTGTTCCCATAGGCTCAGGAAACCACACACTTATAGAAGCAGTGTTTACTCTTATACAAGATACATGGTGTTTACACCTGTAACCCTTCTCTTTTATTCCCAGAACCCCTCCTGTATGCCATCCTATCACCATCCTCTCAACAATCCGGGAAAGGTCAAAAATCCTAACTAACTTAAGTGTACCTCAGCATCTGGCCACTCGTCACCCTAGGCACATGTGAACATATTCCCCTAGTGTGCTCTTTCTATGGTGTTTTAGATGACAATTTACTTATGAGAAGGAAGGCACTGTGAGTAGGTGTAACTTACAAACCAGTTTCTCCTCATCTGAGTAAATTCTAAAGTTTCCTCTGCCATTGTTGTAGAGAGCAAAAGTGACAGAGCTTAGTCCAGGGCGCACTCCTCTATCACTTGGAGCCTGAGGGAGCAGAGATGACACACCAAGCTTACACCTCTGAAGAGTCTTCTGATCTGCATTAGTATGTCTCAAGTTCTGCAGTCACGTGTCTCTCTTTTTTCACACAAGGTTTTACAAGGTCAGGTTAACCTAATCTTAATCTAACCTTAACAGCTAAGAGCTGTTACCTACATCTCCCTTTCTCTCTCTCTCTCTCTCTCTTTTTTTTTTTTTTTTTTTTTTTTTTTTTTTTTTTTTTTTTTTTTTTTTACACAGGGTTTGACAAAGGTTAGGTTAAGGCTCACTAGCTTTATTGACAAGCTATTTACAGGTTAGGATCCTAACTTTATTACAAGCTAGAGCTGTTGCCCTTACATCAGCTCATTTGAAGGCATTTTAATTGTTATGAGTCATACAAGTAGGGAACAGGATGAAGTTGGAGCCATCTGTGGGCCAGCATTTTCATTTGATCAACTGACTTTATCTCGTTGACATCATTATGCTGTACGAATGTGTTCCAGACTCGGAGTCATCCTGCGGATAAATGATCTCAGATGGAGTGATGTTCTGGAGGAGAGGTACAGCCAGAGTGAAGTTGCTGCTTTCTGCCCGTCTTGTGGCATAAAGCTTGTTTCATGCTGTCCTCGAGGTGGATCCAAGTGTGGTACTTTGACAATGTTAGCCTTGTGCATAACAGTAAGGACCACCCTCATCCCTCCTGTGTTGAAGGCTCTGCTGAAATGACAGATCTATCCAGGATAGGGTCTAGTCGAGAGATGAGACATCTTGCTCTGTTCTCTACTCTGTCAAGCAGTCTCAGATGAGAGGGAGGGGCAGCAAACCAAGAAAGTGGAGCATACTCAAGGTGTGAGCGTACTTGTGCCTCATACAGAATCTTGCAACCCCTGCTGTCAAGCAGATGCGAGATACGGCGAAAGTACTGTAAGCTTCCTGGCTGCCTTGTTTTGCAAGATTTACAACATGGTTCTTCATGGTTAGTTTGGAATCCAAATTTCACCCCAAGGATATCAACTTCTTCTCCAGGTGCCAACACTCTCCCATTCATCCCTTACTACTGCTCCAGCATTACCATCATGGTGCCT
>NC_091293.1:24961457-24993957 GCF_038502225.1 Cherax quadricarinatus | reverse complement strand
TCATCCACGCTGCCTCATCCACACTGCTTCACTCACACTGCCTCACCCACGATGCTTCATCCACACTGCCTCACCCACACTGCCTCACCCACACTGCCTCACCCACACTGCCTCACCCACACTACCTCCAGTAAAAGTGAAGCTTATCTTGTCCACACGAATGAATGAAGCAACCTGTACCCCCTCCTCCTCATCCATCTCCACTCCACTCCCTCTCCTCTCTCCTCTCTCCTCTCTCCTCTCTCTCTCTCTCTCTCTCTCTCTCTCTCTCTCTCTCTCTCTCTCTCTCTCTCTCTCTCTCTCTCTCTCTCTCCAAACCCCTCACTTCATCAACCCCTCCTCCCTCCCTCTTCGACCTCCTCACTCCGTCGCCACCCCTATCATTCCTCTCATTCCCCCCTTCTCCCGTCCCCACACCCACCCGAAGACCGACACCCAAACTCTTCCCCACACTTACCCCCACCACCAATACCCACACCCACACCAACACCCACACCCACACATATACCCACCAGCGACACCCACACAGCCTCGGGTAGGACCCTGCCCATGTTTTTGTGTGAGGCAGGAATGTGGGCAGTCTTTTTGTCCCAAGCTCCTCAGAGGACGTCAGTTTGGCAGGGTTTACCTGTGTCTTGAACACTGGTTTACCTGCGACCCGAACATTGGTTTACCTGTGTCTTGAACACTGGTTTACCTTCGACCCGAACACTGGTATGCATGCAACTCGAACACTGGTTTACCTAAGACCCGAACATTGGTTTACCTATGTCATCAGATGACACTAGTCTCCCAACCTGTGGTCTAGACAACACCTGATGACACTGGTCTCACTACCTGTGGTCTGGACCACACCTGAGGACACTGGTCTCACTACCTGTGATCTGGACCATACCAGGTGATACTGGTCTCCCCACCTGTGGTCTGGATCACACCAGAGGACACTGGTCTCACCACCTGTGGCCTGGACCACACCAGATGACACTGGTCTCCCTATCTATGGTCTAGACCTAACCAGATGACACTGGTCTTCCCACCTGTGGTCTGTACCACACCAAATGATACTGGGCTCCCCACCTGTGGTCTGGACCACACTTGAGGACACTGGTCTCCCCACCTGTGGTCTGGACCACACCAGATGACACTGGTCTCCCCACCTGTGGTCTGGACCACACCAGATGACACTGGTCTCCCCACCTGTGGTCTGGACCACACCAGATGACACTGGTCTTCCCAATTGTGGTCTGGACCACACCTGATGACACTGGTCTCCCCACCTCTGGTCTAGACGTCACAGGTCACTGACAACATTGAGAGAGGCAATATAATACTGGAGGCTGGGAGTAATTTGTGTGGTGGGCCGCGTCGAGACACCACTGTCGACCCAATTAGGGACATAAATGTTGTGAAGTGTTGATGGTGACGTCAGTAGGCTGCCCAGGCTGACGTAATGAAGTGTTGAAGCTGATTTAGGTTGTTAAGGCTGACTTAGTGGTAGGAATATTATTGTAGCTGACCTTTGTTAGTGATCTTCATGTACACTTGTTAGTGATCTTCATGTACACTTTGTTAGTGATCTTTATGTACACTTGTTAGTGATCTTCATGTACACTTTGTTAGTGATCTTTATGTACACTTGTTAGTGATCTTCATGTACACTTGTTAGTGATCTTCATGCACACTTTGTTAGTGATCTTCATGTACACTTTGTTAGTGATCTTCATGTACACTTTGTTAGTGATCTTCATGTACACTTTGTTAGTGATCTTCATGTACACTTTGTTAGTGATCTTCATGTACACTTTGTTAGTGATCTTCATGTACACTTTGTTAGTGATCTTCATGTACACTTTGTTAGTGATCTTCATGTACACTTTGTTAGTGATCTTCATGTACACTTTGTTAGTGATCTTCATGTACACTTGTTAGTGATCTTTATGTACACTTTGTTAATGATCTTTATGTACACTTTGTTAGTGATCTTCATGTACACTTGTTAGTGATCTTTATGTACACTTTGCTACAGGGCTTCCTGGACTTTGCTAGAGGGCTTCCTGGACTTTGCTACAGGGCTTCCTGGACTTTGTTACAGTGCTTCCTGGACTTTGCTACAGTGCTTCCTGGACTTTGCTACAGTGCTTCCTGGACTTTGTTACAGTGCTTCCTGGACTTTGTTACAGTGCTTCCTGGACTTTGTTACAGTGCTTCCTGGACTTTGTTACAGTGCTTCCTGGACTTTGTTACAGTGCTTCCTGGACTTTGTTACAGTGCTTCCTGGACTTTGCTACAGTGCTTCCTGGACTTTGTTACAGTGCTTCCTGGACTTTGCTACAGTGCTTCCTGGACTTTGCTACAGGGCTTCCTGGACTTTGCTACAGTGCTTCCTGGACTTTGCTACAGGGCTTCCTGGACTTTGCTACAGGGCTTCCTGGACTTTGCTACAGGGCTTCCTGGACTTTGCTACAGTGCTTCCTGGACTTTGCTACAGGGCTTCCTGGACTTTGCTACAGTGCTTCCTGGACTTTGCTACAGGGCTTCCTGGACTTTGCTACAGGGCTTCCTGGACTTTGCTACAGTGCTTCCTGGACTTTGCTACAGTGCTTCCTGGACTTTGCTACAGTGCTTCCTGGACTTTGCTACAGGGCTTCCTGGACTTTGCTACAGTGCTTCCTGGACTTTGCTACAGGGCTTCCTGGACTTTGCTACAGTGCTTCCTAGACTTTGCTACAGGACTTCCTGGACTTTGCTACAGGGCTTCCTGGACTTTGCTACAGGGCTTCCTGGGCTTTGCTACAGGGCTTCCTGGACTTTGCTACAGTGCTTCCTGGACTTTGCTACAGGGCTTCCTGGACTTTGTTAGAGTGCTTCCTGGACTTTGTTACAGTGCTTCCTGGACTTTGCTACAGGGCTTCCTGGACTTTGTTACAGTGCTTCCTGGACTTTGCTACAGTGCTTCCTGGACTTTGTTACAGTGTTTCCTGGACTTTGCTACAGGGCTTCCTGGACTTTGTTACAGTGCTTCCTGGACTTTGCTACAGGGCTTCCTGGACTTTGCTACAGGGCTTCCTGGACTTTGCTACAGTGCTTCCTGGACTTTGCTACAGGGCTTCCTGGACTTTGCTACAGGGCTTCCTGGACTTTGCTACAGGGCTTCCTGGACTTTGCTACAGTGCTTCCTGGACTTTGCTACAGGGCTTCCTGGACTTTGCTACAGTGCTTCCTGGACTTTGCTACAGGGCTTCCTGGACTTTGCTACAGGGCTTCCTGGACTTTGCTACAGTGCTTCCTGGACTTTGCTACAGTGCTTCCTGGACTTTGCTACAGTGCTTCCTGGACTTTGCTACAGGGCTTCCTGGACTTTGCTACAGTGCTTCCTGGACTTTGCTACAGGGCTTCCTGGACTTTGCTACAGTGCTTCCTAGACTTTGCTACAGGACTTCCTGGACTTTGCTACAGGGCTTCCTGGACTTTGCTACAGGGCTTCCTGGGCTTTGCTACAGGGCTTCCTGGACTTTGCTAGAGGGCTTCCTGGACTTTGTTACAGGGCTTCCTGGACTTTTCTACAGGGCTTCCTGGACTTTGCTAGAGGGCTTCCTGGGCTTTGCTACAGGGCTTCCTGGACTTTGCTAGAGGGCTTCCTGGACTTTGTTACAGGGCTTCCTGGACTTTGCTACAGGGCTTCCTGGACTTTGCTACAGTGCTTCCTGGACTTTGCTAGAGGGCTTCCTGGACTTTGTTACAGGGCTTCCTGGACTTTGCTACAGGGCTTCCTGGACTTTGTTACAGGGCTTCCTGGACTTTGCTACAGGGCTTCCTGGACTTTGCTACAGGGCTTCCTGGACTTTGCTGCAGGGCTTCCTGGGCTTTGCTACAGGGCTTCCTGGACTTTGCTAGAGGGCTTCCTGGACTTTGTTACAGGGCTTCCTGGACTTTGCTACAGGGCTTCCTGGACTTTGCTAGAGGGCTTCCTGGACTTTGCTACAGGGCTTCCTGGACTTTGCTAGAGGGCTTCCTGGACTTTGCTAGAGGGCTTCCTGGACTTTGCTACAGGGCTTCCTGGACTTTGCTACAGTGCTTCCTGGGCTTTGCTACAGGGCTTCCTGGACTTTGCTAGAGGGCTTCCTGGACTTTGTTACAGTGCTTCCTAGACTTTGCTACAGTGCTTCCTGGACTTTGCTACAGTGCTTCCTGGACTTTGCTACAGGGCTTCCTGGACTTTGCTACAGTGCTTCCTGGACTTTGCTACAGTGCTTCCTGGACTTTGCTACAGTGCTTCCTGGACTTTGCTACAGTGCTTCCTGGACTTTGCTACAGTGCTTCCTTGGCTTTGCTACAGGGCTTCCTGGACTTTGCTACAGGGCTTCCTGGACTTTGCTACAGTGCTTCCTGGACTTTGCTACAGGGCTTCCTGGACTTTGCTACAGTGCTTCCTGGACTTTGCTACAGGGCTTCCTGAACTTTGCTACAGTGCTTCCTGGACTTTGCTACAGGGCTTCCTGGACTTTGCTACAGGGCTTCCTGGACTTTGCTACAGTGCTTCCTGGACTTTGCTACAGGGCTTCCTGGACTTTGCTACAGTGCTTCCTGGACTTTGCTACAGGGCTTCCTGGACTTTGCTACAGGGCTTCCTGGACTTTGCTACAGTGCTTCCTGGACTTTGCTACAGTGCTTCCTGGACTTTGCTACAGTGCTTCCTGGACTTTGCTACAGTGCTTCCTGGACTTTGCTACAGGGCTTCCTGGACTTTGCTACAGTGCTTCCTGGACTTTGCTACAGTGCTTCCTGGACTTTGCTACAGTGCTTCCTGGACTTTGCTACAGTGCTTCCTGGACTTTGCTACAGGGCTTCCTGGACTTTGCTACAGGGCTTCCTGGACTTTGCTACAGTGCTTCCTGGACTTTGCTACAGGGCTTCCTGGACTTTGCTACAGTGCTTCCTGGACTTTGTTACAGTGCTTCCTGGACTTTGCTACAGTGCTTCCTGGACTTTGCTACAGGGCTTCCTGGACTTTGCTACAGGGCTTCCTGGACTTTGCTACAGTGCTTCCTGGACTTTGCTACAGGGCTTCCTGGACTTTGCTACAGGGCTTCCTGGACTTTGCTACAGGGCTTCCTGGACTTTGCTACAGGGCTTCCTGGACTTTGCTACAGTGCTTCCTGGACTTTGCTACAGTGCTTCCTGGACTTTGCTACAGGGCTTCCTGGACTTTGCTACAGTGCTTCCTGGACTTTGTTACAGTGCTTCCTGGACTTTGCTACAGTGCTTCCTGGACTTTGCTACAGTGCTTCCTGGACTTTGCTACAGTGCTTCCTGGACTTTGCTACAGGGCTTCCTGGACTTTGCTACAGGGCTTCCTGGACTTTGCTACAGTGCTTCCTGGACTTTGCTACATCGCTTCCTGGACTTTGCTACAGGGCTTCCTGGACTTTGCTACAGTGCTTCCTGGACTTTGCTACAGGGCTTCCTGGACTTTGCTACAGGGCTTCCTGGACTGAAGATGAAGGACTCTGGGAACGTATATTTTGTCCATCTTTCTCAGTCTCAGCTGCATTTCTTTTTTCGTACTTTTAATAGAAAATTTTCACCATTTTCATAAAAAATGGTGTATCAAGGTTGATTATCATCTATCAAGGTAGGTTATCATCTGTCAAGGTAGGTTATAATCTATCAAGGTAGATTATCATCTCTTAAGGTAGTTTATAATCTATCAAGGTAGATTATCATCTGTCAAGGAAAATTATCATCTGTCAAGGTAGATTATAATCTGTCAAGGTAAATTATCATCTGTCAAGGTAAATTATCTGTCAAGGTAAATTATCATCTGTCAAGGTAAATTATCATCTGTCAAGGTAGATTATCATCTGTCAAGGTATATTATCATCTATCAAGGTAGAATATCATCTGTCAAGGTAGATTATCATGTGTCAAGGTAGATTATCATCTGTCTAGGTATATTATCATCTGTCAAGGTAGATTATCATCTGTCAAGGTAGATTATCATCTGTCAAGGTAGATTGTCATGCGTCAAGGTAGATTATCATCTACATATACTCAGCAAACTACACATACTATAATCTACGGATGAACTATAATCTGCATACGCTTTAATCTCCACGCCATCCATAATTTACATAAAATATAATCAACTTGCTTTGTATAATCTATGTTTACTGAATAATTTATTTGCACTATAATCTGCATGCACTGTAATCTATGTACTCTAATAATCTGCGTTCACAATAATCTATATTCACTATTAATGCGTTCACTCGAGCACTTTGTAACAAAATGTATTTCTTTTCGTAATCCTGGGAAACAAACATCATTTCCTAATTCTTTATAACTAAACAAAATTCAAAAAAGCAATTTTGTCCCCAGAACTTTGCTTTTGTGTTCAGGACACTTCTGGAACACTCTGGAACACTTCTGGAACACTTCTGGAACACTTCTGGAACACTTCTGGAACACTTCTGGAACACTTCTGGAACACTTTCAAGAAAGACTAATGTAAACCTATTTTGCTTTAGGGTTTTGCTTGACAAATATAAAAACAGGGGCTGATAAACCTGAGAAGACACATCAGAAGAAGTGAAATGACATCAAGAGGCTACAGTCATTCTCAAGATGCATTCTGATACATATGTGGTTAATTTATTAAGACAAGAGGAAAGAAGTTCTCTGTAACAGCATCTAAAAGAATGTGTGAAACTTACAAAGCATATTTTGGCATGCCAGTTGGGGACCAAGACAAGACCAGGACGCCTCATGTTGCTTGTGAACATTGTAAGAAAACATTGGAACGTAAGAAAGCCATTAGTAATATAAAGGGTAAAATCTTGATGAGAAACTAATTCTTTTGTTCTTTTACAGGATGATATAGAGGAGAAAAAGAGCCACGAAGTTCGCTGTTCCTAGAATATGGCGTGAACCCACTGATCACTCAACCAACTGCTACTTCTTCCTGGTGGATCCTTCCAAATACCGAACTGGGAAAAATGCACCTGATATTTCTTATCCAGACCTTCCCTCTTCTACTGCCCCAGTACCACACAGTGCTGATCTTCCTGTACCTACACCTCCTGAAAGAAGTCAACCGCCAGAAGAAGAAAGCAGCAAATCAGAAAATGAAGAGCACAGTGAACAAGACTATGATCTCACAGATGCAGTTGTTGAGAGGAATCCTTACTACCCAAACCAAACAGACCTCAGTGACCTTATCAGAGATTCTGGTTTGACAAAGTCAAATGCTGAGCTTTTGATTTCAAGGCTCAAGGAGTGGGACTTAGTGGATGAAAGTTTGCAAGTGACAAGCCAAAGAAAACGTCACCAACATTTCTAAAGCTTCTTCACTATTGAAGACAGGTTGTGCTATCGTAATGATGTATCAGACTTGTTTGATGCAATTGGAATTGCATGTAATCTAGATGAGTGGAGACTCTTCATTGACAGCTCCTCCAGAAGCCTAAAAGCGGTACTTCTGCACAATGGAAACAGGTATCCATCTCTTTCCTTGGCTCACTCAGTGCATCTTAAGGAGGACTACAACAGCTTCTACCGGAAGCTTTGAACTGTGATATGTATGGTTGGGAGGTTATTGGAGACTTCAAAAGGGTGGCATTTTTTATGGGACTCCAAGAAGGTTTTACCAAGTTTCCCTGTTATCTCTGTCATTGGGATAGTAGAGACAGAGCAGCACATTACCAGAGGAAGTATTGGCCTCAAAGTATAAACCATTGGTGGATCCTCAAAAGGTTCTGTTCCCTCCATTACACATCAAACTGGGGCTAATGAAACAGTTTGTTACAGCTCTTGACAAAGAATCTGCAACCTTCAAGTATCTTTAAGACTTCTTTCCCAAGCTATCATGAAAATCATGGAGTGCTCAGAATTTCCAAAGAAGCTCACAGAGAAGGAAAAGGAAGCCTGGGAGAGTTTTGTTACTGTAGCTCAGGGCTTTCTGGGCAACAACAAGGCTGACAATTATGTGGAACTTGTTGAGACCTTGGTAAAAATCTATGGTCAAATGGTTTGTAGGATGTCCCTTAAGGTCCATGTCCTTGATGCTCATCTTGACAATTTCAAGGAGAATATGGGAGCATACTCAGAGGAGCAGGGGAGCGCTTCCACCAAGATATAATGGACTCGGAACACAGATATCAGGGATCTTATAATGAAAACATGATGTGAGACTACATTTGGGGGCTTCAACGGGAAAATGATTTGTTGCTGCTCGCAAATCCAGAAAAACTGCTCAGTTTTAACTTTGTAAATATGTTTCAGTAAGTTTAAAATAATTTTTTTCTAAATTTCATTTATATAAATTTTATTTATTTCATGACATGTTTTAGTTTTACATCCAAAACTAGCAAAAAAATATTGAAATTTAACCATTCGTCAAAAATTCAATCTGCATTCACTATAACACTGATCTGCATTTGGAATGTTTTTTCATTTTTATTTTTATTCATGGTTGCAGTCTTACATATTCTTGGTCTGCTGATTGTAAATATCTGAGCTATGTTGCTCTATCACGTAAGGATTTTTGAATAAAATACAAATTAATGATAATAAAAATTTGAATTTTTAATAAATTGTAATTTATTAAAATTAGGCAAGTAATCATGGAAAAGCACATTCTGTTATTTTTTAGGAACATATGAATTTCAAATCAACATGAATCAAATCAAATGATTATATTGAAAAAATATGTTCATGAGAGTTAGCCTACATATTGAATCAAAGGAAGGAGGACTGCTTTGATTTTCGCATGGGCTGTGCATCGAGACCATTACGTTTCAATGACCAGCAGTAATCCGCCATCATGCTGACTTTCCATTAGCCCTGGTATCGAGTTTCCATGGTGCAAATATTCTGATGGAACCACTCTTCTTGCTCCTCACTATAGTCCCCACAAGATGTGAGTGCAAAAAGTGCATCTTCACACTCATTCTAGACCCAAGTTGCTGAAAACTTGAAATCAGGTCTTGGATCATTTTTTTTTTCATATTCGGGGGAGTGCCTGTTGTCCAGGAAGTTGTGGACAATCTGCTTGAATGAAAACCAGACATTCACCTCGACACCTGCTAATGCTTCATCAGTTCCCGAATCAGAGGGTCAACAAAGATTCCTGCCTTTAGCTTGCCTTCACTTATACGAGGAAACTTTGACTCCAGGTACTTGAAACCAGTTCCATTCTTGTTCAAGACCTTCACAAAATTTTTCATAAGCCCTAATTTGATGTGGAGTGGTGGCAGCAGAATTTTCTTGGGGTCAACTAGTGGCACAGTTTCACGTTGTGATTTCCGGGTAAGAAACTGGTTCTTGGTGGTCAGTCTCTTTGTTCATAGTGCTGGCTGTCTGCCCTACTATCCCAAACACACAGAAAACAGAGATACTTGGTGTATCCGCCTTGAAGATCTAGTAGTAGAGCAATAACTTTTAAATCGCCACAAATGAGAAAATTGTGATTCTGGTACTTGATTGCAGATATTAGTGTCTTCATATTTGCGTAGGTTTCTGACAAATGGACACTATGGCCAACTGGCACAGATGCAGCTGTGTTACCATAGTGGAGAAGTACAGCCTTTAAATTTTTTTAGAAGAATCAATAAAGAGTCTCCATTCATCTGCTTTGTATGACATCCTCAGGTGTTCAATAAGGTCAAAAATATTTGAACAGAAAACCCTAAAATTCCTCTTTGTCAAAGAACTGAGTGAATTCCTCTTCACGATGACGGTACCAAGCGAATGTTGTTCCAGGAGCTAGAGCCAAGTAACTGTGCACTTTCTTTTGGAAGGTTAAGGTCTCTCACCAAGTCATTGAGCTCAACTTGGTTAAAGGGTTTGGGATCGTCATTTGTTGGTGTTTCATAGTCTACTTCCATCTTCATAGAATCACTGGAATCTGATGAAATTTGATGAAATTTGCGATGTCTCAGGTGGCACAGGTACAGGAATATCTTCAGAGTGTGGAACAGGCCTTATTGCTGAAGGAATATTTGGGTATATTATGCGATCTTTAGTTTTCTTGTTGACTCCAGCTAGTCACCATGGTGGTTCATCTGCTCCCTCCATACTATTGGTACTCCAAAGTCCATCAATCTAGAAGATTGATGGACTGAACACATCGACTCCAGGCTGAGGGACTGATTACCTCAAACTCCTCTTCTCCTTATACCTTCCTGCTTTGTATAAGACTGATGAAGCCATTGTGTGGCGAAACGTTTCTTCAACAAAGATTCCCATATGTTGCATAAGTGTCTCAATTCTTCAATTGGTAATATACCATTTTCTTATTTACTTATGTTATACGAAAAGAGGAAAGTAACGTTTCTGTATAACTTGACAACCTGATGTGACACAGATGAATAAAAACACAATGAATCACTATTTTCCATATATACCAAAAAAGATACCATAGAGTTAATAAAGAATATCATGCAGACCAGTGTAATCTATGTACACTAATAATCTACGTTCACTATAATCTATGTACACTAATAATCTGCGTTCACTATAATCTATGTACACTAATAATCTGCGTTCACTATAATCTATGTACACTAATAATCTGCGTTCACTATAATCTATGTACACTAATAATCTACGTTCACTATAATCTATGTACACTAATAATCTGCGTTCACTATAATCTATGTACACTAATAATCTACGTTCACTATAATCTATGTACACTAATAATCTACGTTCACTATAATCTATGTACACTAATAATCTACGTTCACTATAATCTATGTACACTAATAATCTGCGTTCACTATAATCTATGTACACTAATAATCTACGTTCACTATAATCTATGTACACTAATAATCTACGTTCACTATAATCTATGTACACTAATAATCTACGTTCACTATAATCTATGTACACTAATAATCTACGTTCACTATAATCTATGTACACTAATAATCTACGTTCACTATAATCTATGTACACTAATAATCTACGTTCACTATAATCTATGTACACTAATAATCTGCGTTCACTATAATCTATGTACACTAATAATCTACGTTCACTATAATCTATGTACACTAATAATCTGCGTTCACTATAATCTATGTACACTAATAATCTGCGTTCACTATAATCTATGTACACTAATAATCTGCGTTCACTTTAATCTATGTACACTAATAATCTACGTTCACTTTAATCTATGTACACTAATAATCTACGTTCACTATAATCTATGTACACTAATAAACTGCGTTCACTATAATCTATGTACACTAATAATCTACGTTCACTTTAATCTATGTACACTAATAATCTGCGTTCACTATAATCTATGTACACTAATAATCTACGTTCACTATAATCTATGTACACTAATAATCTACGTTCACTATAATCTATGTACACTAATAATCTACGTTCACTATAATCTATGTACACTAATAATCTACGTTCACTATAATCTATGTACACTAATAATCTACGTTCACTATAATCTATGTACACTAATAATCTACGTTCACTATAATCTATGTACACTAATAATCTACGTTCACTATAATCTATGTACACTAATAATCTACGTTCACTATAATCTATGTACACTAATAATCTACGTTCACTATAATCTATGTACACTAATAATCTGCGTTCACTATAATCTATGTACACTAATAATCTACGTTCACTATAATCTATGTACACTAATAATCTACGTTCACTATAATCTATGTACACTAATAATCTACGTTCACTATAATCTATGTACACTAATAATCTGCGTTCACTATAATCTATGTACACTAATAATCTACGTTCACTATAATCTATGTACACTAATAATCTACGTTCACTATAATCTATGTACACTAATAATCTGCGTTCACTATAATCTATGTACACTAATAATCTGCGTTCACTATAATCTATGTACACTAATAATCTACGTTCACTATAATCTATGTACACTAATAATCTGCGTTCACTATAATCTATGTACACTAATAATCTGCGTTCACTATAATCTATGTACACTAATAATCTACGTTCACTATAATCTATGTACACTAATAATCTGCGTTCACTATAATCTATGTACACTAATAATCTGCGTTCACTATAATCTATGTACACTAATAATCTGCGTTCACTATAATCTATGTACACTAATAATCTGCGTTCACTATAATCTATGTACACTAATAATCTGCGTTCACTATAATCTATGTACACTAATAATCTACGTTCACTATAATCTATGTACACTAATAATCTACGTTCACTATAATCTATGTACACTAATAATCTACGTTCACTATAATCTATGTACACTAATAATCTACGTTCACTATAATCTATGTACACTAATAATCTACGTTCACTATAATCTATGTACACTAATAATCTGCGTTCACTATAATCTATGTACACTAATAATCTGCGTTCACTATAATCTATGTACACTAATAATCTACGTTCACTATAATCTATGTACACTAATAATCTACGTTCACTATAATCTATGTACACTAATAATCTACGTTCACTATAATCTATGTACACTAATAATCTACGTTCACTATAATCTATGTACACTAATAATCTACGTTCACTATAATCTATGTACACTAATAATCTACGTTCACTATAATCTATGTACACTAATAATCTACGTTCACTATAATCTATGTACACTAATAATCTACGTTCACTATAATCTATGTACACTAATAATCTACGTTCACTATAATCTATGTACACTAATAATCTACGTTCACTATAATCTATGTACACTAATAATCTACGTTCACTATAATCTATGTACACTAATAATCTGCGTTCACTATAATCTATGTACACTAATAATCTGCGTTCACTATAATCTATGTACACTAATAATCTACGTTCACTATAATCTATGTACACTAATAATCTGCGTTCACTATAATCTATGTACACTAATAATCTACGTTCACTATAATCTATGTACACTAATAATCTGCGTTCACTATAATCTATGTACACTAATAATCTGCGTTCACTATAATCTATGTACACTAATAATCTGCGTTCACTATAATCTATGTACACTAATAATCTACGTTCACTATAATCTATGTACACTAATAATCTGCGTTCACTATAATCTATGTACACTAATAATCTGCGTTCACTATAATCTATGTACACTAATAATCTGCGTTCACTATAATCTATGTACACTAATAATCTACGTTCACTATAATCTATGTACACTAATAATCTGCGTTCACTATAATCTATGTACACTAATAATCTGCGTTCACTATAATCTATGTACACTAATAATCTACGTTCACTATAATCTATGTACACTAATAATCTGCGTTCACTATAATCTATGTACACTAATAATCTGCGTTCACTATAATCTATGTACACTAATAATCTGCGTTCACTATAATCTATGTACACTAATAATCTGCGTTCACTATAATCTATGTACACTAATAATCTGCGTTCACTATAATTTATGTACACTAATAATCTGCGTTCACTATAATCTATGTACACTAATAATCTGCGTTTACTATAATCTATGTACACTAATAATCTGCGTTCACTATAATTTATGTACACTAATAATATACGTTCACTATCATCTATGTACACTAATAATCTGCGTTCACTATAATCTATGTACACTAATAATCTGCGTTCACTTTAATCTATGTACACTAATAATTTGCGTTCACTTTATTCTATGTACACTAATAATCTGCGTTCACTATAATCTATGTACACTAATAATCTGCGTTCACTTTATTCTATGTACACTAATAATCTGCGTTCACTTTAATCTATGTACATTAATAATCTACGTTCACTATAATCTATGTACACTAATAATCTGCGTTCACTTTAATCTATGTACACTAATAATCTGCGTTCACTTTAATCTATGTACACTAATAATCTGCGTTCACTTTAATATATGTACACTAATAATCTGCGTTCACTTTAATCTATGTACACTAATAATCTACGTTCACTATAATCTATGTACACTAATAAACTGCGTTCACTATAATCTATGTACATTAATAATCTGCGTTCACTATAATCTATGTACACTAACATATGCGTTCACTATAATCTATGTACATTAATAATCTGCGTTCGCTATTATCTGAGTACACTAATAATATACCTTCACTACAATCTATGTACACTAATAATCTGCGTTCACTATTATCTATGTACATTAATAATCTGCGTTCACTGTAATCTATGTACACTAATAATATGCGTTCACTATAATCTATGTAGTCAAATAATCTGCGTACACTATAATTTATACATGCTGTAATCTGCATACACTCTAATCTTCGTACACTGTAAATCTACGCACAATGTAAATCTACATACACTGTAATCTACGTACACTATTATCAACGTACACTGTAATCTACATACACTGTAATCTAGGTACACTTTAAATCTACGTACACTATAATCTACGTACACTGTAATCTACGTACACTATACACGCTAATCTGCATACACTATAATCTACGTACACTGTAATCTACGTACACTTTAAATCTGCGTACACTCTAATCTACGTACACTGTAATCTACGTACACTTTAAATCTACGTACACTATAATCTACGTACACTGTAATCTACGTACACTATACACGCTAATCTGCATACACTATAATCTACGTATACTGTAATCTACGTACACTTTAAATCTACGTACACTATAATCTACGTACACTAATCTACGCACACTATACACACTAATCTGCATACACTATAATCTACGTACACTCTAATCTACGTACACTACGATCCATGTGCATTACAATCTAAGTACACTATAATCCATCTACACTATCATCTACGTACACTATACATCAGTACAAAATATAAAGTGGTTTCGACTCCATTAGTAACTGTTTAACGTACAAAAAAAAATCCTCGATATTATTTAAAAAAAAGATTCGACTGGAAGGCTTCTCCTTCGCTTAATTAAAACTGTCGGATAAGAACAGTTAATATAACGAATATTTACATAACGAACGGTTTTCCCTTTAAAATTGAAAATATTGCTTGGGCGGGAATTCTTGCGTTCTGAGCGCCACCAGTATCGTTGTTACTCCGATCTGAGCGCCACCAGTATCGTTGTTACTCCGATCTGAGCGCCACCAGTATCGTTGTTACTCCGATCTGAGCGCCACAAATGTCGTTGTTACTCCGATCTGAGCGCCACCAATGTCGTTGTTACTCCGATCTGAGCGCCACCACGCCACAAGTATCGTTGTTACTCCGATCTGAGAGCCACCGGTATCGTTGTTACTCCAATCTGAGCGCCACAAATGTCGTTGTTACTCCGATCTGAGCGCCACCAATGTCGTTGTTACTCCGATCTGAGCGCCACCACGCCACCAGTATCGTTGTTACTCCGATCTGAGAGCCACCGGTATCGTTGTTACTCCGATCTGAGCGCCACCAGTATCGTTGTTACTCCGATCTGAGCGCCACCAGTATCGTTGTTACTCCGATCTGAGCGCCACCAGTATCGTTGTTACTCCGATCTGAGCGCCACCAATGTCGTTGTTACTCCGATCTGAGCGCCACCACGCCACCAGTATCGTTGTTACTCCGATCTGAGCGCCACCAGTATCGTTGTTACTCCGATCTGAGCGCCACCAATGTCGTTGTTACTCCGATCTGAGCGCCACCAGTATCGTTGTTACTCCGATCTGAGCGCCACCAGTATCGTTGTTACTCCGATCTGAGCGCCACCAGTATCGTTGTTACTCCGATCTGAGCGCCACCAGTATCGTTGTTACTCCGATCTGAGCGTCACCAATGTCGTTGTTACTCCGATCTGAGCGCCACCACGCCACCAGTATCGTTGTTACTCCGATCTGAGAGCCACCAGTATCGTTGTTACTCCGATCTGAGCGCCACCAATGTCGTTGTTACTCCGATCTGAGCGCCACCAGTATCGTTGTTACTCCGATCTGAGAGCCACCAGTATCGTTGTTATTCCCATCTGAGCGCCACCGGTATCGTTGTTACTCCGATCTGAGCGCCACAAATGTCGTTGTTACTCCGATCTGAGCGCCACCAATGTCGTTGTTACTCCGATCTGAGCGCCACCACGCCACCAGTATCGTTGTTACTCCGATCTGAGAGCCACCAGTATCGTTGTTACTCCGATCTGAGAGCCACCAGTATCGTTGTTACTCCGATCTGAGAGCCACCAGTATCGTTGTTACTCCGATCTGAGAGCCACCAGTATCGTTGTTACTCCGATCTGAGCGCCACCAGTATCGTTGTTACTCCGATCTGAGAGCCACCAGTATCGTTGTTACTCCGATCTGAGAGCCACCAGTATCGTTGTTACTCCGATCTGAGAGCCACCACGCCACCAGTATCGTTGTTACTCCGATCTGAGAGCCACCACGCCACCAGTATCGTTGTTACTCCGATCTGAGAGCCACCAGTATCGTTGTTACTCCGATCTGAGCGCCACCACGCCACCAGTATCGTTGTTACTCCGATCTGAGAGCCACCAGTATCGTTGTTACTCCGATCTGAGAGCCACCAGTATCGTTGTTACTCCGATCTGACCGAGAGTGCCAGTCGAACTTCCTGTAGGAAAGTCACCATAAAGTGGTCTCGCTAAATGGTTATAACTATGACCATAATTTTTGAAGGGGTGGACCGGTAAGCCAGCGGAAGGACTCGGTCAGATAATTAGAAGCTCCAGCAGCGGGCATCTGACTAAAACCCGCGTCAGGAAATACTTGTCCTGTTTCCTGACGAACCTTACCTAACCAAAGAAGACTAGGAAGGCTGACTCCACTCCTTCCAGTTGTTCTCGGTAGTTCTCTCTTCCTCTGCCTCCTGTCCTGCATCTTCAACAACACTAAGCTATGATAAAGTATACTATTTTTTATTATTTTTTGTATTAATTTATTATTCTTTATTACAAGTATTAGTGATATTCCTTATTTCAGAAGTTGAATTGTACATTTATGCAATTCTTTGCCAGTTTTATATTTTTCATTGTTAATTGGTTGTGTTTGGTGTCCTGGAACGGATTGCTCCGAACGAACTTTATAACGAACGAGGTTCTAGAATTAAATAGATTTGTTATATACTCCACTCTAACTTGGTAAACTGTGTCATCTTCAATATGATCTTACGTAATGTAATCTAAGATAATATAATGTAATCTAAGTGAAACATGGGACAGGTGCATTTAGAGGGTGGATGAGGCGGTAGGAGGGATGGTGAGAGGGAGATTGCTAGGAGGGTGTAATGAAGGGAGGGAAGGTGGGAGACACGAAGGGAGGGAAGGAGAGTAGAGGAGTAGGAGAGTAGGAGGGCTGCTTGGATGGTAGGAAGGTTGGAGTGAAGGAGGAAGGGAGGGAGGGAGGGAGGGAAGGAAGGAGTGTAATAGGAAGAAAGGAGAAGAAGAGAGAAGGGATGAAAGGAAGGTGAGAGAGGGAGAGAGAAGGATAAAGAGAAGGAGGGAAGGAAATGTGTAAATAAAGAGGACAGGAGAAAGGAGAGGGAGAAGAGTAGCAATAAGGAAGATTTATTTTTTTGACCCCTGACAGCAGATGATGATCACAAGTGTTTAAGAGATGAAGATAAAGTTAGTGTTTCCTGGGGTATGTCAATATTGTACCCGGTTAAACACCCCCTGCTGGGTAGGTAAAGTCTTGCGCTGTCACGATGGTCACTTGTCTTCTTGCGCTCCCAGTGTGGGGAACTGTTTCCTTCTTGCGCTCGCTGTGTGGTGAATTGTTGCTTGATCTCTTGCGCTACCAGGATCCTGGTCTCCTCCTTGCGCTATCAGGATCCTAGTCTCCTCCTTGTGCTATCAGGATCCTAGTCTCCTCCTAGTGCTATCAGGATCCTAGTCTCCTCCTTGCATTACTGGGATCCTAGCCTCTTCCTTTCGCTACCAGGATCCTGGTCTCCTTGCGCTACCAGGATCCTGGTCTCCTCCTTGCGCTACCAGCATCCTGGTCTCCTCCTTGCGCTACCAGCATCCTGGTCTCCTCCTTGCGCTACCAGCATCCTGGTCTCCTCCTTGCGCTACCAGCATCCTGGTCTCCTCCTTGCGCTACCAGCATCCTGGTCTCCTCCTTGCGCTACCAGCATCCTGGTCTCCTCTTTGCGCTACCAGCATCCTGGTCTCCTCCTCGCGCTACCAGGATCTTGGTCTCTTCTATTTAGAGACGTTACACAAGCTCTGCCATTTTTACAGAATATTTTTAGTGCTTTGCCCAATAATCCTCATTTGTGTTTCATGTTGACTCTATTTACCTGACGTCCTTATACAGCAAGTATATTTTATGAGCACCAGTGTGTTCATGGTGACATTACCCTCCTCATTCTGACTTCTTGATCTTACAGTGGCTTGACCTCACAGTGGCTTGCCCTCGCAGTGGCTTGACCTCGCAGTGGCTTGCCCTCGCAGTGGCTTGACCTCGCAGTGGCTTGCCCTCGCAGTGGCTTGACCTCGCAGTGACTTGACTTTACAGGGGCTTGATCTTACAGTGGCTTAACCTCAGATGTCTGGCGTAAAGAATCACATCTTCAGTTCAGCCGCTTTATTCCAGAAAGGTAAGGAACCACGACACCCGTTTGTGTCAGACGCCACGATTGTACTGGAGACGCCTGCTGGTGACGTCGGCTGCGCATGCATACGCACTAGAGCGGGAGCACTTACCGTCTAGAAGCCTGTATAGCATGCCCCTTTCTAACAGTTACTGCCTGTAACCAACGGTTCACATACTAAGCCTACACACACACACACACAGTCCTCACGAAGTTATTACACAGAGAAAAAGATACCACGGGTGGGGTTTGAACCCGCGGGTTCAAACCCCAGTTGTTGTGGAAGTGAACTTACAGATACACGGTATCGTGACGCTTTCCAGAGTGGGATACACAATGTTTTATTCCACGATGCTGGCTAGGGTAAGCCAGAGAAAAATCTCTGTCCAATGACTTAATGGTTTAAAATACGTCTTGTATGATTAAGACGACGGGTCTTGTATGATTAAGACGACGGGTCTTGTATGATTAAGACCCGTCGTGTCTTATTATATGACTATGACTAGTGATAGTGGAGATTTTGATCCCTTAAACTGGGTCACCAAACATGTTGGTAGAGATTGTGACCCTTCACACTGGGTCACCTTAACGTGGTGGTGGAGAGAGAGGGGGAAAATGTTCCTTAGGGTAGGGGGAGGGGCCTCTTCTTTTAAAAGAGGAGTCACTCTCCCAACAGCTGCTTGCCTGACAGAGAACTTAGCATTTCATTGGGCATAAATGCAGGAGATATTTCCCCTTTCATCTAAATTTGTGTAAATGCAAATAAACTGGTCAAGCCACTAGCAAGTTGATGGTAATGTACATTTGACAGTGATAGAAAAGGACTGTGTTTTAATGTGCTAAATAATCAATGGAAATAACAAAGGACCATAATGGAAATAAGTCACTTTGTCTAACGTTTTTGGGTTATCCCAGGTCCTCTGCACATGTGCTGCTGTGTTTGATAATCTATGTAACTGTATTTGTGTATACCTGAATAAACTTACTTACTTGCTTATTCTGTGCATTGTAGAGGAAAAAAAACCTGTTCTCATATTGATCGGTTTAACTAAAGCTGATATTTTAGTGTTTATTTGACACTGATTCAATTAAAACTCAAGCCTAACCCGTTGTTCAATTTATGCAACGAAGGAATAAATTAGCGGCTGTGTCAAGCAATCATGTAGTACCGCAAGTCTTGCTAAGTTGGCGAGGCTGTATAATTTGTATAATGACCGCAAGATAACCATCGTTCTATTAGAGTACCATAAACTGGGATCAGGAGCTAGAACTAACTGTGTAAACTAACTTACAACTGGCCTCTGGTAGAGCACTGCAAACTCAAGCGAGAAGTTAGAACTGGTCTCATTATCAAGGAGTAAAAATTACATATTATAATGGTCAGAAAAAGCGCTGAACCCGTGTGGGTCATTTAGCGAGCGCATAGTGTTAATGTGAGGCTGCGTGGAGCATGGACGAGAAAAACTTCATTAGATTTTTAATTTAAGAGGTCGTATTTTCCAGGGGAATTGAGGGGAGATTAGGAGACATGTACTGAGGCAGCGCTCCAGTCTATGGCTCAGGAATAATTAGATTCGATACTTAGGTTAAGAGTCGGCAATCATCTTGGTGGTAACGTAGCTGTGAAATTATTAAAAGATCCCTTGCTGCTGCTATTGTTGTTTCTGTTGTTGTTGTTGTGCTGCTGCTATTGTTGCTGCTGTTACTGCTTCTACTGTTGCTGCTTGTGCTGCTGCTGTTGATACTGCTGCTGCTGTTACTGCTTCTACTGTTGCTGCTTGTGCTGCTGCTGTTGATACTGCTGCTGCTGTTACTGCTGCTCTTTGTGCTGCTGCTGTTGTTGCTGGTGCTACTGCTTCTACTGTTGCTGATTATGCTGCTGCTGTTGCTTCTGCTGCTTCTGTTGCTACTGCTGCTGCTGTTGCTACTGCTGCTGTTGTTGCTGCTGCTCTTTGTGCTGCTGCTGTTGTTGCTGGTGCTACTGCTGCTGCTGTTACTGCTTCTGTTGTTGCTGTTTGTGCTGCTGCTATTGCTTCTGCTGCTTCTGCTCCTGCTGCTGTTGCTGCTGCTGCTGCTATTGCTTCTGCTGCTTCTGCTCCTGCTGCTGTTGCTGCTGCTGCTGCTACTGCTTTGCTGAGGCTCATGCTGCGGCTGCTGCTTGTGCTGCTGCTGCTGCTGCTTGTATCACTGTTTTTTGTGCTGCTGCTGCTGCTTGTATCACTGTTTTTTGTGCTGCTGCTGCTGCTGCTTGTGTCACTGTTTCTTGTGCTGCTGCTGCTACTGCTGCTGCTTGTGCTGCTGCTGCTGCTTGTGTCACTGTTTCTTGTGCTGCTGCTGCTACTGCTTGTGCTGCTATTATTGCCTGTGCGGCTGTTACTACTGCTTTGCTGCTGTTGATACTGCCGCTGCTTCTTGTTATTCTGCTGCTTGTGTTGTTACCTGTGCCACTGCTTCTTGTGCGGCTGCTGTTACTGCTTGAATTGCTGCTGCTACTGCTGCTTGTACTGTTGTTACTGTTGCTTGTGCTACTGCTTTTGCTTGTTCTGATGCTGCTGCATGTGCTGGTTATACTGCTGCTGCTTCTGCTTGTTCTACCGCTGCTTCTTGTACTGCTGCTTGTGCTGCTGTTACTACTGCTGCGGCTGCTGCTTGTGCTGCTGTTACTACTGCTGCGGCTTGTACTGCTGTTTGTGATACCAAAGTTGCTACTGCTGCTGCTGCTGACGGTGTTGCTTCTACTGCTTGTGCTGCTGCTGCTACTACTTATTGTGCTGCTGCTACTACCGTTTGTACTGCTGTTACTACTGCTTATGCTGCTTCTGCTACTGCTGCTGCAGCAGGAGGTGCTACTGCTGCTGTAGCAGGAGGTGCTACTGCTGCTGTAGCAGGAGGTGCTTCTGCTACTGTAGCAGGAGGTGCTACTGCTGCTGCAGCAGCAGAAGGTGCTACTGCTGCTGTAGCAGGAGGTGCTACTGCTGCTGCAGCAGGAGGTGCTACTGCTGCTGTAGCAGGAGGTGCTACTGCTGCTGTAGCAGGAGGTGCTACTGCTGCTGTAGCAGGAGGTGCTTCTGCTACTGTAGCAGGAGGTGCTACTGCTGCTGCAGCAGCAGTAGGTGCTACTGCTGCTGTAGCAGGAGGTGCTACTGCTGCTGCAGCAGGAGGTGCTACTGCTGCTTCATTTATTACAGGTCATTATCAGCGGTCAGTGGGTAAACCGGACGCCACTAGCCAAGAATTCTGTCATCAGTTTAGCCATGCTACTGTTTGTACTGCTTGTACTGTTAGTACTGCTGGTACTGCTTGTGCTGCTGGTGCTGCGCTGTGCTGTGCTGTACTGTGCTGTGATGTACTGTCTTGTGCTGTGCTGCTGAATCCCGCCTACCAGTAACAATACCTTCACTGTGTGTTCCTCATCTGACGCAGGTATACGTACAAGCGCTCATCTTCATGCCTGTGCTATAAATTCTGCAAGACTACGGTACTCTTCACCAACTCCAAGACAGAGGGACTGTTTACCGCATATTAGTAAGTAAGTAAGTAAGTAAGTTTATTCAGGTATACACGAATACAGTTACAGAGATTATCATACATAGCAGCATATGTATAGAGAACCTAAGATAATCCAGAAAAGACAGAGAGAGTGACTTATTTCATGTGGGGTACATAGTTCAACATTCTTAGCATTATGTCTTTGTATTGCACTGATAAAGCCACTGGATGGCGAAAAGTCTACAAATAAAGATACCCAGATGTTGCACATGTGTATAATTCATCATTTTAGTTAAGATGATTCTCGGTCATCCAGTCACTTCCGTAGCGGTCATTGAAGTTATAGAAACCGTTGTTTATCCTCCCTGGTAATGACTGATCCACCAGTACAATACATCAAGAGTACTGGGGAATTACTTTGTGGTAAGCAGGCGTTGATACCACGTCCATAGCTGTCTTCAAAGGAAAATATCTAACGCAGGCTAATGTTTGTACATGACCTACGAAGGATAATAGATTCCGGTATATTGATATTTGTGGCGCGAAATCTATGAGGGAAAATAATGCCTAAGTATAAGTACAAGAATTAAACATTTAGAGGAGTGAAGCAGAAAATAGAGGGAGGCTAGAGGACGACCCTAGAGAGGGAGGCCAGAGGAAGACTCCGGAGAGGGAGGCCAGAGGAAGACTCCGGAGAGGGAGGCCAGAGGAAGAATCCAGAGAGGGAGGCCAGAGGAAGACTCCGAAGAGGGAGGCCAGAGGAAGACTCCGGAGAGGGAGGCCAGAGGAAGACTCCAGAGAGGGAGGCCAGAGGACAACTCCACAGAGAGAGGCCAGAGGAATACTCCAGAGAGGGAGGCCGGAGAAAGATTCCAGAGAGGAAGGTCAGAAGAAGACCATCATCTGAGAGGGAGGTCAGAGGAAGACAACCACCTGAGAGCGAAGTCAGAGAAGACCACCATCTGAGAGGGAGATCAGGAGAAGACTACCACCTGTGAGGGAGGACAGGGGAAGACTACCATCTGAGAGGGAGGTCAGGGGAGGACCACAATCTGAGACGGAGGTCAGGGGAAGACCAAAATCTGAAAGAGAGGTCATGGGAAGATCACCATCTGAGAGGGAGGTCATGGGAAGACCACCATCTGAGAGGGAGGTCAGGGGAAGACCGCCATCTGAGAGGGAGGTCAGGGGAAGACTACCACCTGAGAGGGAGGTCAGGTGAAGACTACCACCTGAGAGGGAGGTAAGGGGAAGACTACCACCTGAGAGGGAGGTCAGAGGAAGACTACCATCTGAAACTGAGGTCATGGGAAGACCACCATCTGAGGGGGAGGTCAGGGGAAGACCACCATCTGAAAGAGAAGTCAGGGGAAGACTACTACCTGAGAGGGAGGTCAGGGGAAGACTAGCATCTGAGAGGGAGGTCAGGGAAGACCACCATCTGAGAGGGAAGACTGGAAAGACAACCATCTGAGAGAGAGAGGTCAGGGGAAGACTACCACCTGAGAGGGAGGTCATGGGAAGACCACCATCTGAGATGGAGGTCATGGGAAGACCAACATTTGAGAGGGAGGTCATGGGAAGACCACCATCTGAGAGGGAGGTCAGGGGAAGCCTACCACCTGAGTAGGAGGTCATAGGAAGACCACCATCTGAGAGGGAGATCCTGGGAAGACTACCACCTGAGTGGGAGGTCAGGTGAAGACTACCACCTGAGAGGGAGATCAGGGGAAGACTACCACCTGAGAGAGAGGTCAGGAGAACACTACCACCTGAGAGGGAGGTCAGGGGAAGACCACCATCTGAAAGAGAGGTCAGGGGAAGACCACAACCTGAAAGAGAGGTCATGGGAAGATCACCATCTGAGGTGGAGGTCAAGGGAAGACTACCACCTGAGAGGGAGGTCCTGGGAAGACCACCACCTGAGAGGGAGGTCAGGTGAAGACTACCACCTGAGAAGGAGATCAGGGGAAGACTACCACCTGAGAGGGAGGTCAGGGGAAAACTACCACCTGAGAGGGAGGTCAGGAGAACACTACCACCTGAGAGGGAGGTCAAGGGTGTGAGGGAAAAGTAGGTGTAAGTGGGGTTAAGGTTGTTCGGGCAACCAGGAACCATTAGTTACGTCGCGTGCACCCCCCCCCCCCTCCTCTCTGGCGGGCTGGGGCGAAACTAGTTCCTGGTGTCCGATTTGTTAGTTTCTACTCCTGGTAATATTGACCTTACCTGGTGTGGGTTGAAGTTTGGATAACCTACATCAATAACATCAGAGGAACTATCCAGGGCCATACCTACTCCTGCCCAACTAAAAGAAACTGAAGGCCAATTTTTTTTATTATATTTAAATTTTAAGTAAAATTCTCAAAAATCATTATTCTCATTTTTCCTAAGTTATTTCTTTATTTATTTATTTTTCCATTAATTTCTTTTGTTCAGTTGGAAGGCGTTCCACTGACAAAGGGAAGACTACCATCTGAAAGAGAGGTCATGGGAAGATCACCATCTGAGAGGGAGGTCATGGGAAGACCACCATCTAAGAGGGAGGTCAGGGGAAGACTACCACCGGAGAGGGAGGTCAGGGGAAGACTACCACCGGAGAGGGAGGTCAGGGGAAGATTACCATCTGAGAGGGAGGCCAGGAAAGACCACCATCTGAGAGAGAGAGGTCGGGGTTAGACTATCACCTGAGAGGGAGATCATGGGAAGACTACCATCTGAGAGGGAGGTCATGGGACGACCACAATCTGAGAGGGAGGTCATGGGACGACCACAATCTGAGAGGGAGGTCATGGGAAGATCACCAACTGAGAGGGAGATTAGGGGAAGACTACCATCTGAGAGGGAGGTCATGGGAAGACTACCATCTGAGAGGGAGGTCAGGGGAAGACCACCATCTGAGAGGGAGGTCAGGGAAAGACTACCATATGACAGGGAGGTCAGGGGAAGACTACCACCTGAGAGGGAGGACAGGGGAAGACCAACATATGAGAGGGAGGTCAGGGGAAGACTACCACCTGAGAGGGAGGACAGGGGAAGACCACCATCTGAGAGGGAGGTCAGGGGAAGACTACCACCTGAGAGGGAGGACAGGGGAAGACCACCATCTGAGAGGGAGGTCAGGGGAAGACTACCACCTGAGAGGGAGGTCAGGGGAAGACCACTATCTGAGAGGGAGGTCAGGGGAAGACCACCACCTGAGACGGAGGTCAGGGGAAGACCCCACCTGAGAGGGAGGTCATGGGAAGACCACCACCTGAGAGGGAGGTCATGGGAAGACCACCACCTGAGAGGGAGGTCAGGGGAAGACCACCACCTGAGAGGGAGGTCAGGGGAAGACCACCACCTGAGAGGGAGGTCAGGGGACCACCACCTGAGAGGGAGGTCAGGGGAAGACCACCACCTGAGAGGGAGGTCAGGGAAAGACCACCACCTGAGAGGGAGGTCAGGGAAAGACCACCACCTGAGAGGGAGGTCAGGGGAAGACTACCACCTGAGAGGGAGGTCAGGGAAAGACCACCACCTGAGAGGGAGGTCAGGGAAAGACCACCACCTGAGAGGGAGGTCAGGGGAAGGTCACTGAGTGAATGTTATTCAACACATTTCATCAGAAAGCATAAAAAAAACAAATTTCTCGCAAAATTGTAACCGTGTTAAATGCCGGAAAATAAAAGTAAAGAGACATTTAGATGTGTGTTGACCACAGCATGTGTGTGACCAGTGTCTGAGCACGCAGCATGTGTATGAGCAGTGTCTGAGCACGCAGCATGTGTATGACCAGTGTCTGAGCACGCAGCATGTGTGTGACCAGTGTCTGAGCACGCAGCATGTGTATGAGCAGTGTCTGAGCACGCAGCATGTGTGTGAGCAGTGTCTGAGCACGCAGCATGTGTGTGACCAGTGTCTGAGCACGCAGCATGTGTATGAGCAGTGTCTGAGCACGCAGCATGTGTATGACCAGTGTCTGAGCACGCAGCATGTGTGTGACCAGTGTCTGAGCACGCAGCATGTGTATGAGCAGTGTCTGAGCACGCAGCATGTGTATGAGCAGTGTCTGAGCACGCAGCATGTGTATGAGCAGTGTCTGAGCACGCAGCATGTGTATGACCAGTGTCTGAGCACGCAGCATGTGTATGAGCAGTGTCTGAGCACGCAGCATGTGTATGACCAGTGTCTGAGCACGCAGCATGTGTGTGACCAGTGTCTGAGCACGCAGCATGTGTATGAGCAGTGTCTGAGCACGCAGCATGTGTATGAGCAGTGTCTGAGCACGCAGCATGTGTATGACCAGTGTCTGAGCACGCAGCATGTGTATGAGCAGTGTCTGAGCACGCAGCATGTGTATGACCAGTGTCTGAGCACGCAGCATGTGTGTGACCAGTGTCTGAGCACGCAGCATGTGTATGAGCAGTGTCTGAGCACGCAGCATGTGTATGACCAGTGTCTGAGCACGCAGCATGTGTATGAGCAGTGTCTGAGCACGCAGCATGTGTATGACCAGTGTCTGAGCACGCAGCATGTGTATGAGCAGTGTCTGAGCACGCAGCATGTGTATGAGCAGTGTCTGAGCACGCAGTATGTGTATGAGCAGTGTCTGAGCACGCAGCATGTGTATGAGCAGTGTCTAAGCACGCAGCATGTGTATGACCAGTGTCTGAGCACGCAGCATGTGTATGAGCAGTGTCTGAGCACGCAGCATGTGTATGAGCAGTGTCTGAGCACGCAGCATGTGTATGAGCAGTGTCTGAGCACGCAGCATGTGTATGAGCAGTGTCTGAGCACGCAGCATGTGTATGAGCAGTGTCTGAGCACGCAGCATGTGTATGAGCAGTGTCTGAGCACGCAGCATGTGTATGACCAGTGTCTGAGCACGCAGCATGTGTATGACCAGTGTCTGAGCACGCAGCATGTGTATGAGCAGTGTCTGAGCACGCAGCATGTGTATGACCAGTGTCTGAGCACGCAGCATGTGTATGAGCAGTGTCTGAGCACGCAGCATGTGTATGACCAGTGTCTGAGCACGCAGCATGTGTGTGACCAGTGTCTGAGCACGCAGCATGTGTATGAGCAGTGTCTGAGCACGCAGCATGTGTATGAGCAGTGTCTGAGCACGCAGCATGTGTATGACCAGTGTCTGAGCACGCAGCATGTGTATGACCAGTGTCTGAGCACGCAGCATGTGTATGACCAGTGTCTGAGCACGCAGCATGTGTATGACCAGTGTCTGAGCACGCAGCATGTGTATGAGCAGTGTCTGAGCACGCAGCATGTGTATGACCAGTGTCTGAGCACGCAGCATGTGTATGACCAGTGTCTGAGCACGCAGCATGTGTATGACCAGTGTCTGAGCACGCAGCATGTGTATGACCAGTGTCTGAGCACGCAGCATGTGTATGAGCAGTGTCTGAGCACGCAGTATGTGTAGAGCAGTGTCAGCACGCAGCATGTGTATGAGCAGTGTCTGAGCACGCAGCATGTGTATGACCAGTGTCTGAGCACGCAGCATGTGTATGACCAGTGTCTGAGCACGCAGCATGTGTATGAGCAGTGTCTGAGCACGCAGCATGTGTATGAGCAGTGTCTGAGCACGCAGCATGTGTATGAGCAGTGTCTGAGCACGCAGCATGTGTATGACCAGTGTCTGAGCACGCAGCATCAGCATGTGTATGACCAGTGTCTGAGCACGCAGCATCAGCATGTGTATGACCAGTGTCTGAGCACGCAGCATGTGTATGACCAGTGTCTGAGCACGCAGCATGTGTATGACCAGTGTCTGAGCACGCAGCATCAGCATGTGTATGACCAGTGTCTGAGCACGCAGCATCAGCATGTGTATGACCAGTGTCTGAGCACGCAGCATGTGTATGACCAGTGTCTGAGCACAGCAGCATGTGTATGACCAGTGTCTGAGCACGCAGCATGTGTGTATGACCAGTGTCTGAGCACGCAGCATCAGCATGTGTATGACCAGTGTCTGAGCACGCAGCATGTGTATGACAGTGTCTGAGCACGCAGCATGTGTATGAGCAGTGTCTGAGCACGCAGCATGTGTATGACCAGTGTCTGAGCACGCAGCATGTGTATGACCAGTGTCTGAGCACGCAGCATCAGCATGTGTATGACCAGTGTCTGAGCACGCAGCATCAGCATGTGTATGACCAGTGTCTGAGCACGCAGCATCAGCATGTGTATGACCAGTGTCTGAGCACGCAGCATCAGCATGTGTATGACCAGTGTCTGAGCACGCAGCATGTGTATGACCAGTGTCTGAGCACGCAGCATCAGCATGTGTATGACCAGTGTCTGAGCACGCAGCATGTGTATGACCAGTGTCTGAGCACGCAGCATCAGTGTCAGCACGCAAGCACGCAGCATGTGTATGACCAGTGTCTGAGCACGCAGCATGTGTATGAGCAGTGTCTGAGCACGCAGCATGTGTATGAGCAGTGTCTGAGCACGCAGCATGTGTATGACCAGTGTCTGAGCACGCAGCATGTGTATGACCAGTGTCTGAGCACGCAGCATGTGTATGACCAGTGTCTGAGCACGCAGCATGTGTATGACCAGTGTCTGAGCACGCAGCATGTGTATGACCAGTGTCTGAGCACGCAGCATCAGCATGTGTATGACCAGTGTCTGAGCACGCAGCATGTGTATGACCAGTGTTGGAGCACGCAGCATCAGCATGTGTATGACCAGTGTCTGAGCACGCAGCATGTGTATGACCAGTGTCTGAGCACGCAGCATCAGCATGTGTATGACCAGTGTCTGAGCACGCAGCATCAGCATGTGTATGACCAGTGTCTGAGCACGCAGCATCAGCATGTGTATGACCAGTGTCTGAGCACGCAGCATCAGCACGCAGCATGCATGTATGACCAGTGTCTGAGCACAGCATCAGCATGTGTATGACCAGTGTTGGAGCACGCAGCATCAGCATGTGTATGACCAGTGTCTGAGCACGCAGCATCAGCATGTGTATGACCAGTGTTGGAGCACGCAGCATCAGCATGTGTATGACCAGTGTCTGAGCACGCAGCATCAGCAGATGTATGACCAGTGTCTGAGCACGCAGCATCAGCATGTGTATGACCAGTGTCTGAGCACGCAGCATCAGCAGATGTATGACCAGTGTCTGAGCACGCAGCATCAGCATGTGTATGACCAGTGTCTGAGCACGCAGCATGTGTATGACCAGTGTCTGAGCACGCAGCATCAGGATGTATGACCAGTGTCTGAGCACGCAGCATCAGCATGTGTATGACCAGTGTCTGAGCACGCAGCATCAGCATGTGTATGACCAGTGTCTGAGCACGCAGCATGTGTATGACCAGTGTCTGAGCACGCAGCATCAGCATGTGTATGACCAGTGTCTGAGCATGCAGCATCAGCATGTGTATGACCAGTGTCTGAGCACGCAGCATCAGCATGTGTATGACCAGTGTCTGAGTACGCAGCATCAGCAGATGTATGACCAGTGTCTGAGCACGCAGCATCAGCATGTGTATGACCAGTGTCTGAGCACGCAGCATGTGTATGACCAGTGTCTGAGCATGCAGCATAAGCATGTGTATGACCAGTGTCTGAGCACGCAGCATCAGCATGTGTATGACCAGTGTCTGAGCACGCAGCATGTGTATGACCAGTGTCTGAGCACGCAGCATCAGCATGTGTATGACCAGTGTCTGAGCACGCAGCATGTGTATGACCAGTGTCTGAGCATGCAGCATAAGCATGTGTATGACCAGTGTCTGAGCACGCAGCATCAGAAGGTGTATGACCAGTGTCTGAGCATGCAGCATCAGCAGATGTATGACCAGTGTCTGAGCACGCAGCATCAGCATGTGTATGACCAGTGTCTGAGCACGCAGCATCAGCATGTGTATGACCAGTGTCTGAGCATGCAGCATAAGCATGTGTATGACCAGTGTCTGAGCATGCAGCATCAGCATGTGTATGACCAGTGTCTGAGCACGCAGCATGTGTATGACCAGTGTCTGAGCATGCAGCATAAGCATGTGTATGACCAGTGTCTGAGCACGCAGCATCAGCAGATGTATGACCAGTGTCTGAGTACGCAGCATCAGCAGGTATATGACCAGTGTCTGAGCACGCAGCTTCAGCAGATGTATGACCAGTGTCTGAGCACGCAGCATCAGCAGGTATATGACCAGTGTCTGAACACGCAGCATCAGCAGGTATATGACCAGTGTCTGAGCACGCAGCATCAGCAGATGTTTGACCAGTGTCTGAGCACGCAGCATCAGAAGGTGTATGACCAGTGTCTGAGCACGCAGCATCAGCATGTGTATGACCAGTGTCTGAGCACGCAGCATCAGCATGCAGCTCTCATCTCATCAGACAAAGTAAATCGATAAAGTTTAGTGTTTTACTTCAAAGGTGATCCCATTACAACCAGGGCTGGGATACAGACAGAGCAGACAGGGACATAGACAGCAGACATTGAAATAGAGCAGAATGGGACGTAGACAGAGTAGACAGGGATAGAGTATTTGAGCTGAGAGAACACACATGTGAGCTGAAGAGAAACAAGGAATTCCTTCAGTGTGAGAGAAGTGAACAAATCTTGTTAGAAAGTGTAAACCAGCTCATCACACGGATTAATAACTTATATGTTATTACTGTCTGCGAGTTAATCGAAGTTCAGGTGAGGGACGAGAGAGTACCTGAGTTCAACCTCCCCCCTCGGACAAAGTTGGGTGAATACAGGGAAAAAGAGGTGAGTTCACACACACACACTAGTGCATCATCTCAATCTCTAATTGGCACGAAAATAATTAAATGATTGCCTCGTTAAGTTGGGCGTGGGAGGTCGGTACTCCCCGCTGCACGCAAACCATGCACGATGCGCTCGCATCAACGCTGCGATTTGACGCGCAGTTGGTGGTGCGGCAGGAAGGAGGGCGGGAGGGACCGAGGGAGGGAGGGAGGGAGGGAGAGAAGGAACAGAAGGAGAAATATGAATAAAAAGGGAAGGGAGAGAGTGAGAGAGAGGGAGGAAAGAACGGAGTGGGATATGGAGTAAAGGAGAGAGAGGAAGGAGGAAGACAGGTAATGTTACGATTGTTGATAAATATTCATGATCACGTCTTGTTGCTGCCGCCGCCATCCATCGACCCCGCCACCATCGCCGCCGCCCCCACCATCGCCGCCGCCCCCACCATCGCCGCCGCCCCCACCATCGCTGCCGCCCCCACCATCGCCGCCGCCGCCGGGGTTTTACACATCCATTTCTTTAGCGATCGACGCACCGTTAACTAACATTACATGAAGATATAAATAAGAACAAGGAATTACAGTGTTATGTGAAGCGAGCTACTACCGTCTGCTCGGAGGTAACAAGGTCACCGAGGCAGACGCAAGGGAAGCAAGGAAACACGCAAAACAATACTGACGCAGAAATTGAATAAAAACAGCAGTGAATTAATTGAGTGAAGAGAAGGGCGGATACTGCGCTTCCTGGGGTAGCAGTGCTTGTGAACAAGCAACAGGCAGCATAACTGCCCTCTGCACCCGTTTCTCTCACTAACAGGAATACAACCACGTTCTCCACCCCTTTCTTTTTCTAACAGGCAGCATAATTACCTGCTTCACCCCTTTCTTTTTTCAAATAGGCTATAAATCTATCTTCTTTACCCCTCTCTGTAACAAGAATATAACTATATTCTCTGCCAATTTCTTTCTAACAGCCCCATAACTTTCTTTTCCACCTCTTTCTTATTCTAATCGGGAGCAACAGATGACAGTGTTAGTCTGTTGTTAGCACTCATTTTAAAGGTCGATCAACACCCCCACTGTAATCCATGATATTTAACTCCAGTCATATGAAGACTGAATCAGTCAGTCAGCGATGTAGCTGACTGATTCAGTCAGTCTCCCTCATTTCCTAGAAAAATAAACGTATACGAAACATTGAACTGAATCATTACCTCAGCAAAATGGAAAATTCAGTCACTTAAATACACACACACACACACACACACACACACACACACACACACACACACACACACACACACACACACACACACACACACACACACACACACAAAAAAAAAAAAAAAAAAAAAAAATGGACCATAATAGTTACAAGTGTAATAATTTACCATTCGTGTTCATTACTGACACATTGATGAATTAGACATGTATCCACACCCAGACGAATTAGACACATGTGCACATGTGTCTAATTCCCTTAAAATGAAAATTGGTCAATAGCTATTTTCCATAATCCTGATCACATGTTCTCTAGCCTTGAGCTGAGTGCAGTCTTATCATGCTGGCTTCTCAGTTTGTCACCCCCAACCTCGCAGCTGCTACCCTGAACACTAATTGCTGGGTTGATCCTTAATCTTTTGAAGGCACCACAACAAAATATAA
>NC_091293.1:24922785-24961357 GCF_038502225.1 Cherax quadricarinatus | reverse complement strand
AGAGATTAGAAGAGGAGCTGAGACATGTGAAACAGCACAGAGACAAAGATATTACAGAAGTAGCATCGGCAATGGCTACATCAAACACAGACAACAGGTCTGAAGGAAGCATGGAAACTAAACTGTATGCAGAGGTCCTGTCAAACCCACATGGGGCCAAAACAAAGACAGGGAGCACACTAGGACAGAATGAGAGGTTGGAAGACATTGAAGGAACTAGGACATGTGCAAGGACCTTACCAGATACCTGTGGGGGCCAGGAGCAGGTGAGCAGGAAGGATAAACCAAGAAGCATAGGGGCAATAACTAGGGAAGGGACTGAAGGAAGGAACACTCCACGGGAAGGAACTAAAACACATCAGAGGATGCAATGGGAGTCACAGTGGGAGGTGGAAAGGGAAAGATCCGTGTTTGTCTATAGGCTAGACGAAGCTAAAGGGGAAACTTATGATGAAAGAAAGCAGGAGGAGAAAAAAGCGATTGAAGATATCATGAAGGTGATAGGCGAGGGGGACATGACCCAGGTGGCAAATTTTCGGAGAACTGGGTGGTTCACAAAGAAAAGGAATCGGCCTCTCAAAGTAATTTTCAAGGCAGAATCAACCCGAACCATGATCCTGCAGGAGAAAGCACGGCTGAGAGGCAAGCAGGAGTTCCGGAGTGTGTACCTCGATCGAGACAGAACACAGGACGAAAGGAAGACAATGAAAGAGAGATTTCAAAAACGAAAGGAGAAATGGGAGGAAATGAAAAAGGAGAGCAAAATAATCCAGGATCAAATGGAAGGACAAGCACACCCCCCAGAAACACCTGCAGAAGGACTCCAGCCACGACACCCCCAAGGCAACTGAACAATCCAAACCAACCATCACACACCGATCCCTCTGTTTCCACCCCCTGCACCACAGTTACAGTATTAGAACAGAAGTTGAAGGTTTGGTGCACAAATGCAGATGGATTAACGAATAAACATGAAGAATGGCAAGAAAGAATCAATGAGAAGTCCCCAGACATCATAGCAGTTACAGAAACAAAACTCATGGAGACAATAACAGATGCAATCTTCCCACCAGGATACCAGATCATGAGGAAAGATAGAAGGGGCAGGGGGGGAGGTGGGGTTGCTCTGCTCGTAAAAAACAGATGGAAATTCGAGAAAATGGAAGGAATAGATGAGACGGGAGAAAGAGACTACATAGCAGGTACACTTCAGTCTGGGGAACACAAAGTGGTCATTGCAGTGATGTATAATCCACCACAGAACTGCAGGAGGCCAAGAGAGGAATATGAAGAGAGCAACAGAGCAATGGTGGACACACTTGCTGAGGTGGCAAGAAGAGCTCACTCCAGCAGAGCAAAGTTGCTGGTTATGGGGGATTTCAACCACAGGGAGATTGACTGGGAAAACCTGGAGCCACATGGGGGTCCCGAAACATGGAGAGCCAGGATGTTGGACGTGGTGCTGGAAAACCTCATGCACCAACATGTTAAGGACACTACCAGAGTGAGAGGGGAGGATGAACCAGCAAGATTGGACCTTGTGTTCACCCTGGGCAGCTCAGATATTGAGGACATCAAGTATGAGAGTCCCCTAGGAGCTAGCGACCACGTGGTTCTGTGCTTTGAATACATAGTAGAGCTGCAAGTGGAGAGAATAACAGGAGTTGAATGGGAAAAGCCTGACTATAAAAGAGAGGACTACATAGGGTTGAAGAACTTCCTGCGGGAGGTCCAGTGGGACAGAGAACTGGCAGGAAAGCCAGTAAATAAAATGATGGAATATGTAACAACAAAATGCAAGGAGGCAGTGGAAAGGTTTATTCCCAAGGGCAACAGTAACAACGGGAAGACCAGAACGAGCCCCTGGTTTACCCGACGGTGTAAGGAGGCAAAAACAAAATGCAATAGAGAATGGAAAAAGTACAGAAGGCAGAGAACACACGAAAATAGGGAGATCAGTCACAGAGCCAGGAATGAGTACGCACAGGTAAGGAAGAAGGCCTAGGGACAGTATGAAAATGACATAGCATCGAGAATCAAGACTGACCCGAAACTGTTGTATAGCCACATCAGGAGGAAGACAACAGTCAAAGACCAGGTGATCAGATTAAGGACAGAAGGTGGAGAACTCACAAGAAATGATCAGGAGGTATGTGAGGAGCTGAACAGGAGATTTAAGGAAGTTTTTACAGTAGAGACATGAAGGGCTGTGGGAAGACAGCACAGAAGGGAACATCAAGAGGGAATATACCAACAAGTGTTGGATGACATACGAACAACTGAGGAGGAGGTGAAGAAGCTCTTAAGTGACCTTGACACCTCAAAGGCGATGGGACCGGACAACATCTCCCCATGGGTCCTTAGAGAAGGAGCAGAGATGCTGTGCGTGCCTCTAACCACAATCTTCAACACATCCCTTGAAACTGGGCAACTACATGAGAAATGGAAGACAGCTGATGTAGTCCCCATATTTAAGAAAGGAAACAGAAACGAGGCACTAAACTACAGACCTGTGTCTCTGACATGTATTGTATGCAAAGTCATGGAGAAGATTATCAGGAGGAGAGTGGTCGAACACCTGGAAAGGAACAAGATTATAAATGAAAACCAGCATGGGTTCATGGAAGGCAAATCTTGTATCACAAACCTCCTGGAGTTTTATGACAAGGTAACAGAAGTAAGACACGAGAGAGAGGGGTGGGTAGATTGCATTTTCCTAGACTGCAGGAAGGCCTTTGACACAGTTCCCCACAAGAGATTAGTGCAGAAGCTGGAGGATCAGGCGCACGTAAATGGGAGGGCACTGCAATGGATAAGGGAATACCTGACAGGGAGGCAGCAACGAGTCATGGTACGTGAAGAGGTATCACAGTGGGCGCCTGTTACGAGCGGGGTCCCACAGGGGTCACTTCTAGGACCAGTGCTATTTTTGATATATGTGAACGACATGATGGAAGGAATAGACTCTGAAGTGTCCCTGTTCGCAGATGACGTGAAGTTGATGAGAAGAATTAAATCGGACGAGGATGAGGCAGGACTGCAAAGAGACCTGGACAGGCTGGACATGTGGTCCAGCAACTGGCTTCTCGAATTCAATCCAGCCAAATGCAAAGTCATGAAGATTGGGGAGGGGCAAAGAAGACCGCAGGCAGAGTATAGGCTAGGTGGACAAAGACTACAGACCTCACTCAGGGAGAAAGACCTTGGGGTGACCATAACACCGAGCACATCACCGGAGGCACACATCAACCAAATAACCGCTGCAGCATACGGGCGCCTGGCAAACCTGAGAATAGCGTTCCGATACCTTAATAAGGAATCATTCAAGACACTGTACACTGTGTATGTTAGGCCCATACTGGAGTATGCAGCACCAGTCTGGAACCCACACCTGGTCAAGCACGTCAAGAGGTTAGAGAAAGTACAAAGGTTTGCAACAAGGCTAGTCCCAGAGCTCAAGGGAATGTCGTACGAGGAAAGGTTAAGGGAAATCGGACTGACGACACTGGAGGACAGAAGGGTCAGGGGAGACATGATAACGACATACAAGATACTGGGGGGAATAGACAAGGTGGACAGAGATAGGATGTTCCAGAGAGGGGACACAGGGACAAGGGGTCACAACTGGAAGCTGAAGACTCAGACGAGTCACAGGGACGTTAGGAAGTATTTCTTCAGTCATAGAGTTGTCAGCAAGTGGAATAGCCTAGCAAGTGAAGTAGTGGAGGCAGGAACCATACATAGTTTTAAGAAGAGGTATGACAAAGCTCAGGAAGCAGAGAGAGAGAGGATCCAGTAGCGATCAGTGAAGAGGCGGGGCCAGGAGCTGAGTCTCGACCCCTGCAACCACAATTAGGTGAGTACAATTAGGTGAGTACACACACACACACGTACACACACACACACACACATACACGCACACACACACACACACGTCCACACACACATACATACACACACACACACACACACACACACACACTTACATGCATACATATATATATATATATATATATATATATATATATATATATGTATATATATATATATATTTATATTTATATTTTATTATCACACTGGCCGATTCCCACCAAGGCAGGGTGGCCCGAAAAAGAAAAACTTTCACCATCATTCACTCCATCACTGTCTTGCCAGAAGGGTGCTTTACACTACAGTTTTTAAACTGCAACATTAACACCCCTCCTTCAGAGTGCAGGCACTGTACTTCCCATCTCCAGGACTCAAGTCCGGCCTGCCGGTTTCCCTGGACCCCTTCATAAATGTTACTTTGCTCACACTCCAACAGCACGTCAAGTATTAAAAACCATTTGTCTCCATTCACTCCTATCAAACACGCTCACGCATGCCTGCTGGAAGTCCAAGCCCCTCGCACACATAACCTCCTTTACCCCCTCCCTCCAACCTTTCCTAGGCCGACCCCTACCCCGCCTTCCTTCCACTACAGACTGATACACTCTTGAAGTTATTCTGTTTCCCTCCATTCTCTCCACATGTCCGAACCACCTCAACAACCCTTCCTCAGCCCTATGGACTACAGTTTTGGTAATCCTGCACCTCCTCCTAACTTTCAAACTACGAATTCTCTGCATTATATTCACACCACACATTGCTCTCAGACATGACATCTCCACTGCCTCCAGCCTTCTCCTCGCTGCAACATTCATCACCCATGCTTCACACCCATATAAGAGCGTTGGTAAAACTATACTCTCATACATTCCCCTCTTTGCCTCCAAGGACAAAGTTCTTTGTCTCCACAGACTCCTAAGTGCACCACTCACCCTTTTCTCCTCATCAATTCTATGATTCACCTCATCTTTCATAGACCCATCCGCTGACACGTCCACTCCCAAATATCTGAATACATTCACCTCCTCCATACTCTCTCCCTCCAATCTGATATCCAATCTTTCATCACCTAATGTTTTTGTTATCCTCATAACCTTACTCTTTCCTGTATTCACTTTCAATTTTCTTGTTTTGCACACCCTACCAAATTCATCCACCAATCTCTGCAACTTCTCTTCAGAATCTCCCAAGAGCACAGTGTCATCAGCAAAGAGCAAATGTGACAACTTCCACTTTATGTGTGATTCTTTATCTTTTAACTATTTATATATATATATATATATATATATATATATATATATATATATATATATATATATATATATATATATATATATATATATATATATATATATATATGTATATATATATGCATGCATGTATGATATACACACACCGGCTTTGTTGAATCTATTGTATGTGAAAACAAGAGAGGGTGTTCATATTTTGTTGTATTTTTTTGTGTTGCTAATTGTTTTATTTTATGCTGTTGTTAGTTTGTTGTTGTTGTTTGTAATTTATTTCTCGGGGACAATCAGCTGACGTTTCTTGAAGAACCGACTGTCTGACAGGTTTATTAAGTGTGTGTTAACAGTCTCCTCGGTCATCTGAAAATCTGCATCCTCGAAAAGTACAAGATTTCTCCAAAAATTATTTACTGTCTGTTAGGAGAGTATTTCTCTGTCTCCCTCCGTCTCTCCATCCAAACTGTATACTGCCCAGAACACTCAAGACACACATATGACCTGCCTAGGTTTTCCACAGGGCAAAATGCTGTCCTGGTGAAAGTTGGTTCTGAAACGTGTGTGTTTTCTACACTTCACAACTAGCACACAGCTGCTGAGGTGTTGTGTGCATCTCTGTTTGTCAGCTATTTACTGGGTGTATACTTGGAGGGTGTATTCCTGGAGGGTGTATACCTGAAGGGTGTATACCTGAAGGGTGTATACCTGGAGGGTGTATACCTGGAGGGTGTATACCTGGAGAGTGTATCGGGGGTCAACACCCCCGCGGCCCGGTCAATGACCAAGCCTCGAGGACACAGGATATTTTTTTTTTAAATTATCGAGGATACACAATACCGACAAGTTGATGATTAAGACACAAGTGCAATACTTAAGTGTCTTGACTGCAGAAATATTTCGACTTCAATGATACACATGTACGACACTCGGGTATTTTTATTATTGAAGTCTTTCGGCAATTAAAACATCCAAGTGTTGCGCTTGAGTTCTATATATAAGCGTGTTATTGTTGCTGTTGTTATATTTTAATATGCTTTATGATGGGGTGGTTATCGTAGGGCGGATGTTATTAAGATGGGCATCATTGTCTCTGTATCATTTAGTCCCAGTAATGCCCGAGAGGAGGCAATTTCGACCGCGTCGTAGTGCAATAACGGTGGTAGTAGCAGGCGACCTCTTATTGTGAGTGTTGTCCGGCAGTGTATTAATGGTTATGTCACTGCTTGGTGGCAGTGCTGCCATTGTTCCTCTGCAGATTTCTCAACTGATTGTCATGGTAGAATAGCAGAGCCACGGCCGATGAATAGCTGTGTGCTGATATCTAGTCAGGTCATTACTGGTAGGTGGTGGTTGACGTTGCCAGGCCGTCTCTGACCACCGAATATTCTGATCTTGACGCGTAGCTGAGGATCTCGTGGCTGTTTACCATGGTGGAAAAATAACTCTCGCGTTTAGATGCTTTAAAACCTCTGGTAATTCAGCTAGGATTTTTGATGAACAGCAGAACCAGTGTAATTTTTCGGTGATTGTGTTTGACTTGAGCTCAGGAATGTGGCCTTGCAGACGACAAAACAGTGTTTTGCGTCATTTATCAAACTCGTTAGAATGAGGAATTGTGATGCGTATCTTCTCTTCCCTGGTACCTAATCTGGCAGGCTTCAAGCACAGCCTCATGCAGCAGGTTTCAAGCACAGCCTCATGCGGCAGGCTTCAAATACAGCCTCATACAGCAGGCTTCAAACACAGCCTAATACGGCAGACTTCAACACTGCCTCATGCCTGTAGATCCCAACGTGGCTTGGTATCTAGCTGACTGCGGTGCTGCCTGGAAGGTACTTCATGTTGATGTCACGTTTTACATTATCTTGTGGTCAAGTTTTCTGGAGTGACAGGAGAGTGTCACAGAGACTGTAGAGTGTTATAGTGACTGTAGAATGTCACAGTGACTGTAGTGTCTCACAGTGACTGTAGAATGTCACACTGACTGTAGAATGTCACAGTGACTGTGTTAGTGACTGTAGAATGTCACAGTGACTGTAGAATGTCACAGTGACTCACAGTGACTGTAGTATTTCATAGTGACTGTAGAAGTCGCAACTGCAGGGTCTCACAGTGACTGTTGTCAGAGTAACTGGTAAAGTCAAACTCGTAGTTCAGTACTGAAGGATGCCAGTTCATTCCTAGGTGAGACGTATAGGCGTCTCCTCACAGTGTCACACCTAGTCACCTAGCAGTAAACAGGTACTTGGCTACTAGTCGACTGTTATAGGTGGCATCCTGAGCGGTAGTAAATAATCTTAAATAACGGTGAACTAGGGAATAAACTGGACTGTGTAGTGGGTTTTAACCTTTAATAACAGCGTTACTGCAGGTTGGGTCACTTTTTATCGAGTTATGCTTTGCCACACTGCGTCTGTGTGACACGGCACTACTTTCCTTGTTTCCTGGTTCAGAGTGGTGATGGAGGAGAATGTGCTACTGAAGGTACCTTAGTTCGTTAAGCACTTCGTTGGTGGTAGTATTGGTGGTGGTGTTGGTGGTGGTGATGGTAGCGTTGGTGTAGGCGGGGAAGGGGAGGGTATATGGGGGGTTTATAGGTGGAGAGGGTGGTAGCGTTGGTGGTAGTGTTCGTGATATGCTACAGTAAGTGATGGTGGTGGAGACGGGGGTGTTGTGGTGGTGCTGGTGTTGGCGGGGATGTGGTGGTGATGGAGGTGGTGGTGGTGATAGTGTTGGTGGTGGAGGCGGGGGCGTGGGCTGCCAAGCTTCGAGACTAGATAAGAGCCACTTTGCAGGAGTGAATATGTGTGTTGCTCACTAATGACATTTGATAGACGCCCTTTAAAACGAAAATACATTTGAAAATACATATATTTATGGAGAGGAAAAAATTCTAAAAATATCCTTACGAATCTGTGTTTTAATTAAAACAAATAAATATATATTAAGTATTTTTTATGTATAAATTTAAAAATTAACAAAAGAATCACTACAATATTTAAAATAGATTATCATAATAGATCTTTTTTGCAGGTCAATAAAATATCTGAGAGTCGATACACGTGAAAGATAAAGAAAATATTTGAATTTACATTAAAAGAGTCAATATTAATCTATTTATATATGTCTACATGACAGAACCATTGTTCCAAGGTCTGGACTCGGCCCCACTACCAACCCAAAAATAATGTTAATGTGTTTTTAATATAAACTTTGTGGGCTCCTTATGTGGCGACCATTAGTTACTGCTCCGCTGAAGACGGCCCTAAAATAATTACTTGATTTAAAAATTCTTAAATGGGAGCCAACGAACACGATTAATATATATTATTTCTCCTTGTAAGTTTTCATAGCTAGATAATTGTGCAATAAAGATTCTCTCTCTCGCTCTCTCTCGTACTCAGAGTTTATAGTGAAGGGAGTAGAATGTTGTTTGTGAGTGGTGTCCTGGACAATGGGGGAGAACTAAGTATACAAGATGATCAGGAAGGAAAAAAATTATATGTATTAGGCGATAACAGTGAAAAACTACACCAGCACCTTATTGTTTACGATATGGATGACGGTATCTGGTCTAAATATGGATGCGTTTTTGCACCAGGAGTAAAAAAAAATTGGATTGACGGATTAAACAAGCGTTTCACAGAGGTATTTGCCAAGAAAATAAATTATCTCCTTGAGTCCCGAAAAAAAAGGAATAGAGGCACTGTGTGAACAGCAAGTAAAAACTATAAGTCGATGGAGACCGGGAACCTTCAGAGAAAAACTTTAAAACAGTAAATGTCGTTCCAATATTCAAGCGAAGAGACAGACAAGCAACACACAACTCGAGGTCGGTACCTTTGACGTGTATGCTATCTAAGGTAATGGAGAAGATAATAAGGAGAGTGGTGGAGCACTTGGCGAGGCACAGAGTCGTAAACGACATCCAGCACGGATTTAGAGAAGGTGAATCCTGTATCGCATACCTACAGCAGTTCTACGACTGGGTAATAGAGATTAAGCTGGAAAGTGAGGGTTAGATAGACTTCATATATCTAGATCGAAAAAATGCATTTGACATTGTTCAGCTCGACAGACTAATCCATAAACTGGAAGAACAGGAAAAGATAACAGCAAATGCACTTCGCTTGATCAAGGAATATCAAATAGGAAGAAGACAGAGATTGATAATCTGGGGAAAAATGTATCTGGATGTACAAGCATGGCGGGCGTAGTCTCGCAAGAGTCCATACGGGGCTCGGCATTGTTATTGATATAAGTAAAAGACATGCGCGATGAACTATGTAAAGCTAATTAGGAGAAAAAATACCAGAGAAGGCAGAAAAGGGCTAAAAGAGGAGCTGGACAGATTGTTGGAATGCTCAAACAAGTTGAGGTCTAATCTGAGCAAATTCAAGATTGCGAAAATTGGGGAAGGTTAGAAAAAACTAGATACCAATGAGGGAATCAGAACAAGTAAAAAGGATCTCGGGGAAAGCATAAAACCAAATATGTTGTGTCTGACAAACTCAACAAAGAATCCTTCAGAACCCTGTTTGTGAAGTATGTCAAAGCAATCACAGAGTACACAGTACTAGCGTAGACTCTCTTGCTAAGCAACATATACAGAAATTGGAAAAAATGCAAACATGTACTAGAGAACTAGTCCTGAGTTTTTTAAAAGGATCAACCGTCGAAGAGAGACAAAGTAACTGAACCACACAGAACTGGGAGAGAGGATGAGAGGGAAAACATTACTAAGATGTACAAGATAACCAAAGAACTCGGTAGACAGACATGGACTGTGTGAAAGGAAAGACTCGCTGACGAAGGAGTAGAGATGGAGACTAAAGAAGTAAATATGTTTCACGGACATCGTCAGAAGGTACTTTTTCAGTTTAAAGAAAGGCTAGGAATCAGGACGATCTGGACGAGAGAGTAATGGGAGCAGATTCTATACAGAGTGTTAAGAGCTTGCTTGATTGTGCCCACGAGGGCAGGAATTTAGTGCGATCGTTAGTGAGCAATTGAGAGGCGGGGCCAGGAGCCGAGACGAGACAGTGAACGCATTACGTCTAAGGTGAGATAAATGGTGCAAGCATATTAAGATCAAGGCAACATTAAGAACCAGGCCTCGCGATAGTCCTGCCTTTTTGTAGATGAAGTTACTTTTTTTCTTTGTACACGTTCTTTGTGATATGTTTTAAGCTGTCTGGAACAAGTTACTATTCTTCCACAAACTGAAAATGGACGCTAGATCGTATTTCGGTCCGTCTCGGACGATTCACTACCTGATAATGATCTAAGGGAGACGAGGAACGTCGTCTAGTTTTACATTGAAAGTGTGTAGTGCATTATGAGCTATGTTCAGAATGTTGAGGGATAAATGTCGTCACTTTCGCCAAGGAATGCAGTTTACCCTGATGCAGCTGAAGGGTTCTTGATTCATAAAACTGGAGCCACTCTTCACATTCTGTATGACACCTATGACTTTAGCGCTTCGCCCGTGAATATTACATTATCTCACAATCTTCGCCAGGGTAGGTTAAATTCTTTGCTTCTGCCATCGCTTTTCCGCCTGCTGCTGCCCCTGCCCCTTCCCCTTCCTCTACCCCTACCCCTTCCCCTGTTGCACTTGCCCTACTGTTGCCCCCTCTCCTCCCCCATCCCTACCCCTACTCCTGGGTTTTACCCCCACGCTGGCTGCCCCGCCCGGCGCTTGATTCATGCTTCTCTCATCTTGAACGATACCCAGCGTTTTGTCTTGCTAATGCTGGAGGATGAATCAGTTAGAACCTAGACTGCAAGCTCGCTGCTCCCTGCCTCTCACCTCCCTGCTCCCTGCCTCTCACCTCCCTTCTCCCTGCCTCTTACTTACCTGCTCCCTGCCTCTCACCTCCCTGCTCCCTGCCTCTCACCTCCCTGCTCCCTGCCTCTCACCTCCCTGCTCCCTGCCTCTCACCTCCCTGCTCCCTGCCTCTCACCTCCCTACTCCCTGCCTCTCACCTCCCTACTCCCTGCCTCTCACCTCCCTGCTCCCTGCCTCTCACCTCCCTGCTCCCTGCCTCTCACCTCCCTGCCTCTCACCTCCCTGCTCCCTGCCTCTTACTAACCTGCTCCCTGCCTCTCACCTCCCTGCCTCTCACCTGCCTGCTCCCTGCCTCTCCCCTCCCTGCTCCCTGCCTCTCACCTCCCTGCTCCCTGCCTCTCACCTCCCTGCCTCTCACCTCCCTACTCCCTGCCTCTCACCTCCCTGCTCCCTGCCTCTTACTTACCTGCTCCCTGCCTCTCGCCTCTCTGCTACCTGCTTCTTACCTACCTGCTCCCTGCCTCTTACCTACCTGCTCCCTGCCTTTCGCCTCTCTGCTCCCTGCTTCTTACCTACCTGCTCCCTGCCTCTCACCTCCCAGCTCCCTGCCGCTCACCTCCCTGCTCCCTGCCGCTCACCTCCCTGCTCCATGTCTCTCACTTTCCTGCTCCCTGCCTCCCACCTCCCTGCTCCCTGCCTATCAGCTCCCTAATCCCCGCCTCTTACCTCCCTCCTCCCTGCCCCCTCCTCTCCGTCCCCTGCCTCCCACCTCCCTGCCTCCCATCTCCCTGCCTCCCACTTCCCTGCTCCCTGCCTCCCATCTCCCTGCCTCCCACTTCCCTGCTCTCTGCCTATCACCTCCCTGCTCCTCCTCCTTTTCCTTCTCCTTTTCTTCCTCCTTTTCTTCCTCTTCCTCCTCATCTTCCTCCTCTTCCTCCTCTTCTTCCTCCTCTTCTTCCTCCTCATCTTCCTCCTCTTCCTCCTCTTCTTCCTCCTCTTCTTCCTCCTCGTCCTCCTCCTCTTCTTCTTCCTCTTCCTCCTTCTCTTCCTCCTCTTCCTACTCTTCCTCCTCCTCTTCCTCTTCCTTCTTCTCTTTTTCCTCCTCTTCCTTCTCTTCTTCCTTCTCCTCTTCCTCCTCATCTTCCTCCTCCTCTTCTTCCTCCTCCTCTTCCTTCTCTTCTTCCTCTTCTTTCTCCTCCTCCTCTTCCTCCTCCTCCTCCTCCTCCTCTTCCTCCCCCTCTTCTTCCTCCTCCTCCTCTTCCTCCTCCTCTTCCTCCTCCTCCTCTTCCTTCTCCTCTTCCTCTTCCTCCTCTTCCTCCTCCTCTTCCTCCTCCTCCTCCTCTTCCTCCTCTTCTTCCTCCTCTTCTTCCTCCTCTTCTTCCTCCTCTTCCTTCTCTTCTTCCTCCTCTTCTTCCTCCTCGTCCTCCTCCTCTTCTTCTTCCTCTTCCTCCTTCTCTTCCTCCTCTTCCTCCTCCTCTTCCTCCTCCTCTTCCTCCTCCTCTTCCTCTTCCTTCTTCTCTTTTTCCTCCTCTTCCTTCTCTTCTTCCTTCTCCTCTTCCTCCTCATCTTCCTCCTCCTCTTCTTCCTCCTCCTCTTCCTTCTCTTCTTCCTCTTCTTTCTCCTCCTCCTCTTCCTCCTCCTCCTCCTCTTCCTCTTCCTCCTCCTCTTCCTCCTCCTCCTCCTCTTCCTCCTCCTCTTCCTCCTCCTCCTCTTCCTCCTCCTCTTCCTCCTCCTCTTCATCTTCCTCTTCCTCCTCCTCTTCATCTTCCTTTCCCTCCTCCTCCTCCTCCTCCTCCTCCTCCCACCCCTCAACACGCAAACATTAAACAGTAAAGAAGGGTCGTTGTTTACGGCCGCTACTTTATCTTGTCTCCTTAACCTCATCTCCTCTTCTTTATTATCTGTTTATTCTAATTATCCTCTCTCCCGCCTCTCCCTTCCTACTTTCCTCCTTCCCTCACTCTTCTTCAACCTTCTAGGCGATACGCTTGTTTTTAATTCCCTGTTTACCTCTCTCCTTTCCACCATCTCTTTTTCTCTCCCTTCTCTCCGTTCTTTCCTAACTCCCTCCTCTTCCATTCCTTCCTCTCTAACTCCGCCTGTTGCTTTAACCCTCCATCCCTTCCTTCCTTCCTTCCTTCCTTCATCTTTGCTTATCTCCTTCCCTAACATCTCCCTCCCTCTCATTCTCTCCCTTCCATCACTAAATCTCTATTTTGGGGCTTCATACTCCCTTCTTCTCTTGGACCAAACTTTGGGCTCCCTCTCCTTCCCCTGGACCAAACTTTGGGCCTACCTCTCTGTCCCTTGGACCAAACTTTGCACCCCCTCCTCCTTCCCCTGGATCAAACTTTGGGGCCCCTCTCCTTCCCTGGACCAACAATGGAGTTGTGGCTCTTGAGTGCCTAGTTTACTGCCCACCCGCAGCTCATCCTGTCAGCTATAGCGCAGAAATCAGCATTACAGAGGTTACAATGGGTCTTTGTCAGACCCCCAGTGATCATATACATCACTAGAAAGAAATATTAGTTATTTTATATTAAACAATGACTTCATGTAGTTAATATACACAGTACTGTATGGAATACACTCTCAAACAACTATATATCTTTTGAGACATGCTTAGCAGTTCGCAGACAGGCGAAATTATTTACCAGCATTATCTCTCAGTCTACAGTAGGATTCGAACCTGCACACTGCTTCAAAGCACGGAGTACCTTCTTCACTCGACCAGATCCCAGATCTGGAATCTGACAGAGTAGAGAAGGTACTATGTATCTTGATGCAGAGTGTGTAGGTTCGAATCCTGTTGTGGATTGAGATAATGTTTGTTTTTTAGATATGTTCGTATATTCCTAGACGACCATGTTCTCATCTCAGTTATTGAAGCAGCGAAACTACCAGATACATTTGAAACAAACAGTATCTCCTAGAGAGAGACACACATGCAGTAACTAAATGTTCTTCCAGACAGGATTCTGGTGATACAGAACACCTAAAGTACTTCTAGTGTTATGAAAGGCGAGGTCGTGTTAGATAAAGTGGGTCATCTGGGATTAAGAGATCACAGCAACGATACTCCAACAGTCAGAATGAAAAGACGAGAGGGGGAAACTGAGAAATAAAATGGGGTAATTGCCTCAGTTAATAATAAATTACTGCCGCCACCTGCTCACTAGGTTACGGTAGTGTATAGGCCAGAGTAGGAAGGCCGACACATCTGACATATACAAGGCAAAATAAGATAATTAGCCTTAATAATATTTGATTTCCGTTAGGTTGGTCCTCAGAGTAACGTCAGATATGAGTGGTGGTCACACTACCAGGCGTTTGACTCCCTAGTAAAACTATGTTTAATATAATAACACATATAATTCCGTGTACCTCGTATACTAATTCAAAAATTTAAAGCTTAATGACAAAGATACATTTATATAATTAATTAGGAAACTGAACATGAAAATATAAACGACAGTTATAGACAAATAATATTGTAGTGTAAATTCGTTTCTCACTCAAAATGTAGTTGAGAGGATGTTACGAACTGGATGTTGTAGCCTGCACACCTGCAGTGGCGTCGTAAGGGGATGTGGCCCTCCCCAGGTGACACCATTTAGGGGGTCACACCATAAAACCTCTAAAGAAGGTGACACTAATGCACAAAACAGTGCTGCACAAACATAAGAGAAGAATCTTTCGTTTTTATATAGCCTATTATATGATTACGGAGTACAAATAGGCCTATATGGGGAAAATCGTTGATTTTGATGATGTGATAATGATTTTGGAGGATTAAAGGCAAGGAAATGTAAGATCAGATTCACTGAGATGTTACCTGTACTCAAGGTCAAAGCGGAACTAGTGTTTCTCTGATACTGCAATGTTGACACAATCGTGACACCCAAGATGCCACCCCGGGTGACACCCAAGATGCCACCCCGGGTGACACCAAGATGCCACCCCGGGTACACCCAAGATGCCACCCCCGGGTGACACCAACCCTAGCGACGCCTCTGCACTACTGGATATAGCACGATAACCAAGGAAGAAATAAGGAACGAGCAAAAGGCAGCAGAGAGTAAATACTTATGAATATTTACTTCACTAAACAGCAACCAATAATATGTACAATATTTACAGACAATATGTTCAGAAAGTCAATTTTACAAGCAACGGACATGGTGAGACCCGTCCTCGACCAAACTTAGCAGACGAGTCTGCCAGTGTTGATGCACGAGTGACCAACATCGCTTCACAACTTTTGCTGGGTTAAACCAAGGTGCTAGCATAACAAGGGAAGGAGGAGGTTCCTGCTCGTTATACTCATAGCATCTGTATTAATATTGGTAGAATTACCGACAAAATGTTCAGTACAAGGACACAAATGCACATTAGTTGCATTTGTGTCCTTTTACTTAACATCTTAGCATCTGGTTGGCAGGTCGTGAGGGCTTGAACATTAAACTGGTATAAAATACCGACTGGTTGTTAGGTAAGACACATATGCAACAGATACCTAACTGTTGCATATGTGTCTTACCTAACAACAGGTCGTGAGGGCATGACTGTATGACGTGTGACGTACGCCGAATAAAGTGTAACGTACTCTTAGCGTCCCACAAATGTTCATATATAGTTTTTCATATTTCCTCTACATTGTATGGTATCCTCTTCATCACAGCCCATCAACCAGATTTCGGGAGGGCTTATCTTACAATTTAAATATGCAATACTATAATAAATAGTCCGGGAAAAACGGACTAGATGCGAGGGGGAAGTTGTCTGATTTACGGAAAATATCGTTTTATAGAACGACTGCCAAAAGTGGAGCAAGACCAGTGCAGTCACCACACTGCCAGACGTACAGAGGAAAACTCATGCAAGAATATTTTGATTTTCTCTCTCTTTCTCTCCCCTCTTTTTCTCCTCACTGTCTCCCTCTATCTATCTCTCTTTCTCCCACTCTCCCTTATCATTCTCCCTTTTTCTCCCCCTTTTCTCTCTATCTCTATCTCTCTCTCTTAGTGGATTATTATTATTATTATAATCAAGGGGGAAGCGCTCCCCCGCCTTTGGAAGGCATTCAGGCTCTGGAGCACAGATATCCCTCTCTCAAGGAACCTCTCTCTTAGTGGAAATATTAAAAATCTGGCTGCTTGCCTATCTTACATGAAGTTGTGGTAGAGGGTGAGGGGGAGGGAGGGGTGAGTGGTGAGTGGAGGTGAAGGGAAGGGAGGGGTGAGTGGTGGGTGGAGTTGAGAGGGAGGGAGGGGTTAGTGGTGGGTGGAGGTGAGGGGAGGGAGGGGTGAGTGGTGGGTGGAGGTGAGGGGGAGGGAGGGGTGAGTGGTGGCTGGGTAAGGGGGAGGGAGGGGAGAGTGGTGGGTGGAGATGAGAGGAAGGGAGGGGTGAGTGGTGGGTGGAGGTGAGGGGGAGGGAGGGGTGAGTGGTGGGTGGAAGTGAAGGGGAGGGAGGGGTGAGTGGTGGGTGGAGTTGAGAGGGAGGGAGGGGTGAGTGGTGGGTGGAGGTGAGGGGAGGGAGGGGTGAGTGGTGGGTGGAGGTGAAGGGGAGGGAGGGGTGAGTGGTGGGTGGAGTTGAGGGGGAGGGAGGGGTGAGTGGCTGGGTGGGGGAGGTGAGTGGGGAGGGAGGGGGAGAGGGTGGTGGGTGGAGGTGAGGGGGAGGGAGGGGTGAGTGGTGGGTGGATGTGAAGGGTAGGGAGGGGTGAGTGGTGGGTGGAGGTAAGGGGGAGGGAGGGGAGAGTGGTGGGTGGAGTTAAGGGGAGGGAGGGGTGAGTGGTGGGTGGGGGTGAGGGGGAGGGACGGGAGAGTGATGGGTGGAAGTGAGGGGGAGGGAGGGGTGAGTGATGAGTGGATGTGAGGGGAAGGGAGGGGTGAGTGGTGGGTGGAGGTGAGGGGGAGGGAGGAGTGAGTGGTGGGTGGGGGTGAGGGGGAGGGACGGGGAGAGTGGTGGATGGAGGTGAGGGGAAGGGAGGAGTGAGTGGTGGGTGGAGGTGAGGGGGAGGGAGGGGAGAGTGGTTGGTGGAGGTGAGGGGAAGGGAGGGGTGAGTGGTGGGTGAAGGTGAGGGGGAGGGACGGGAGAAGGGGAGGGAGGGGTGGTGGGTGGGGGTGAGGGGGAGGGAGGGGAGAGTGGTGGGTGGAGGGTGGGTGAGGGGGAGGGAGGGGAGAGTGGTGGGTGGAGGTGAGGGGGAGGGAGGAGTGAGTGGTGGGTGGAGGTGAGGGGGAGGGATGGGAGAGTGGTGGGTGGAAGTGAGGGGGAGGGAGGGGGAGAGTGGTGGGTGGAGGTGAGGGGGAGAGAGGGGAGAGAGGTGGGTGGAGGTGAGGGGAAGGAGGGGAGAGTGGTGGGTGGAGGTGAGTGGAGGGAGAGGAGAGTGGTGGGTGGAAGTGAGGGGGAGGGAGGGGGGAAAGAGTGGTGGGTGGAGGTAAGGGGGAGGGAGGGGTGAGTGGTGGGTGGAGGTGAGGGGGAGGGAGGGGAGAGTGGTGGGTGGAAGTGAGGGGGAGGGAGGGGTGAGTGGTGGGTGGAGGTAAGAGGGGTGGAGGGAGAGGAGAGTGGTGGGTGGGGGTGAGGGGAAGGGAGGGGTGAGTGGAGGGTGGAGGTGACGGGGAGGGAGGGGAGAGTGGTGGGTGGAGTGAGGGGGAGGGAGGGGTGAGTGGTGGGTGGAGGTGAGGGGGAGGGACGGGGTGAGTGGTGGGTGGAAGTGAGGGGAGGTAGGGGTGAGTGGTGGGTGGGGGTGAGGGGGAGGGAGGGGACAGTAGTGGTGGAGTGAGGGGAAGGGAGGGGTGAGTGGTGGGTGGAGGTGAGGGGGAGGGAGGGGAGAGTGGTGGGTGGAAGTGAGGGGGAGGGAGGGGAGAGTGGTGGGTGGAGGTAAGGGGGAGGGAGGGGAGAGTGGTGGGTGGAGGAGAGGGAAGGGAGAGGGAGAGTGGTGGGTGGAGGTGAGGGGGAGGGACGGGAGAGTGGTGGGTGGAAGTGAAGGGGAGGGAGGGGTGAGTGGTGGGTGGAGGTAAGGGGGAGGGAGGGGAGAGTGTGGGTGGAGGTGACGGGACGGGCGGGGTGAGTGGTGGGTGGAGGTAAGAGGAAGGGAGAGGTGAGTGGTGGGTGGAAGTGAGGGGGAGGGAGGGGTGAGTAATGGCTAGGGGTGAGGGGGGGAGGGGTGAGTGATGGGTGGAGATGAGGGGGAGGAAGGGTTGAGTGATGGGGAGGGAGGGGAGAGTGGGGGTGAGGGGGAGGGAGTGGTGAGTGGTGGGTGGGGTGAGGGGAAGGGAGGGGTGAGTGATGGGTGGGGTGAGGGGGAGGGAGGGCAGTGAGTGGTAGGTGGTGAGGGGGAGGGAGGGGAGAGTGGTGGGTGGAGGTGAGAGGGAGGGAGGGGAGTGAGTGATGGGGTGGGGAGAGGGAGGGGAGAGGTGAGTGGTAGGTGGAGGTGAGGGGGAGGGAGGGGTGAGAGGTGGTGTGGGTTGAGAGAGGGGAGAGTGGGAGGGAGGTGAGGGGGTGGCTGGGGTTAGGTGAGGAGAAAGGAGGGGAGAGTAGTGGGTGGAGTTAAGGAGGAGGGAGGGGAGAGTGGTGGGTGGGGGGAGAGGGGAAGGGAGGGGAGAGTGGTGGGAGGAGGTCAGGCGGATTGAGGGGTGAGTAATGAGTGGACGTGAGGGGAAGGGAGGGGTGAGTGGGGGTGGAGGTGAGGGGGAGGGAAGGGAGAGTGGTGGGTGCACCTGAGGAGGAGGGAGAGGAGAGTGGAGGGTAGAGGTGAGGGGTGAGGAAAGCAGGTCTACTGTATGTGTACTAAAAGAGGGCGACAGAGACAGGCAGTACGTGTACCAGACTAGTGTACCAGACTAGTGTACCAGACTCATGTACCAGACTAGTGTATCAGACTAGTGTACCAGACTAATGTACTAGACTAGTGTACCAGACTCGTGTACCAGACTAGACTAGTGTACCAGACTAGTGTACCAGACTAGTGTACCAGACTAGTATACTAGACTAGTGCACCAGAGTCGTGTACCAGAGTAGTGTACCAGACTAGTGTACCAGACTAGTATACTAGACTAGTGCACCAGAGTCGTGTACCAGAGTAGTGTACCAGACTAGTGTACCAGACTCGTGTACAAGACTAGTGTACCAGACTAGTGCACCAGACTAGTGTACCAGACAAGTGTACCAAACTCGTGTACCAGACTAGTGTACCAGACTAGTGTACCAGACTAGTGTACCAGACTAGTGTACCAGACTAGAGTACCAGACTAGTGTACCAGACTAGTGTGCCAGACTAGTGTACCAGACTCGTGTACCAGACTAGTGTACCAGACTAGTGTACCAGAGTAATGTACCAGACTAGCGTACCAGACTCGTGTACAAGACTAGACTAGTGTACCAGACTAGTGTACCAGACTCGTGTACCAGACTAGTTTACCAGACTAGTGTACCAGACTAGTGTACCAGACTAGTGTACCAGACTAGTGCACAAGACTAGTGTACCAGACTAGTGTACCAGACTAGTGTACCAGACTAGTGTACCAGATTAGTGTACCAGACTAGACTAGTATACCAGACTAGACTAGTGTACCAGACTAGTGTACCAGACTCGTGTACCAGACTAGACTAGTGTACCAGACTAGTGTACCAGACTAGACTAGTATATCAGACTAGACTAGTGTACCAGACTAGTGTACCAGACTCGTGTACCACACTAGACTAGTGTACCAGACTAGTGTACCAGACTCGTGTACCAGGCTAGTGTACCAGACTAGTGTACCAGAGTAGTGTATCAGACTAGTGAACCAGACTAGTGTACCAGACTAGTGTACCAGACTAGTGTACAAGACTCGCATACCAGACTAGTGTACCAGACTAGTGTACCAGACTAGTGCACCAGACTAGTGTACCCGACTAGTGTAGCAGACTAGTGTACAAGACTCGCATACCAGACTCGTGTACCAGACCCGTGTACCAGACTTGTGTACCAGACTAGTGTACCAGTGTACCAGACTTGTGTACCAGACTCGTGTACCAGACTAGTGTACCAGATCCATGTACCAGACTAGTGTACCAGACTAGGGTACCAGACTAGTATACCAGACTAGTGTACCAGACTCGTGTACCAGACTCGTGTACCAGACTCGTATACCAGACTAGTGTACCAGACTAGTGTACCAGACTAGTGTACCAAGCTAGTGTACAAGACTAGTCTACCAGACTAGTGTACCAGACTAATGTACCAGACTAGTTTTACAAGACCCGTTTACCAGACTCGTGTACCAGACCCGTGTACCAGACTAGTGTACCAGACTAGTGTACCAGACTAGTGTACCACACTAGTGTACCAGACCCGTGTACCAGACTCGTGTACCAGACCCGTGTGCCAGATTACTGCACCAGACTAGTGTACCAGGCTCGTGTACCAGACCCGTGTACCAGACTACCACACTAGTGTACCAGACTAGTGTACCAGACTAGTGTACCAGACTAGTGTAGATTACACCAGACTAGTGTACCAGACTCGTGTACCAGACTAGTGTACCAGATCCGTGTACCAGGCTCGTGTACTAGACCCGTGTACCAGACTAGTGTACCAGACTAGTGTACCAGACTAGTGTACCACACTAGTGTACCAGACCAGTGTACCAGACTCCAGTACCAGACCCGTGTGCCAGACTAGCATACGAGACTAGTGTACCAGGCTCGTGTACCAGACCCGTGTAACAGACTAGTGTACCAGACTAGTGTACCAGACTAGTGTACCAGACTAATGTACCAGACTAGTTTTACCAGACCCGTGTACCAGACTCGTGTACCAGACCCGTGTGCCAGACTAGTGTACCAGACTAGTGTACCAAGCTCGTGTACCAGACCCGTGTAACAGACTAGTGTACCAGACTAGTGTACCAGACTAGTGTACCAGACTCGTGTACCATACCCGTATACCAGACCCGTGTGCCAGACCCGTGTACCAGACCTGTGTACCAGACTAGTGTACCAGACCCGTCTACCAGACCCGTCTACCAGACCCGTGTACCTGACTCGTGTACCAGACTAGTGTACCAGACTAGTGTACCAGACTAGTGTACCAGACTAGTGTACCAGACTAGTGTACCAGACTAGTATACCAGGCTAGTGTACCAGACCCGTGTACCAGACTAGTGTACCAGACTAGTGTACCAGACTAGTGTACCAGACTAGTGTACCAGACTCGAGTACCAGACTAGTGTACCAGACTAGTGTACCAGACTAGTGTACCAGACTAGTGTACCAGACTCGTGTACCAAACTAGTGTACCAGACTAGTGTACCAGACTAGTGTACCAGACTAGTGTATCAGACTAGAGTATCAGACTGGTGTACCAGACTCGTGTACCAGACTAGTGTACCAGACTAGTGTACCAGACTGGTGTACCAGACTCGTGTACCAGACTAGTGTACCAGACTGGTGTACCAGACTCGTGTACCAGACTAGTGTATCAGACTAGACTAGTGTACCAGGCTAGTGTACCAGACTCGTGTTCGAGAATAATGTACCAGACTAGTGTACCAGGCTAGAGAACCAGACGAGTGTACCTGACTCGTGTACCAGACTAGTGTACTAGACTCGTGTACCAGACTAATGTACCAGACTAGTGTACCAGACTATTGTACCAGACTAGTGTACCAGTTCCGTGTACCAGACCCAGGGTACCAGTCCCAGGGTACCAGACCCATGTACCAGACCCATGTACCAGATCCGTGAACCAGACCCAGGGTATCAGTCCCAGTGTACCAGACCCATGTACCAGACCCGTTTACCAGACCCAGGGTATCATATCCGTGTACCAGACCCAGGGTACCAGATACGTATACCAGACCCAGGGTACCAGACCCACGTACCAGACCCAGGGTACCAGACCCATGTACCAGACCCGTGTACCAGACCAGTGTACCAGACCCAGGGTACCAGATACGTTTACCAGACCCAGGGTACCAGATACGTGAACCAGACCCAGGGTTCCAGACTCGTGTACTAGACCCCAGGGTACCAGACCCATGTACCAGGATCGTGTACCAGACCCGTGTACCAGACTAGTGTACCACACTCGTATACCAGATTAGTGTACCAGACTAGTGTACCAGACTAGTGTACCAGACTCGTGTACCACACTCGTGTACCAGACCCGTGTACCAGACTAGTGTACCAGACTAGTGTACCAGACTAGTGTACCAGACTAGGGTACCAGACTAGTGTACCAGACTAGTGTACCAGACTCGTGTACCAGACTCGTGTACCCGACCCGTGTACCAGACTAGTGTACCAGACTAGTGTACCAGACTCGTGTACCCGACTCGTGTACCAGACTAATGTACCAGACTAGTGTACCAAACTATTGTACCAGGCTAGTGTACCAGATCTGTGTACCAGACCCAGAGTACCAGTCCCAGGGTACCAGACCCATGTACCAGACCCGTTTACCAGACCCAGGGTATCATATCCGTGTACCAGACCCAGGGTACCAGATACGTGTACCAGACCCTGGGTACCACTCCCAAGGTACCTGACCCATGTACAAGACCCGTGTACCAGACCCGTGTACCAGACCCATGTACCAGACCCGTGTACCAGACCCAGTGTAACAGACCCATATACCAGACCCGTGTACCGGACACGTGTACCAGACCCAGGGTACCAGACCCGTGTACCAGACCTAGGGTACCAGACCCATGCACCAGACGAAGGGTACCACTCCTAGGGTACCAGACTCATGTACCATACCCGTGTACCGGACCCGTGTACCACACCCATGTACCAGACCCGTGTACCAGACCCAGGGTAACAGACCCATGTACCAGATCCGTGTTCCAGACCCGCGTACCAGACCCAGGGTACCAGATACGTGTACCAGACCCAGGGTACCAGATACGTGTACCAGACCCAGGGTACGAGACCCGTGTACCAGACCACAAGGTACCAGACGCATGTACCAGGCTCGTGTACCAGACCCGTGTACCAGGCAAGTATACCAGACTAGTGTACCAGACTCGTGTACCAGACTCGTGTACCAGACTCGTATACCAGACTAGTGTACCAGACTAGTGTACCAGACTAGTGTACCAAGCTAGTGTACCAGACTAGTGTACCAGACTAGTGTACTAGACTAACCAGGCTCGTGTACCAGACCCGTGTTGTGTACCAGACTACCAGACTAGTGTACCACACTAGTGTACCACACTAGTGTACCAGACTAGTGTACAGTGTACCACACTAGTGTACCAGATCAGACCTGCACCAGACTAGTGTACGGCTCGTGTAACAGACCCGTGTACCAGACTTACCAGACTAATGTACGTGTACCAGACTCGTGTACCAGTACCAGACTAGTGTACCAGGCTCGTGTACCAGACCCGTAGTTTAGTGTACAACTAGTACTAGTACCAGACTAGTGTTACCAGACTCGTGTACCAGACTCGTGTACCAGACTAGTACCGTGTACCAGACTAGTGTACACCAGACTAGTGTACCAGACTAGTGTAACAGACTAGTGTACCAGACTAGTGTACCAGACTCGTGTACCAGACTAGTGTACCAGACTAGTGTACCAGACTTATGTACCAGTCTAGTTTACCAGACTACTGTACCAGACTCGTGAACCAGACTAGTGTACCAGACTAGTGTACCAGACTAGTGTACCAGACTACTGTACCAGACTCGTGTACCAGACTAGTGTACCAGACTAGTGTACCAGACTAGTGTACCAGACTAGTGTATCAGACTAGTGTACCAGACTGGTGTACCAGACTCGTGTACCAGACTAGTGTACCAGACTAGTGTACCAGACTTGTGAACGAGACTCGTGTACCAGACTAGTGTACGAGACTGGCGTACCAGACTCGTGTACCAGACTAGTGTATCAGACTAGACTAGTGTACCAGGCTAGTGTACCAGACTCGTGTTCGAGAATAATGTACCAGACTAGTGTACCAGACTAGAGAACCAGACTAGTGTACCTGACTCGTGTACCAAACTAGTGTACTAGACTCGTGTGCCAGACTAATGTACCAGACTAGTGTACCAGACTATTGTACCAGACTAGTGTACCAGTTCCGTGTACCAGACCCAGGGTACCAGTCCCAGGGTACAAGACCCATGTACCAGACCCGTGTACCAGATACGTGAACCAGACCCAGGGTACCAGTCCCAGTGTACCAGACCCATGTACCAGACCCGTTTACCAGACCCAGGGTATCTTATCCGTGTACCAGACCCAGGGTACCAGATACGTATTCCAGACCCAGGGTACCAGACCCACGTACCAGACCCAGGGTACCAGACCCATGTACCAGACCCGTGTACCAGACCAGTGTACCAGACCCAGGGTACCAGATACGTTTACCAGACCCATGGTACCAGATACGTGAACCAGAACCAGGGTAAGAGACTCGTGTACCAGACCCCAGGGTACCAGACCCATGTACCAGGCTCGTGTACCAGACCCGTGTACCAGACTAGTGTACCACACTCGTATACCAGATTAGTGTACCAGACTAGTGTACCAGACTAGTGTACCAGACTCGTGTACCAGACTCGTGTACCAGACCCGTGTACCAGACTAGTGTACCAGACTAGTGTACCAGACTAGTGTACCAGACTAGTGTACCAGACTAGTGTACCAGACTCGTGTACCAGACTCGTGTACCAGACCCGTGTACCAGACTAGTGTACCAGACTAGTGTACCAGACTAGTGTACCAGACTAGTGGACCAGACTAGTGTACCAGACTAGTGTACCAGACTCGTGTACCTGACTAGTGTACCAGACTAATGTACCAGACTCGTGTAACAGACTAGTGTACCAGACTAGTGTACCAGACTCTTGTACCAGACTAATGTACCAGACTAGTGTACCAGACCCGTGTAACAGACTAGTGTACCAGACTAGTGTACCAGACTAGTGAACCAGACTAGTGTACCAGACTAGTGTACCAGACTAGTGTACCAGACTCGTGTACCAGACTCGTGTACCAGACTAGTGTACAAGACTAGACTAGTGTACCAGACTAGTGTACCAGATTAGTGTACCAGACTAGTGTACCAGACCCGTGTGCCAGATTACTGCACCAGACTAGTGTACCAGGCTCGTGTACCAGACCCGTGTACCAGACTTGTGTACCAGACTAGTGTACCAGACCCGTGTAACAGACTAGTGTACCAGTCTAGTGTACCAGACTAGTGAACCAGACTAGTGTACCAGACTAGTGTACCAGACTAGTGTACCAGACTAGTGTACCAGACTCGTGTACCAGACTAGTGTACAAGACTAGACTAGTGTACCAGACTAGTGTACCAGACTAGTGTACCAGACTCGTGTACCAGACTAGTGTACCAGACTAGTGTACCAGAATCGTGTACCAGACTAGTGTACCAGACTAGTGTACCAGACTAGTGTGCCAGACTAGTGTACCAGACTTGTGTACCAGACTCGTGTACCAGACTAGTGTGCCAGACTGGTGTACCAGACTCGTGTACCAGTCTAGTGTACCAGACTAGTGTACCAGACTCGTGTATCAGACTAGTGTACCAGACTAGACTAGTGTTCCAGGCTAGTGTACCAGACTTGTGTTACAGAATAATGTCCCAGACTAGTGTACCACACTAGTGAACCAGACTAGTGTACCTGACTCGTGTACCAGACTAATGTACCAGACTAGTGTACCAAACTATTGTACCAGGCTAGTGTACGAGATCTGTGTACCAGACCCAGGGTACCAATCCCAGGGTACCAGACCCATGTACCAGACCCGTTTTCCAGATCCAGGGTATCATATCCGTGTACCAGACCCAGGGTACCAGATACGTGTACCAGGCCCTGGGTACCACTCCCAAGGTACCAGACCCATGTACCAGACCCGTGTACCAGACCCGTGTACCAGACCCATGTACCAGACCCGTGTAACAGACCCAGTGTAACAGACCCATATACCAGACCCGTGTACCAGACACGTGTACCAGACCCACGGTACCAGATACGTGTACCAGACCCAGGGTACCAGACCCGTGTACCAGACCTAGGGTACCAGACCCATGCACCAGACGAAGGGTACCACTCCTAGGGTACCAGACTAATGTACCATACCCGTGTACCGGACCCGTGTACCACACCCATGCACCAGACCCGTGTACCAGACCCAGGGTAACAGACCCATGTACCAGATCCGTGTTCCAGACCCGCGTACCAGACCCAGGGTACCAGATACATGTACCAGACCCAGGGTACCAGATACGTGTACCAGACCCAGGGTACGAGACCCGTGTACCAGACCACAGGGTACCAGACGCATGTACCAGGCTCGTGTACCAGACCCGTGTACCAGGCAAGTGTACCAGACTCGTGTACCAGACTAGTGTACCAGATCCGTGTACCAGACTAGTGTACCAGACTAGGGTACCAGACTAGTATACCAGACTAGTGTACCAGACTCGTGTACCAGACTCGTGTACCAGACTCGTATACCAGACTAGTGTACCAGACTAGTGTACCAGACTACCAGACTAGTACCACTCGTGTACTAGTGTACCAGACTAGTGTACCACACTAGTGTACCAGACCCGTGTACCAGACTCGTGTACCAGACCCGTGTGCCAGATTACTGCACCAGACTAGTGTACCAGGCTCGTGTACCAGACCCGTGTACCAGACTTGTGTACCAGACTAGTGTACCAGACTAATGTACCAGACTAGTGTACCAGACTAGTGTACCACACTAGTGTACCACACTAGTGTACCAGACTAGTGTACCAGACTAGTGTACCACACTAGTGTACCAGACCCGTGTACCAGACTCGTGTACCAGACCCGTGTGCCGGATTACTGCACCAGACTAGTGTACCAGGCTCGTGTAACAGACCCGTGTACCAGACTAGTGTACCAGACTAGTGTACCAGGCTAATGTACCAGACTAGTGTACCCGACTAGTGTACCAGACTAATGTACCAGACTAGTTTTACCAGACCCGTGTACCAGACTCGTGTACCAGACCCGTGTGCCAGACTAGTGTACCAGACTAGTGTACCAGGCTCGTGTACCAGACCCGTGTAACAGACTAGTGTACCAGACTAGTGTACCAGACTCGTGTACCAGACTCATGTACTAGACTGGTGTACCAGACTAGTGTACCAGACTAGTGTACCAGACTCGTGTACCCCACTAGTGTACAAGACTAGACTAGTGTACCAGACTAGTGTACGAGACTAGTGTACCAGACTCGTGTACCAGACTAGGTTCCCAGACTAGTGTACCAGACTAGTGTACCAGACTCGTGTACCAGACTAGTGTACCAGACCCGTGTACCAGACCCGAGTAGCAGACTAGTGTACCAGACTAGTGTACCAGACTAGTGTACCACACTAGTGTACCAGACCCGTGTACCGGACTCGTGTACCAGACCCGTGTACCAGACTAGTGTACCAGACTAGTGTACCAGACTAGTGTACCACACTAGTGTACCAGACCCGTGTACCAGACTCGTGTACCAGACCCGTGTACCAGACTAGTGTACCAGACTAGTGTAGCAGACTAGTGTACCACTCTAGTGTACCAGACCCGTGTACCAGACTCGTGTACCAGACCCGTGTGCCAGATTACTGCACCAGACTAGTGTACCAGGCTCGTGTACCAGACCCGTGTACCAGACTAGTGTACCAGACTACTGAATCAGGCTAATGTACCAGACTAGTGTACCAGACTAGTTTTACCAGACCCGTGTATCAGACTCGTGTACCAGACCCGTGTGCCAGACTAGTGTACCAGACTAGTGTACCAGGCTCGTGTACCAGACCCGTGCAACAGACTAGTGTACCAGACTAGTGTACCAGACTCGTGTACCATACTCGTGTACCAGACTAGTGTCCCAGAATAGTGTACCAGACTAGTGTACCAGACTAGTGTACCACACTAGTGTACCAGACTCGTGTACCAGACCCGTATACCAGACCCGTGTACCAGACCCGTGTACCGGACCCGTGTACCAGACTCGTGTGCCAGACTAGTGTACAAGACTACTGTACCAGTCTAGCGTACCAGACTAGTGTACCAGACTAGTGTACCAGACTAGTGTTCCAGACTAGTGTACCAGACTAGTGTACCAGACTAGTGTTCCAGACTAGTGTACCAGACTAAAGTACCAGACTAGTGTACCAGACCCGTGTACCAGACTCGTGTACCAGGCTAGTGCACCAGGCTAGTGCACCAGGCCAGTGCACCAGGCTAGTGCACCAGGCTAGTGCACCAGGCTAGTGCACCAGGCTAGTTTACCAGGCTACTGTACCAGGCTAGTGCACCAGGCTAGTGCACCAGACTGGTGTACCAGACTAGAGTACCAGACTCGTGTACCAGACTGGCGTACCAGACTCGTGTACCAGACCCGTGTACCAGACTAGTGTACCAGACTAGTGTACCAGACTCGTGTACCACACTAGTGTACCAGACCGGTGTACCAGACTCGTGTACCAGACCCGTGTGCCAGACTATTGTACCAGACTAGTGTACCAGGCTCGTGTACCATACCCGTGTAACAGACTAGTGTACCAGACTAGTGTACCAGACTCGTGTAACAGACTCGTGTACCAGACTAGTGTACCAGACTAGTGTACCAGGCTCGTGTACCAGACTAGTGTCCCTGACTAGTGTACCAGACTAGTGTACCAGAATTGTGTACTAGACCCGTATACCAGACCCGTGTACCAGACCTGTGTACCAGACCCGTGAACCAGACTCGTGTACCAGACCCGTCTACCAGACCCTTGTACCAGACCCGTGTACCAGGCTCGTGTACCGGACTAGTGTACCACTACTGTACCAGACTAGCCTACCAGACTAGTGTACCTGACTAGTGTACCAGACTAGTGTACCAGACTAGTGTACCAGACTAATGTACCAGACTAGTGTACCAGACCCGTGTATCAGACTCGTGTACCAGACTAGTGTACCAGACTAGTGTACCAGACCCGTGTACCAGACTAGTGTACCAGACTAGTGTACCAGACTAGTGTACCAGACTAGTGTACCAGACTCGTGTACCAGACTAGTGTACCAAACTAGTGTACCAGACTGGTGTACGAGACTAGAGTACTAGACTCTTGTACGAGACTAGCGTACCAGACTAGTGTACCAGACTAGTGTAGCAGACTAGTTTACCAGACTAGTGTACTAGACTCGTATACAAGACTAGTGCACCAGACTAATGTACCAGACTAGTGTACCAGACGCGTGTACCAGACTAGTGTACCAGACTAGTGTACCAGAGTCGTGTACCAGACTCGTGTACCAGACTAGTGTACCAGACTCGTATACCATACTAGTGTACCAGACTAGTGTAACAGAGTCGTGTACCAAGCTATTGTACGAGACCAGTGTACCAGACTAGTGTACCAGACTAGTGTACGAGACTCGTATACCAGACTAGTGTACCAGACTAGTGCACCAGACTAGTGTACGAGACTAGTGTACGAGACTCGCGTACCAGACTAGTGTACCAGAGTAGTGTACCAGACTCGTGTACCAGACTAGTGTACCAGACTAGTGTACCAGACTAGTGTACCAGACTCGTGTACCAGACTAGTGTACAAGACTAGACTAGTGTACCAGACTAGTGTACGAGACTAGTGTACCAGACTCGTGTACCAGACTAGTGTCCCAGAATAGTGTACCGGACTCGTGTACCAGACTAGAGTACCAGACTAGTGTCAAAGAATAGTGTACCAGACTCGTGTACCAGACTAGTGTACCAGACTAGTGTACCAGACTCGTGTACCAGACTAATGTACCAGACTAGTGTACCAGACTAGTGTACCAGACTTGTGTACCAGACTCGTGTACCAGACTAGTCTACCAGACTGGTGTACCAGACTCGTGTACCAGACTAGTGTACCAGACTAGTGTACCAGACTCGTGTACCGGACTAGTGTACCAGACTAGTGTACCAGACTAGTGTACCTGACTAGTGTACCAGACTTGTGTACCAGACTAGTGTACCAGACTAGTGTACCAGACTGGTGTACCAGACTCGTGTACCAGACTAGTGTACCAGACTAGTGTACCAGACTCGTGTACCAGACTAGTGTACCAGACTAGACTAGTGTACCAGGATAGTGTACCAGACTCGTGTACCAGAATAATGTTGCAGACTAGTGTACCAGACTAGTGTACCAGACTAGTGTACCTGACTCGTGTACCAGACTAGTGTACCAGACTCGTGTACCAGACTAGTGTCCCAGAATAGTGTACCAGACTCGTGTACCAGACTAGTGTACCAGACTAGTGTACCAGACTAGTGTACCAGACTAGTGTACCAGACTTGTGTACCACACTCGTGTACCAGACTAGTGTACCAGTCTGGTGTACCAGACTCGTGTACCAGACTAATGTACCAGACTAGTGTACCAGACTAGTGTACCAGACTTGTGTACCAGACTCGTGTACCAGACTAGTCTACCAGACTGGTGTACCAGACTCGTGTACCAGACTAGTGTACCAGACTAGTGTACCAGACTCGTGTACCGGACTAGTGTACCAGACTAGTGTACCAGACTAGTGTACCTGACTAGTGTACCAGACTTGTGTACCAGACTAGTGTACCAGACTATTGTACCAGACTGGTGTACCAGACGCGTGTACCAGACTAGTGTACCAGACTAGTGTACCAGACTCGTGTACCAGACTAGTGTACCCGGCTAGACTAGTGTACCAGGATAGTGTACCAGACTCGTGTACCAGAATAATGTAGCAGACTAGTGTACCAGACTAGTGTACCAGACTAGTGTACCTGACTCGTGTACCAGACTAGTGTACCAGACTCGTGTACCAGACTAATGTACCAGACTAGTGTACCAGACTATTGTACTAGACTAGTGTACCAGATCCGTGTACCAGCCCCAGCGTACCAGACCCATGTACCAGACCCGTGTACCAGATCCGTGTACCAGACCCAGGGTACCAGTCCCAGGGTAACAGACCCATGTACCAGACCCGTTTACCAGACCCAGGGTATCATATCCGTGTACCAGACCCAGGGTACCACATACGTGTACCAGACCCAGTGTACCACTCCCAGAGTACCAGACTCATGTACCAGACCCGTGTACCAGACCCGTGTTCCTGACCCATGTACCACACCCGTGTACCAGACCCAGGGTACCAGACCCATATACCAGACCCGTGTACCAGACACTTGTACCAGACCCAGAGTACCAGATACGTGTACCAGACCCAGGGTACCAGACCCTTGTACTAGACCCATGGTAACAGACCCATGTACCAGACCCAGGGCACCACTCCCAGGGTACCAGACCCATGTACCAGACCCGTGTACCAGACCCGTGTACCAGACCAATGTACCAGACCCGTGTAACAGACCAAGGGTACCAGACCCATGTACCAGACCCGTGTGCCAGACCCGTGTACCAGACCCAGGGTACCAGATACGTGTACCAGACCCAGTGTACGATACCCGTGTCCCAGACCCAGGGTACCAGACCCATGTACCAGACCCGTGTACCAGACCCGTGTACCAGACCCGTGTACCAGACCCAGGGTACCAGATACGTGTACCAGACCCAGGGTACTAGATACGTGTACCAGACCCAGGGTACCAGACCCGTATACCAGATCCCAGGGTACCAGACCCATGTACCAGACCCGTGTACCAGACCCGTTTCCCAGATCCAGGGTACCAGATACGTGTACCAGACCCTGGGTACCAGATACATGTACCAGACCCAGGGTACCAGATACGTGTACCAAACCCGGGATACCAGATACGTGTACCAGACCCAGGGTACCAGATACGTGTACCAGACCCAGGGTACCAGATACGTGTACCAGACCCAGGGTACCAGATACGTGTACCAGACCCAGGGTACCAGATACGTGTACCAGACCCAGGATACCAGATACGTGTACTAGACCCAGGGTACCAGATACGTGTACCAGACCCAGGGTACCAGATACGTGTACCAGACCCATGTACCAGACCCAGGGTACCAGATACGTGTACCAGACCTAGGGTACCAGACCCATGTACCAGACCCAGGGTACCAAATACGTGTACCAGACCTAGGGTACCAGACCCATGTACCAGACCCAGGGTACCAGATACGTGTACCAGACCCAGGGTACCAGATACGTGTACCAGACCTAGGGTACCAGACTCATGTACCAGACCCAGGGTACCAAACTCATGTACCAGACCCAGGGTACCAGACCCATGTACCAGACCCAGGGTACCAGATACGTGTACCAGACCTAGGGTACCAGACCCATGTACCAGACCCAGGGTACCAGATACGTGTACCAGACCCAGGGTACCAGATACGTGTACCAGACCCAGGGTACCAGACCCATGTACCAGACCCAGGGTACCAGATACGTGTACCAGACCCAGGGTACCAGATACGTGTACCAGATCTAGGGTACCAGACCCATGTACCAGACCCAGGGTACCAGATACGTGTACCAGACCTAGGGTACCAGACCCATGTACCAGACCCAGGGTACCAGATACGTGTACCAGACCCAGGGTACCAGATACGTGTACCAGACCTAGGGTACCAGACTCATGTACCAGACCCAGGGTACCAGACTCATGTACCAGACCCAGGGTACCAGACCCATGTACCAGACCCAGGGTACCAGACCCATGTACCAGACCCAGGGTACCAGATACGTGTACCAGACCTAGGGTACCAGACCCATGTACCAGACCCAGGGTACCAGATACGTGTACCAGACCCAGGGTACCAGATACGTGTACCAGACCTAGGGTACCAGACTCATGTACCAGACCCAGGGTACCAGACTCATGTACCAGACCCGGGGTACCAGACCCATGTACCAGACCCAGGGTACCAGACCCATGTACCAGACCCAGGGTACCAGATACGTGTACCAGACCTAGGGTACCAGACCCATGTACCAGACCCAGGGTACCAGATACGTGTACCAGACCCAGGGTACCAGATACGTGTACCAGACCCAGGGTACCAGACCCATATACCAGACCCAGGGTACCAGATACGTGTACCAGACCCAGGGTACCAGATACGTGTACCAGACCTAGGGTACCAGACCCATGTACCAGACCCAGGGTACCAGGTACGTATACCAGACCCAGGGTACCAGACCCATGTACCAGACCCAGGGTACCAGACCCATGTACCAGACCCAGGGTACCAGATACGTGTACCAGACCCAGGGTACCAGACCCATGTACCAGACCCAGGGTACCAGACCCATGTACCAGACCCAGGGTACCAGACCCATGTACCATACCCAGGGTACCAGATACGTGTACCAGACCTAGGGTACCAGACCCATGTACCAGACCCAGGGTACCAGATACGTGTACCAGACCCAGGGTACCAGACCCATATACCAGACCCAGGGTACCAGACCCATGTACCAGACCCAGGGTACCAGATACGTGTACCAGACCCATGTACCAGACCCAGGGTACCAGACCCATGTACCAGACCCAGGGTACCAGACCCATGTACCAGACCCAGGGTACCAGATACGTGTACCAGACCCAGGGTACCAGATACGTGTACCAGACCCAGGGTACCAGTCCCAGGGTACCAGATTCGGGAAACCTGTGATGACAAGACTAAATATCAAGTCAACAATTCTTTAACAAATTTTCCGGCTGGCTGGTTAAATGGCTGGCTGGCTGGCTGGGTGTCTTGCTGGCTGGCTGGCTGGCTGGCTGGCTGGCTGGCTGGCTGGCTTGTTGGCTTACTGACTGGCTGGCTGGCTGGCTGGCTGGCTGGCTGCCTGGCTGGCTTACTGGTTGGCTGACTGACTTGCTGGCTGGCTGGCTGGCTGGCTGGCTGGATGATTTCGTAGTTGTCTCATACGCTTGGGACTAGAATGTCTCACGACTTCACGAATTACCTAACAGTTTATGAAAGCACAAATTAATAGTTAATGTTAGGAAGCCAACCTCTAGTATGTCCTCAGTTACTTTTCTGCACCAGGTAGTAGAACAAAGGAAAAGTAGCACCTGAAACAGCCTAGATATTAACCATCCAGAATTGTGGAGGAATTTTCTCCAGGAGGGGGTATCAGCCCCCTTCAGCCCTTCAGCCCCTTTCAGCTCTGAGGGGCCCAGCCCTCTCAGAAGGGGCAAGCGTCTTGTTTACTGCTACAGTGAGTAATTGATCACAGATGCCGTACGAGTATGCGACGTGGTCAAGTGACCGCTGCTCCTTGCAGAGTGTTGCAGAGTGTATTTTAATAAGAGACAGTACATCTCTTACTTTAGCAGGACAATTAAGAAAAATCCTGCTCCCACTTTGTTACCATAGTAAAGACAGTGGACATTGTTGTCTATGCTTAAGACAGCAAGAATCAAACATTCTGCTTTGCTTCATCGAGGAAGTGGCAAGGAAGCAAAAGTACTATGTCAGCTTTTTTTTGTGCAAGGGGCAGTGACGGCATGGGGCGCTGTGGTGTCTTCAGATTACTTTTGACTCTACTGAGAGTGACACTGACACCAGGATAACCAACAAAGAACGATCTGTGCGTTAGTGTGAACAAAGTGTCTCATAAAACACAATAAACACTTAAGAGAAGTGTGATCAGCTTCTTTAGTGATAAGATTGTGAACAATAAAGACAAATCTTGTGGAACAGTGTACCAGTGTGCGTATTTCTAGACTATGGAAGACGTGGACATCCAAGGACACTTCAGCTTCTATCAAGTCACCGATATCTGTCGAAGGTGTGAAAAACACCATAGCTCACGCTACAAGAGCAAGGTAGGTTACGAATTTCTTGTAGTATGGGGGACTGCGCAGTTCTTGAGTTGCAAGGAGTTTGTAATCAACCTATAGTCGGCAGTAAGGGGCGGACTTTTGAGTCCACACAAGTAAGTTTGTCAGCCATCAGTGTATGAAATATGCTGACATAACACCCCCTAGGGGTAATTTATAATCTTACAAATTATAACTCTTTACAGCCCGTTGAGAGATGACTTCGACAGCTTCTCAAGACCTCGTCTGCAGGGGCGGCTGTGCAGGCGATGAGCTGTCTTTCTAAGTTACGTACAAACTCTTTAAACTTAACTGGTAATGCCATTTCTCAACAAGAATTATCATGATGAGAAATCTCTCTGACTATTGCTAGGAATGATAGGTTTGTGTAGGAAGTTTTGGAGAAAATATTCTCTAGTATTGTGGCTCCCATTAACTACATTTACCCGTTGAACTACCCCATTAAGGCGGTCCCTTAGTTGCATGGAGGCCTTTTCAAAAATTAAAAGGCTGCTACGAGATTTGCCATGTCCTTACATTTTACAGAAGTTGGTGCAGCTCTTCATCAAGTATCTGGCAAGTTTTCCATTCAGTTCAGTACTCCACCAAACATAAACTTCTCCAACAGGTCTACTTGACAAATGAAACAAGGTCCTGCCTCTAGTCACGGCACTAGAGCACTTAGAAGGCTGTGTGTTATTTACACCATACGTTGTTCAGCTGTACACTGAACAGTCCACTGACACTCCTGAACTCCAGGCAGAAGCAGAACACTCATTTAACATTCTGTGCCAGAGGCTTCATCCTTACAACCTAACTATCAGGCACACCCGGGGAAGGTCTACACACTGGCGGACACAACTTGTTTGCTCTGTTAGGATGCATTTATTAGTGTTTGTAAACAATTATTGTACTGTTATATACTATTGGTTAAGACTATGGTGATGAGAAGTCTGCCTTAAGTTGTTTTAATTTCTTATTTTATTAGGATATTAAGATTTTTTTTTTTTGGCGACGGAACACATTGGTACTATATACTAGAATCTTGGACCACTACTCGGGGTGGAAAAATTTCGACGCGTTTCCTTACAATTGTTGTTCTGTTCACCTAGCAAGTAGGTACTTGGGTGTTAGTCGACTGGTGTGGATCGCATCCTGGGGGACAAAATTGAGGACCCCAATGGAAATAAGACACAGTCCTTCGATGACGCACTGACTTTCTTGTGTTATCCTAGGTGGCTGACCCTCCGGAGTTATAAATCTGAACAAAACCTTATCTATTTCCTCTATTTCCTCTATTTCCTCCCAAAAGTTGGATAGGCAGTCCCATGAGCTGGTTGTGTGTGTGTGTGTGTGTGTGTGTGTGTGTGTGTGTGTGTGTGTGTGTGTGTGTGTGTGTGTGTGAGTGTGTGTGTGTGTGCGCGTGTGTGCATGTGTGTGTGTGTGTGTGTATATGTGTGTGTGTGTGTGTGTATGTGTGTGTGTGTATGTGTGTGTGTATGTGTGTGTGTGTGTGTGTGTGTGTGTGTGTGTGTGTGTGTGTGTGTGTGTGTGTGTGTGTGTGTGTGTGTGTGTGTATGTGTGTGTGTATGTGTGTGTGTATATGTGTGTACGTGTATGTGTGTGTGTATGTGTGTGTGTGTGTGTGTGTGTGTGTGTGTGTGTGTGTGTGTATGTGTGTGTGTGTGTGTGTGTATGTGTGTGTATGTGTGTGTATGTGTGTGTATGTGTGTGTGTGTATGTGTGTGTGTGTGTGTGTGCGTGTGTGTATGTGTGTATGTGTGTGTATGTGTGTGTGTATGTGTGTGTGTGTGTGTGTAAGTGTGTGTGTGTATGTGTGTGTGTGTGTGTGTGTGTGTGTGTGTGTAGTGTGTGTGTGTATGTGTGTGTGTATGTGTGTGTGTATGTGTGTGTGTGTGTATGTGTGTGTGTATGTGTGTGTGTGTGTACTCACCTAATTGTGGTTGCAGTGGTCGAGACTCAGCTCCTGGCCCCGCCTCTTCACTGATCGCTACTGGGTCCTCTCTCTGCTTCATGAGCTTTGTCATACCTCTTCTTAAAACTATGTATGGTTCCTGCCTCCGCTACTTCACTTGCTAGGCTATTCCACTTGCTGACAACTCTATGACTGAAGAAATACTTCCTAACGTCCCTGTGACTTGTCTGAGTCTTCAGCTTCCAGTTGTGACCCCTTGTCCCTGTGTCCCCTCTCTGGAACATCCTATCTCTGTCCACCTTGTCTATTCCCCGCAGTATCTTGTATGTCGTTATCATGTCTCCCCTGACCCTTCTGTCCTCCAGTGTCGTCAGTCCGATTTCCCTTAACCTTTCCTCGTACGACATTCCCTTGAGCTCTGGGACTAGCCTTGTTGCAAACCTTTGTACTTTCTCTAACTTCTTGACGTGCTTGACCAGGTGTGGGTTCCAGACTGGTGCTGCATACTCCAGTATGGGCCTAACATACACAGTGTACAGTGTCTTGAACGATTCCTTATTAAGGTATCGGAACGCTATTCTCAGGTTTGCCAGGCGCCCGTATGCTGCAGCAGTTATTTGGTTGATGTGTGCCTCCGGTGATGTGCTCGGTGTTATGGTCACCCCAAGGTCTTTCTCCCTGAGTGAGGTCTGTAGTCTTTGTCCACCTAGCCTATACTCTGTCCGCGGTCTTCTTTGCCCCTCCCCAATCTTCATGGCTTTGCATTTGGCTGGATTCAATTCGAGAAGCCAGTTACTTGACCACATGTCCAGCCTGTCCAGGTCTCTTTTCAGTCCTGCCTCATCCTCGTCCGATTTAATTCTTCTCATCAACTTCATGTCATCTGTGAACAGGGACACTTCAGAGTCTATTCCTTCCATCATGTCGTTCACATATATCAAAAATAGCACTGGTCCTAGAAGTGACCCCTGTGGGACCCCGCTCGTAACAGGCGCCCACTGTGATACCTCTTCACGTACCATGACTCGTTGCTGCCTCCCTGTCAGGTATTCCCTTATCCATTGCAGTGCCCTCCCTTTTACATGCGCCTGATCCTCCAGCTTCTGCACTAATCTCTTGTGGGGAACTGTGTCAAAGGCCTTCCTGCAGTCTAGGAAAACGCAATCTACCCACCCCTCTCTCTCGTGTCTTACTTCTGTTACCTTGTCATAAAACTCCAGGAGGTTTGTGATACACGATTTGCCTTCCATGAACCCATGCTGGTTTTCATTTATAATCTTGTTCCTTTCCAGGTGTTCGATCACTCTCCTCCTGATAATCTTCTCCATGACTTTGCACACAATACATGTCAGAGACACAGGTCTGTAGTTTAGTGCCTCGTTTCTGTTTCCTTTCTTAAATATGGGGACTACATTAGCTGTCTTCCATTTCTCAGGTAGTTGCCCAGTTTCAAGGGATGTGTTGAAGATTGTGATTAGAGGCACGCACAGAATCTCTGGTCCTTCTCTAAGGACCCATGGGGAGATGTTGTCCGGTCCCATCGCCTTTGAGGTGTCAAGGTCACTTAAGAGCTTCTTCACCTCCTCCTCGGTTGTTCGTATGTCATCCAACACTTGTTGGTATATTCCCTCTTGATGTTCCCTTCTGTGTTGTCTTCCCACAGCCCTTCCTGTCTCTACTGTAAAAACTTCCTTAAATCTCCTGTTCAGCTCCTCACATACCTCCTGATCATTTCTTGTGAGTTCTCCACCTTCTGTCCTTAATCTGATCACCTGGTCTTTGACTGTTGTCTTCCTCCTGATGTGGCTATACAACAGTTTCGGGTCAGTCTTGATTCTCGATGCTATGTCATTTTCATACTGTCGCTGGGCCTCCCTCCTTACCTGTGCATACTCATTCCTGGCTCTGAGACTGATCTCCCTATTTTCGTGTGTTCTCTGCCTTCTGTACTTTTTCCA
>NC_091293.1:24914254-24922685 GCF_038502225.1 Cherax quadricarinatus | reverse complement strand
TGGGTCTAGATGGAGGGGATGAGTCGGAAAGACTGGGTCTAGATGGAGGGGATGAGTCGGGAAGACTGGGTCTAGATGGCGGGGATGAGTCGGGAAGACTGGGTCTAGATGGAGGGGATGAGTCGGAAAGACCGGGTCTAGTATTTACCACACGAGAATGCTATAAGTGAAACATAATGTGAGAGGCCTCTGGATGTTATCGACCATTTAGTACTGAATATCGAATACCCAGTGGAAGACAGCAAGGAGAGTCGAACGGAAGGCTGGAAACGGATTAGAGGAAACGAAATTCTGAAGGCATGACAGAACTCCTGAGTGTTGTGCTGTGGTGAAGAGAACAGCGAGGAAAGTCAATGATTGAGATGATGGAGCACCTAGCTGGAAAGTGCCGGCGGGCACAGCGCTTCAAACTCAGAAAAAGAACACACACACACACACACACACACACACACACACACACACACACACACACACACACACACACACACACACACACACACACACACACACACACAAACACACACACACACACACAGAGACATACACACACACATACACACACACACACACACACACACACGCACACACACACACACACACACACACACACACACACACACACACACAATAAGGGCTAAGAAACTCTGCCCGACAACATTCTCCGTCACGCAAGTGTTTAAAGATTATTTGGCAGAAAGACCCATTTTAGGTAAAAACCTGAGGCGGCCATTCGTCAGTAATGTTGATGTAGTGAGTGTGGTACAATGTGATGTTGATGTAGTGAGTGAGGTATAAAGTGATGTTGATGTAGTGTGGTACAATGTGATGTTGATGTTATGTGGTACAATGTGATGTTGATGTAGTGAGGCTGGTCTAAAGTGATGTTGATGTAGTGAGTGGGGTATAAAGTGATGTTGATGTAGTGTGGTACAATGTGATGTTGATGTTATGTGGTACAATGTGATGTTGATGTAGTGTGGTACAATGTGATGTTGATGTATTGTGGTACAATGTGATGTTGATGTAGTGAGTGAGGTATAAAGTGATGTTGATGTAGTGTGGTACAATGTGATGTTGATGTAGTGAGTGAGGTATAAAGTGATGTTGATGTAGTGTGGTACAATGTGATGTTGATGTTATGTGGTACAATGTGATGTTGATGTAGTGAGGTACAATGTGATGTTGATGTATTGTGGAACAATGTAGTAAGGAGGCTGGTAAAATGTGATGTTGATGTAGTGTGGTACAATGTGATGTTGATGCAGTAAGGCTGTTACAATGTGATGTTGATGTTGTGTGGTACAATGTGATGTTGATGTAGTGTGGTACAATGTGATGTTGATGTAGTGTGGTACAATGTGATGTTGATGTAGTTAGGTACAATGTAATGTTGATGTAGTAAGGCTGGTACAATGTGATGTTGATGTATTGTGGTACAATGTGATGTTGATGTTGTGTGGTACAATGTGATGTTGAAGTAGTGTTGTACAATGTGATGTTGATGTTGTGTGGTACAATGTGATGTTGATGTAGTGTTGTATAATGTGATGTTGATGTAAGGCTGATACAATGTGATGTTGATGTAGTGTGGTACAATGTGATGTTGATGTTGTGTGGTACAATGTGATGTTGATGTAGTGTGGTACAATGTGATGTTGATGTTGTGTGGTACAATGTGATGTTGATGTAGTGTGGTACAATGTGATGTTGATGTTGTGTGGTACAATGTGATGTTGATGTTGTGTGGTATAAAGTGATGTTGATGTTGTGTGGTACAATGTGATGTTGATGTAGTGTGGTACAATGTGATGTTGATGTAGTAAGACTGGTACAATGTGATGTTGATGTTGTGTGGTACAATGTGATGTTGATGTAGTAAGGCTGGTACAATGTGATGTTGATGTTGTGTGGTACAATGTGATGTTGATGTAGTGTGGTACAATGTGATGTTGATGTAGTAAGGCTGGTACAATGTGATGTTGATGTTGTGTGATACAATATGATGTTGATGTTGTGTGGTACAATGTGATGTTGATGTAGTAAGACTGGTACAATGTGATGTTGATGTTGTGTGGTACAATGTGATGTTGATGTAGTGTGGTATAAAGTGATGTTGATGTAGTGAGGTTGGTACAAATGAGGATAAACTTTTGATCTTTTTATGGGATAGTCTGACCACTCACAATAGTCTGACCACTTTTTTTTATTCCTAAATATTCATATGTCGCCAATCCCTATTTGTGTTTATTCTCTCTCTCTCTCTCTCTCTCTCTCTCTCTCTCTCTCTCTCTCTCTCTCTCTCTCTCTCTCTCTCTCTCTCTCTCTCTCTCTCTCTCTCTCTCTCTCTCTCACTCACTCACTTGTCATCTTCAGTGATCCTAGCACTGATCCTTGGGTTACCCCACTTGTTAACTTCACCCAACGTCAGGTCTTCTCTGAATCACTACCGGCTGTGAATACTGTTTACTCCACTGTAGCAACTTTTTGGAAAATTAGGTCTGCGTTTTCCATCTGCGTTGCACTCTCCCTCATCCTCTTCTCTCTCACCCTCTTCCCCCTCACCCTCTTCTCCCTCACCCTCTTCTCCTTCACTCGCTTCTCCCTTGCGATTCATCCTCTCTCCCATTTAACATGGCTGTGGTTTTACCTCCATTAATCACATCCTCATTGACTCATCCCCCCCTCTCCCGAGGGAGAGTCACCCCTTACCCACGAGGGTGAGCCATCCCTCACCCTCCTCCCCAGAGGTGGGCCTGCACCTTCCCTCGAGTCCGGGGCGGCGCTCCCTCTCACCAGTATCATTCTTATTTCCTCTGTCTGTCTGTCTGTGTATCTGTCTGTCTGTCTCTCTCTTTCGCTTTACCCGGCCTTGTTACCCTGAAAGAACCTTATATCCTTAAGGTCTCACTTCTTGGTTAACAGTTATGGGTTAACAGGTGTTAGCGCACAAGTCTGGGAACACATGTGTGTTAATATGTGGGAAGGAAGGAGTCAGGTTACAAATCTTAGAAAATCCCACAACATCCAGGGGCTGGGCCAGGATCAGCGTATGGAACCCCTCGCCTACCAGTAGGTGAATACAAGTACACAGCTCTTTACTGTATATGATAAGCTGACCCGCTATCTCCTCTCGGATTTTCATTCTCCTCTCTCATTCTCCTTTTCTCGTTTCTAACAAACAAAACGGAAAAAGTAATAGCTAACTCACCCCATCCCTTTGCTTACTCTCACATCTGACAGAAACAGAAATGAGATTGTACTAGAATCAGTATGAGAGTGTCATCCATCAGGACACGGTAAACTAATATAATGTAAATCAAGTCTTCCAGTGCGTAGCAGAAAATTTAATGTTAAGTGAGGATAAATTACAGTTACTCCGTTATGGAAAAATTTAGGAAACATAAGCTAGAACGGAGTATTTGACTAATTCTAACCATTCACTAGACTGGTTAGAATTATCGCGGTTGTGATAATGACACGAGTGTCATTATAACAACCTCAAGGAAAATGATATGATGGATAATGAGAACCTTCAATATTAGAGATTCCAAATCAATGACGATCTCTTTAAGTCACTTAATACCTCTAGGTTGGAATACTGCTATACACTAACAGCCCCCTTTTAAAGCAGGCGAAATTGCAGATCTTAAGAATATACATAGAACCTTCACTGCATGTATAAGTTCAGTCGTGGAGCTCAATTACTGGGACCGTTTGAAGTCACTTGATCTGTATATACTCCTTGGAACGAAGGTGAGAAACGTTTATTATAATTTACAGCTGGAAAATCCTAACTGGAGTGGTCCCAAATTGGCACACAGAAATCACTCCCTATGAAAGCAAGAGGTTCGGCATACGATGTCAAATATCCCCAGTGAAAAGCTGAGGTACCGTAATTACACTGAGAGATAACAATAATTGTAAGGGGCCTGAAGACTATTCAACAACCCCACCGTACATGAAGGGGATTACCAAGAGATCTCTGGCTGTCTTGAAGTGTGAGCCGGATAAGTTTCTAAAGTCAGCCGGGCTCTGGTTCGTTTTCTGGACTGCGTACGTCCAGCAGAAACAGCTTGTAAGGGCCTGATTGACCAGACCCTGATACACCAGGAGTCCGCGGGGACGTTGACCTTCAGAAGGACTTTCAGGTACTCTGAATCTCATAGTCTCCTCTTTGAGTCTCATATTCTCTTTGAGTTTTTTATTCTCCCCTTTGAGTCTCAAATTTTCCTGTTCGAGTTTCATATATTCATCTCTGAGTTTTATATTTTCTTCTCATTAATCTCCCCAAACACTTCAAGTCGCACTCAGTAACGAGAGAGGTGTTATTACACACACAGCCACAGATGAAATACGTGTTGTACCTGGCCGCAAGTTAAGGCACCAGCCAAGCAACGAACCCGGAGTAATAAAGACAAGGATGGTTTTTTTTAATTCCCACATATTCCCACCACCAATATTTACAGAAAGTAGAGAGTGGAGAAGAGCAACAGTGTAGGCAGATACCATGAAAAAAAAATCAGAGTAATAATGAGTTAGAAAGCAAAGCGAGTTCGTTCAGTGCTATTAGCCCATAACTTATGCAACAGAGAGCAGTATGTGTACTGAAAAAACTAGAGACTGACTCAAGACCTGGAGTCAGTCTCTCCAGCTGACTGGAGTCAACTGGAGTCAGTGCTTCGCTCTGACTGATTGATGATTAAACTTAGCAGCTATTCACAATACGGTCAGAGATCCCCAACAACTACACCGCAATAACTCCCGGCTTGGCTGGTACAAAGAAATGCAAGTGCTTGTGTGACAAACGCCAAATAAATTGTAACGCACTTGGTGTATAACACGTATGTCATATCACAGACAAGACGGGCAGACCTGTCTTACCCTCAACATGGGTAGCTATTGAGTTAATTAAGAGTTGAGACAACGAGAGCACCATCTAACCTCACTACACACTACTGGGGACTTGATTAATTTCCACTGAAATTGTTACTTAACATTTAAACAATACTCAGTCTTGTACAGAATTAAATAATTAAAAATGAGCAAAGTGAATACTACACTTCATTCTACTGCAGTCTGTTAATACCTAATTATTACAACAACACACTTCGCCTAGGAGAAAGCAATCTGATCCTAAGATACAAGATAATTGAGACCCGGGAATGCAGTATACTGAACTCAAATGAATATTCACTTACAGTATAAAACAGATCCTCAGTAAACTCTTTGAAGTTAATAAAAACCTCCAGAGCCCCATAACTACTGGCTGGAGTAGTCACCACTTCTTGGGAAACTCATCACTTAGTTACACATGGAGCTGAGGTTCCACACCTTCCTGACAAAATTAGGGTGTGAAGATGAGGTAATTAGCACTACTAATACTACGGTTACAGTCACTGGAGATCCAGTTTCAAGGTATCACACCATGTGTTATTGCTTAACGTATAACTAGAAAATCGTTGACTATGACACACACGTTTCAGAGGTGGTCAAGAATTACTTTTCCAGTTAACGGGTGTCCTAACCGATGCTTCAGCAAAGGCATAGTTATTTTTATCGACTCACGAACTCGTAATAACCCAATTGTCAACAAACCAGGGTACGGGTGGGGTTAAAACCCATGACAAGTGAATCGTAAAACTCCAGGCCAGTGCGTAAGCCACCGGACCAGCTGGCTACAATAAGATTCATCCAACTATGGTGTATCAGTATACCTAATGGATGAATCTTATTGTAGCCAGCTGGCGTGGTAGCTTACCCACTGGCATGGAGTTTTACGACTCACTCGCCATGGTTCAAACCCCACCCGTACCCTGGTTAGATTATTATTATTACGTTCATTGGGGAGCGCTAAACCCGTAGGGGTCATACAGCGCCTGGGAAATGCATGACATTGAAACTCGATTCAAGGAATTGGAGCACAGGTCTGATTTCTCAGATCAAGATCCAGCAACAAGGAATCTTCCTTGATGGAGGTCAGCAAATGCAGCCTTTGCCAGATTTCAACAGCTCCGGTGATGCAGTAGTCCGCTAATAGTGTCAGCGCGTCCGTACAGCTACTGGGATCATCCTGTGGCCCGCACATTTAAGTCTATTTATTTTAAGGACACAAAAATACACATTAAGAATGATGATTATTAATCATCTCTTTCGTTTTACTTCCATATAACTTCCTGATACTTTTCAAAGACGTATATTTTTTTTTTCCAACGTGTACGGGGTCCCGAGTCTTCCGGAAAGCGTTTTAATACCCGCTTAATTCACGAACAATGGCACATACAATATGTATACCTGGAGGATACCTGGAGGGTGTTTCGGGGGGTCAACGCCCTCCCGCGATCAGGTCCATGACCAACTAGAACACTGCCTTAAAGAAGAAAAGTTTTTTTGCGTCATTTCTTAGACTATCAAATGCAACTCACGATGCTTAACTTGTCTTCACTGGGGTTGAGGGAACAAGTGAAAGTGGACCAGGAACAAGTAAAAACTTCATCTATTTGGTGGAAATATTAGAAAAATATTACAATAGAAGGTTAGGTTAGGTTAGGTTAGGTTAGATTAGGTAAGATTTGTCAGGTAACAGGACAAGTGTTTCGTGACTTAGGTCTGAGTCACATGATAACCCGCCGCTGGAGCTTTCGGTGATATGACGCAGGACTTCTACTGGCTTTCCGGTCACAGAGACAAATACATAAGTAAGCTCTTCAGTTTTAAATTTATCTCTCCACTTGATGCTGCTCAGCGTTGTAGTTGTATCTGAGAGCTCCAGGGACACTTGATGCTGCACAGCGTTGTTGTTGTATCTGAGTGCTCCAGGGACACTTGATGCTGCACAGCGTTGTTGTTGTATCTGAGAGCTCCCGGGACACTTTATGCTGCATAGCGTTGTTGTTGTATCTGAGAGCTCCCGGGACACTTGGTGCTGCACAGCGTTGTTGTTGTATATGAGAGATCCAGGGACACTTGATGCTGCACAGCGTGTTGTTGTATCTGAGAGCTCCAGGGACACTTGATGCTGCATAGCGTTGTTGTTGTATCTGAGAGCTCCAGGGACACTTGATGCTGCACAGCGTTGTTGTTGTATCTGAGAGCTCCAGGGACACTTGGTGCTGCACAGCGTTGTTGTTGTATCTGAGAGCTCCAGGGACACTTGGTGCTGCACAGCGTTGTTGTTGTATCTGAGAGCTCCAGGGACACTTGATGCTGCACAGCGTTGTTGTTGTATCTGAGAGCTCCAGGGACACTTGGTGCTGCACAGCGTTGTTGTTGTATCTGAGAGCTCCAGGGACACTTGATGCTGCACAGCGTTGTTGTTGTATCTGAGAGCTCCAGGGACACTTGATGCTGCACAGCGTTGTTGTTGTATCTGAGAGCTCCAGGGACACTTGGTGCTGCACAGCGTTGTTGTTGTATCTGAGAGCTCCAGGGACACTTGGTGCTGCACAGCGTTGTTGTTGTATCTGAGAGCTCCAGGGACACTTGATGCTGCACAGCGTTGTTGTTGTATCTGAGAGCTCCAGGGACACTTGGTGCTGCACAGCGTTGTTGTTGTATCTGAGAGTTCCAGGGACACTTGGTGCTGCAGAGCGTTGTTGTTGTATCTGAGAGCTCCAGGGACACTTGATGCTGTATTGCGTTGTTGTTGTATCTGAGAGCTCCAGGGACACTTGATGCTGCATAGCGTTGTTGCTGTATCTGAGAGCTCCAGGGACACTTGATGCTGCATAGCGTTGTTGTTGTATCTGAGAGCTCCAGGGGCACTTGGTGCTGCACAGCGTTGTTGTTGTATCTGAGAGCTCCAGGGACACTTGGTGCTGCACAGCGTTGTTGTTGTATCTGAGAGCTCCAGGGACACTTGGTGCTGCACAGCGTTGTTGTTGTATCTGAGAGCTCCAGGGACACTTGATGCTGCACAGCGTTGTTGTTGTATCTGAGAGCTCCAGGGACACTTGATGCTGCACAGCGTTGTTGTTGCATCTGAGAGCTCCAGGGACACTTGATGCTGCACAGCGTTGTTGTTGTATCTGAGAGCTCCAGGGACACTTGATGCTGCATAGCGTTGTTGTTGTATCTGAGAGCTCCAGGGACACTTTATGCTGCATAGCGTTGTTGTTGTATCTGAGAGCTCCAGGGACACTTGATGCTGCACAGCGTTGTTGTTGTATCTGAGAGCTCCAGGGACACTTGATGCTGCATAGCGTTGTTGTTGTATCTGAGAGCTCCAGGGACACTTGGTGCTGCACAGCGTTGTTGTTGTATCTGAGAGCTCCAGGGACACTTGATGCTGCATAGCGTTGTTGTTGTATCTGAGAGCTCCAGGGACACTTGATGCTGCACAGCGTTGTTGTTGTATCTGAGAGCTCCAGGGACACTTGGTGCTGCACAGCGTTGTTGTTGTATCTGAGGGCTCCAGGGACACTTGATGCTGCAT
>NC_091293.1:24851754-24909254 GCF_038502225.1 Cherax quadricarinatus | reverse complement strand
CGAAGGGGTCACAGAGACGAGGAGGCACAGGGACGAGGGGGTCACAGGGACGAGGGGGCCACAAGAAAGAGGACGTAAGTGGGAAGAGGAGATCACAGGGACGAGGTTACACAGGGACAAGGATCCACATGGACAAGGGGGTTAGAGGGACGAGGGGGTCACAGAGACGATGGGGTCACATGAACCAGAGGGTCACATGAGCAACATGGATCTTCACAAATACATTTCCCACTCCCGGGGCGCCAAAGAGATGGAATGAGGTAGAGGAAAGGAGTGTGGCAGAGGTAAACTGAATACACAGTTTGAAGAGTAGGTATGACTGGGTCCACGAGACCAGAAACTCAATAATGCCAACGATTGTAGTTTAAAAGGCGGAGCCAGGAGCTGAGACTCGGTCCCTACAAACTCAATTCTGCTCAGTGAATCTCATTGTGTACAAGACGATAAGTACAGAACACACACACACACACACAGACACACACACACACACACACACACACACACACACACACACACACACACACACACACACATACACACACACACACACATACACACACACACACACACACACACACACACACACACACACATTCACACACACGAGGCGTCAGAGTGGGCTCCTGTAACGAGCGGGGTGCCACGTGGGTTAATCCTAGGACCGGTGCTGTTTCTGGTATTTGTGAACGACATGACGGAAGGAATAGACTCCAAAGTGTCCCTGTTTGCAGATGATGCGAAGCTGATGAGAAGAATTCAGTCTGACGAGGACCAGACAGAACTACAGAGAGATCTGGACAGGCTGCAGGCCTTGTCCAGCAACTGGCTCCTGGAGTTCAACTCCACCAAGTGCAAAGTCATGAAGATTGGGGAAGGGCAAAGAAGACCACAGACAGAGTACAGCCTAGGGGGGCCAGAGCCTACAAACCTCATTCTATGAAAAGGATCCTAGGGGGAGTATAACACCGGACACATCTTCTGAGGCGCACATCAACCAAATAACTGCTGCAGGAAACGGGCGCCTGGCAAACTTAAGAGCAGTATTCCGGCATCTTAATAAGGAGTCATTCAGGACCCTGTACACTGTGTACCTTTGGCCCATATTGAAGTATACAGAGCCAGTTTCGAACCCTCACCTAGCCAAGCATGTATGGAAACTGGAAAAAGTGCAAAGGTTTGCAACAAGAATAGTCCCGGAGCTAAGGGGCATGTCCTACGAGTAGAGGTTAAGAGAAATTGACCTGACGACACTAGAAGACAGGAGAGAGATAGGGGGATATGATAATAGCATATAAAATACTTAGAGGAATCGACAGAGCGGACAGAGACAGGATGTTTCAGAGATGGGACACAGCAACAAGGGGTCACAGTTGGAAGTTGAAGACTCAAGTGAATCACAGGGATGTTAGGAAATATTTCATCAGTCACAGATTTGTCAGGAAGTGGAATAGTCTGGGAAGTGAGGTAGTGGAGGCAGGATCCATGCATAGCTTTAAGAAGAGGTATGATAAAACTCATGGAGTGGGAAGAGTGTCCCCAGTAGCGGCCAGTGAAGAGGTGGGGTTAGGAGCTGTGACTCGACCCCTGCAACCAAAACTAGGTGAGTGCAACTAGGTGAGTACACACATACACTCACGCACACACACACTCACGCACACACACACAAACACACACACACACACACACACACACACACAGGAAGAAGTGAAGAGGCACACACAAAGGCACCAGATAACATCTCCCCATGGGTATTGAGAGAGGGAGCAGAGGTGCTATGTGTACCCCTAACAACAATATTCAATACATCTATCGAAACAGGGAGATTGCCTGAGGCATGGAAGACAGCAAATGTAGTCCCAATCTTTAAAAAAGGAGACAGACATGAAGCATTAAACTACAGACCAGTGTCACTGACATGTATAGTATGCAAAATCATGGAGAAGATTATCAGGAGAAGAGTGGTAGAACACCTAGAAAGGAATGATCTCATCAACAGCAGCCAACATGGTTTCAGGGACGGGAAATCATGTGTCACAAACCTACTGGAGTTCTATGACATGGTGACAGCAGTAAGACAAGAGAGAGAGGGGTGGGTGGATTGCATTTTCTTGGACTGCAAGAAGGCGTTTGACACAGTTCCACACAAGAGATTGGTGCAAAAACTGGAGGACCAAGCAGGGATAACAGGGAAGGCACTACAATGGATCAGGGAATACTTGTCAGGAAGACAGCAGCGAGTCATGGTACGTGGCGAGGTGTCAGAGTGGGCACCTGTGACCAGCGGGGTCCCGCAGGGGTCAGTCCTAGGACCAGTGCTGTTTCTGGTATTTGTGAACGACATGACGGAAGGAATAGACTCTGAGGTGTCCCTGTTTGCAGATGACGTGAAGTTGATGAGAAGAATTCACTCGATAGAAGACCAGGCAGAACTACAAAGGGATCTGGACAGGCTGCAGACCTGGTCCAGCAATTGGCTCCTGGAGTTCAATCCCACCAAGTGCAAAGTCATGAAGATTGGGGAAGGGCAAAGAAGGCCGCAGACGGAGTACAGTCTAGGGGGTCAGAGACTACAAACCTCACTCAAGGAAAAAGATCTTGGGGTGAGTATAACACCAGGCACATCTCCTGAAGCGCACATCAACCAAATAACTGCTGCAGCATATGGGCGCCTAGCAAACCTCAGAACAGCATTCCGACATCTTAATAAGGAATCATTCAGGACCCTGTACACCGTGTACGTTAGGCCCATATTGGAGTATGCGGCACCAGTTTGGAACCCACACCTAGCCAAGCACGTGAAGAAACTAGAGAAAGTGCAAAGGTTTGCAACAAGACTAGTCCCAGAGCTAAGAGGTATGTCCTACGAGGAGAGGTTAAGGGAAATCAACCTGACGACACTGGAGGACAGGAGAGATAGGGGGGACATGATAACGACATACAAAATACTGAGAGGAATTGACAAGGTGGACAAAGACAGGATGTTCCGGAGATTGGACACAGTAACAAGGGGACACAGTTGGAAGCTGAACACTCAGATGAATCACAGGGATGTTAGGAAGTATTTCTTCAGCCACAGAGTAGTCAGTAAGTGGAATAGTTTGGGAAGCGATGTAGTGGAGGCAGGATCCATACATAGCTTTAAGCAGAGGTATGATAAAGCTCACGGCTCAGGGAGAGTGACCTAGTAGCGATCAGTGAAGAGGCGGGGCCAGGAGCTCGGACTCGACCCCCGCAACCTCAACTAGGTGAGTACACACACACACACACACACACACACACACATACACACACACACACACACACACACACACACACACACACACACACACACACACACACACACACACACACACACACACACACATGCTGCAGCAGTTATTTAGTTGATGTGCACATCAGGAGATGTGCCCTGTGTTATACTCACCCCAAGATCTTTTCCCTTGAGTGAGGTTTGTAATCTCTTGCCCCCTAGACTGTACTCCATCTGCGGTCTTCTTTGCCCTTCCCCAGTCTTCATGATTTTGCACTTGGCGGGGTTGAGCTCCAGGAGCCAATTGCTGGACCAGGCCTGCAGCCTGTCCAGATCCTTTTGTAGTTCTGCCTGGTCCTCGTCCGATTGAATTCTTCTCATCAACTTCACATCATCTGCAAACAGGGACACTTTGGAGTCTATTCCTTTCATCTTGTTCACAAATCCCAGAAACAGTACCGGTTCTAGGACTGACCCCTGCGGAACGCCATTCGTCACAGGTGCCCACTCGGACACCTCGCTGCGTACCATGACTTGCTGCTGTCTTCCTGACAGGTGTTCCTTGATCCATTGTAGTGGCTTCCCTGTTATCCCTGCCTTGTCCTCCAGTTTCTGCACTAATCTCTTGTATGGAACTGTGTCAAACGCCTTCTTACAGTCCAAGAAAACGCAATCTACCCACCCCTTTCTCTCTTGTCTTACTGCTGTCACCCTGTCATAGAACTCCAGTACGTTTGTGACACAGGATCTCCCATCCCTGAAACCATGTTGGCTGTTGTTGATAAGCTCATTTCTTTCTAGGTGTGCCACCACTCTTCTCCTGATAATCTTCTCCATGATTTTGCATACTATACATGTTAGTAACACTGGTCTATAGTTTAGTGCCTCTTGTCTGTCTCCATTTTTAAAAATTGAGACTACATTTGTTGTCTTCCATACCTCGGGTAATCTCCCTGTTTCGATAGATGTATTGAAAATTGTTCTTAGGGATACACATAGTGACTCTGCACTTTCTCTCAGGACCCATGGAGAGATGTTATCCGGCCCCATCGCCTTAGAGGCGTCTAGCTCGCTCAGAAGCCTCTTCACTTGGTGGTGTACCCCACCTCTCCGTCTTTCTGGAGTCCCTTCTGTCTCCTCTGTGAACACTTCTTTGAATCCCATGTTGAGTTCCTCACATACTTCACGGTTGTTTCTTGTGATCTCTTCTCTTTCCTTCCTTAGCCTGATTACCTGGTCCATGACTGTTGTTTTCCTCCTGATGTGGCTGTACGACAGCTTAAGGTCAGATTTGGCTTTCGCTGCTGTGTCATTTTCATATTGTCGTTGGACCTCCCTTCTTACCTGTGCATATTCATTTCTGGCTCTACGACTGCTCTTCTTATTCTCCTGGGTTCTTTGCCTTCTATACTTCTTCCACTCCCTAGCACACTTGGTTTTGGCATCCCTGCACCTGTGGGTGAACCACGGCCTTATCCTGGACTTTCATTATTCCTGTTACTCTCGGGTACAAACCTCTCCTCAGCTTCCTTGCATGTTGTTGTCACATATTCCATCATCTCGTTTACTGACTTCCCTGCCAGTTCTCTGTCCCACTGAACCCCGTTAAGGAAATTCTTCATTCCTGTGTAGTCCCACTTCTTGTAGTTTGGCTTCATTCTTCCGGTTCTTCCTGCTTCCCCCTCCACTTGTAACTCTACTGTGTATTCGAATCTTAAAACTACATGATCGCTGGCCCCGAGGGATCTTGCATATGTGATGTCCTCAATATCTGCACTACTCAAGGTGAATACTAGGTCCAGTCTCGCTGGTTAATCCTCTCCTCTATCTCTGGTAGTGTCCCTGATGTGTTTGTAAGGGAGAGTGACCCAGTAGCAGCCAGTGAAGACGCGGGGCCAGGAGCTATGACTCTACCCCTGCAACCACAACTAGGTGAGTACACCCACACACACACACACACACACACACACACAAACACACACACACAGTCACACACACACACACACACACACAGTCACACACACACACGCACGCACACACACACACACACACACACACACACACACACACACACACACACACACACACACACACACACACAGTCACACACACACACTCACACACACACACACACACACACACACACACACACACACACACACACACACACACACACACACACACACACACACACACATACACTAGAAAAGTTTGATTGGACAATGAGAAAGGTATATATATATATATACATACATACATATATATATATATATATATATATATATATATATATATATATATATATATATATATATATATATATATATATATATATATATATATATATATATATATTATGACGCCTTAATTCACTGGATCCAGTGGATTAAGGCGTCATGAGTTTTCGCCCACCATGAGGCAGGACAAAGCAGCATGGGTTCGAGTCCTTGGCTCGTCGCTGGTATATATATATATATATATATATATATATATATATATATATATATATATATATATATATATATATATATATATATATATATATATATATATATATATATGCTATAAGATCACAGTAAATAGGTGATTTTAAAATATTCAAAACAACCACTGTGAGAGAGTAGTAAAATTCCAAGCGCTTTCGTGACTACTCTCATTGTCAAGGAACTATGAAAGTAATACATCAAAGGAAGGCAATAAAAGGGCTTAGACAACACCTCACAGTCAACTCCCACAACAAAGAAACACCTGACGCGCGACAATACCGGACTCATAAGAAAAGAGGAACACTGCAGTAGGTCCGCTGGTCCAACCAGACAGGTCCTCACGACATCCCACTAACAAATTATTCTACCCAAGAAACAAGGTTTATTATTTGTCCAATGTATTATTAAACTCTAACCAAATAGTATTAATTATAAATGAATCTAATTTATATAAACCTAAGGAAATATTCACATTATTTTCAAAACTGTTTTTTTTAAACAGATTCAATTATATTTCTGTCGACCATGGACTTGCTTGATACAACTTTCTCAGCTTTTTGAAAATCAATTGTATTGTTAAAGTCTCTCACGTGAATAAATAGAGCATTGTAATCTTGTCGAGTTCTAATGCTATATTTATGTTGTTTTAATCTAAGTTCGAGACTTTTACCAGTTTGACCGTAATAAACTTTATCGCAAATTTTACAAGGAATCTTATAGACACATCCGTCAGCATTTTGGGGGGAATTCTTTATCAAAAGTTTTTTTTACTGTATCAAGATTTTTAAATACAACTTTGATATTAAAAGTCTTAAGAAGAGAAGGCATATCAACCAAGTTTTCATGGTAAGGGAGAACCAACATATTTTTAGTTGAATAAGGTTGGTTGTCCCTTTTTGGGTTGTAAAAAGAATTTCTAGCATTTTTAAATGATTTATCAATTACATTTCTCGTGTATTTCAGATCAATGGCTATTTCATAAATTTAGGATATTTCTTCATCTATGAACTCCCATCAAGTTAAACTGTCTGTTTTCTCATCAATGTTTTTGAGAGCTTTACGTATTTGTAGACCAGAGTTCATAGATGAAGAAATATCCAAAATTTATGAAATAGCCATTGATCTGAAATACACGAGAAATGTAATTGATAAATCATTTAAAGTTGCTAGAAATACTTTTTACAACCCAAAAAGGGACAACCAACCTTATTCAGCTAAAGATATGTTGGTTCTCCCTTACCATGAAAACTTGGTTGATATGCCTTCTCTTCTTAAGACTTTTAATATTAAAGTTGTATTTAAAAATCTTGATACAGTAAAAAAACTTTTGATGAAGAATTCCCCCCAAAATGCTGACGGATGAGTCTATAAGATTCCTTGTAAAATTTGCAATAAAGTTTATTACGGTCAAACTGGTAAAAGTCTCGAACTAAGATTAAAACAACATAAATATAGCATTAGAACTGGACAAGATTCCAATGCTCTATTTATTCATGTGAGAGATTTTAACCACCCAATTGATTTTCAAAAAGTTGAGAAAGTTGTATCAAGCAAGGCCATGGTTGACAGAAATATAATTGAAGTTTTTTAAAAAAGAACAGTTTTAAAAATAATATGAATATTTCCTTAGGTTTATATAAATTAGATTCATTTATAATTAATACAATTTGTTTAGAGTTTAATAATACATTGGACAAATAATAAACCTTATTTCTTGGGTAGAATAATTTGTTAGTGGGATGTCGTGAGGACCTGTCTATTTGGACCAGCGGACCTACTGCAGTGTTCCTCTTTTCTTATGAGTCCGGTATTGTTGCGCGTCAGGTGTTTCTTTGTTGTGGGAGTTGACTGTGAGGTGTTGTCTAAGCCCTTTAATTGCCTTCCTTTGATGTATTACTTTCATAGTTCCTTGACAATGTGAGTAGTCACGAAAGTGCTTGGAATTTCACTACTCTTTCACAGTGGTTGTTTTGCATATATATATATATATATATATATATATATATATATATATATATATATATATATATATATATATATATATATATATATATATATATACCAATAGATATATTTTATTACATAATATGGTACAAAAAGGTTTAAGAGATACATTGTCTATATAAAGACGGCACACACAGTACACGAGATGTGAGAGATAAATGTCTAGTGCATACTGTAACATGTTTGTCACTGATTATAATGCGAAAATCTCATCCATCTCTTCAGAGCTGGGGCGCGTACCCAAAATACAGCAGGAATTACCCCTCTTAACAGCAGCGCTGAGTCGCTGGAACAGAAAACTAGCTGCCCTGGGATCCCTAGTTACACACCTGATGCTTTTCCAAAGCATTAGGATTTTTTACTTGTCTAATATATCATTAAATTCTTCCCAAATTTTATTAATTATAAACCAATCCAATCTATATAAACCAATAGAAATACTCATATTATTTTCATAACTACTTTTTATGAAACAAGATTCAATTATATTCCTGTCAACCATGGACTTGCTTGATACAACTTTCTCAACTTTTTGAAAAATCAATTGGATGGTTAAAATCTCTCACATGAATAAATTGAACATTAAAATCGTGTCCAGTTCTAATGCTGTATTTATGTTGTTTTAATCTTAGTTCGAGACTTTTACCAGTTTTACCGTATATAGATACATCCATCAGCATTTTAGAGGGAAATTTTTATCATTTTTTTTATTGTATCAAGATTTGTAAATACTACTTTGATATTAAAAGTGTTAATCAGAGAGGGTATATATGGTAAGGGAGAACCAACATATTTTTAGTTGAATAATGTTGGTTGTCCCTTTTTGGATTGTAAAATGTTTTTTCACAAATTCTTGACATTTCTTCATCTATGAACCCTGGACTACAAATACGTAAAGTTCTCAAAAACATTGATGAGAAAACAGACAGTTTAACTCTATCTTGATGGGAAGAATAATAGTGTACATAGGAACAGTTATTTGTAGGTTTTCTGTAAATTTTAAATTTGAATTCATTATTACTCTTAATAATTAAAACATCTAGAAAAGGCAATGAGTTATTTTCTTCGAACTCAACATTAAAATTAAATAGTTTATCTTATTAAATTAAATAGTTTTGCTCATTCTATAAATTTTACTGTTGAGCTCGAAGAAAATAACTCATTGCCTTTTCTAGATGTTTTAATTATTAAGAGTAATAATGAATTCAAATTTAAATTTTACAAGAAACCAACAAATAACTGTTCCTATGTATAATATTATTCTGCACATCAAGATAGAGTTAAACTGTCTATTTTCTCATCAATGTTTTTAAGTGCTTTACGTATTTGTAGTCCAGAGTTCATAGATGAAGAAATATCCAAAATTTATGAAATATCTAATGATTTAAAATACCCAAGAAACTTAATTGATAAAACATTTAAAATTGCCAGAAATACTTTTTACAATCCAAAAAGGGACAACCAGCCTTATTCAACTAAAAATATGTTGGTTCTCCCTTACCATGAAAACTTGGTTGATATACCTTCTCTTAAGACTTTCAATATGAAAATTGTATTTAAAAATTTTGATCATGTAAAAAATCTTTAGATAAAAAATTCCCCCCAAAATGCTGACTGTTATGTCAACATTTTGGGGGGAATTTTACATAAAAAAATTGCTATAATATTTATTACGGTCAAACTGGTAAAAGTCTTGAATTAAGATTAAAACAACATAAATATAGCATTAGAACTGGACAAGATTCTAATGCTCTGTTTATTCATGTGAGAGATTTTAACCATTAATTGACTTTCAAAAGGCTGAGAAAGTTGTATCAAGTCCATTGTCGAAATGAATGTAATAAAATCATATTTCATAAAAAAACAGTTTTGAAAATAATATAAATATTTCTTTCGGCTTATATAAATTGGATTCATTTATAATTAATAAAATTTGAGAATAATTTAATGATACATTAGACAAGTAAAAAATCTTAATGCTTGGTAGAGTATCAGGTGTGGTTCATAGAGTCGGGTGTTGTGACGTGACTGTGAAGTGTAGTCTTGCCCATATATGCCTTCCAGTTGATATTTAGTTTTTTATAGTTCCTTGATAATATGAGAAGTCACGAAAGGGCTTGGAATCTCGTTATTCTTTCACATCGGTTGTTCTGCGCATATATATATATATATATATATATATATATATATATATATATATATATATATATATATATATATATAGTGCTAGTCACAGCATTATGTTGGGTGAGGGCCCCGTGACGAAAATCAATCAACGAATCTCAGCATGATTTTACAAAGGGGCGTTCCTTCCTTACGAATTTATTAACTTTTTCACTAAGGTATTTGAAGAGGCAGATCATGATAATGAATATGATACTGTGTATATGGACTTCAGTAAGGTTTTTTGACAGAGTCCCACATCAGAGACTATTGAGGAAAATTAAGGCACATGGAATTGGAGGAGGCTGACAAATAGGCAGCAGAGAGTTTGCATAAATGGGGAGAAATCAGAGCGGGGAAGCGTCACGAGCGGTGTTCCACAGGGGTCAGTGTTGGACCCCCTGTTGTTCACAATGTACATAAACGACATAGATGAGGGTATAAAGAGCGACATAAGCAAGTTTGCCGATGACACCAAAATAGGACAGGAAAATAGCCGTGCCACATATAAACTAAATAATGTAGTTCTTAATATTACTGATTACGAAACGAATTTTGGATTTCTTGTTAGCAGTAATCTGAAACCAAGACAACAGTAGCATTAGTGTTCGCAATAAAGCTAACAGAATCCTTGGCTTCATATTAAGAAGCATAAATAATAGAAGTCCTCATGTTGTTCTTCAACTCTATATATCCTTGGTTAGGCCTCATTTAGACTATACTGCTCAGTTCTGGTCACCGTATTACAGAATGGATATAAATGCTCTGGAAAACATACAAAGAAGGATGACAAAGTTGATCCCATGTATCAGAAATCTTCTCTTTGAGGATAGACTGAGGGCCCTGAATCTTCACTCTCTCGAAAGGCGTAGAATTAAGGGGGATATGATTGAGGTGTATAAATGGAAGACAGGAATAAATAAAGGGGATGTAAATAGCGTGCTGAAAATATCTAGCCTAGACAGAACTCGCAGCAATGGCTTTAAGTTGGAAAAATTCAGATTCAGGAAGGATATAGGAAAGCACTGGTTAGGCAATAGAGTTGTGGATGAGTGGAACATACTCCCGAGTACAGTTATAGAGGCTAAAACATTGTGTAGTTTTAAAAATAGGTTAGATAAATACATGAGTGGGTGTGAGTTGGACCTGATTAGCTTTTGCTACTAGGTCAGTTGCCGTGTTCCTTCCTTAAGTGAATATGACCTGGCCTGACTAGGTTGGGGCATTGGCTTAAGCCAGTAGGAGACTTGGACCTGCCTCGCATGGGCCAATAGGCCTGCTGCAGTGTTCCTTCTTTCCTATGTTCTTATGTTTTTAAGGGCTCTTGATTCAATAACTCAAATTAACCATCCCTTACCATGAGTCAAACCACCTGATAGACTAACATTACCCAGACCTTGTATAACAGATACGGTATACCGTGCAAGAGGCTTGGACATCCAGTACGCATGTGTGAGCCTGTTAGAAGTAAGTGGAAGCACATGGTTTCTGGGACTTGACGAGCTGTTGGCGTAAGAGCAAGGTAACATTTTGTTAATGTATTCACAGGAAACCGGTTAACCAGACTTGAGTCCTGGAGGTGGGATTTACAATGCCTGTAATCTGAAGGAGGGGTGGGGATGTTTACAGTTTGAAGGGGCATATGAACTGTAGTATCGGTACACCTGACATAAAACACGCGCACGCACGCACACACACACACACACACACACACACACACACACACACACACACACACACACACACACACACACACACACACACACACACACACACACACACACACACACACACACACACACACACACACACACACACACACACACACACACACACACACACACACACACACTAACACATTCCTACAGTGAGTCATCGCACGGACCTGGCGGGTCACCCAATCTTCGTCAGTTGCCGAAGTGGAACACACTCCTCCGTGCATATATTATTCTCTATAACAAGACATTTCCTGACGCCAACAGTAGGTGCAAGTCCTCATCTCACGAGGACCTGATGCCAGGTCCAGGACCTCTCCTGCTGACCTAAGTAAACACTCATATAAAAACATATACATCACAACGATACGAAACTTTACTTAAATATGCAGATATGTTGGAGAGTTGCCGAATAAGAAATATTTTCTTCCGGATTTAAATCTGTTTGTAAATTCTTCATTCACCTTTGTATGAATGAAATCATTGTTTATTCGTCTGGTGACGAAGACGGGAGAGAGGGAGTAGGAGGAGGACGCTCATGAGGACTTTTGTGTTGCAACTGAGAGAAGATTCTTGCCTTGTTTGTTTCTGAATTAAGGGATGGGGATGATAAGACGAGAGGAGTGGCAGGTAAGCAAGGCTGGATGGCTGAGTTCGTCACAGCATCCTCTGAGACGGCAGGTAAGATCACTCTCAAAACAGTGTTCGCTTTACACACACACACACACACACACACACACACACACACACACACACACACACACACACACACACACACACACACACACACACACACACACAGTGTGTGAACCCACATCTAGCCAAGCACGTAAAGAAACTAAAGGGATATGATAACGACATATAAAATACTGAGAGGAATTGACAAGGTGGACAGAGACAGAATGTACCATAGATGAGACACAGTAACAAGGGGACACAGTTGGAAGTTGAAGACACAGATGAATCACAGGGATGTTACGAAGTATTTCTTCAGTCACAGAGTAGTCAGGAAGTGGAATAGTTTGGGAAGCGATGTAGCGGAGGCAGGATCCATACATAGCTTTAAGCAGAGGTATGATGAAGCTCATGGTTCAGGGAGAGTAACCCAGTAGCGACTATTGAAGAGGCGGGGCCAGGAGCTATGAATCGACCCTTGCAACCACAACTAGCTGAGTACACACACACACACACACACACACACACACACACACACACACACACACACACACATACATACACACACTCTAAGTGTAAAACTGGATCTTAGAGAGGGCTATGTGATCTCACACAGCTTGTTTAATGAGCTGGAGCTATATGCTAGTGTGTTAGGCAGTACTAGAAAGCCTTAAAGAAGCGGAATCAGATTCAAAGTTCGAGTTATCGCTGCCTTTGTTCCCAGATAACACAGTGCTATTAGAAGATTGAGACGAGATGCTGCAGAAGTTGGCGTAGAAGTTTAGTAAGGCGTAAAAGAATGAGGCTGAGAGTGAATATTTATAAAAAACGGTGAGGGGAGTGTAGAAACATAGGGGATACGGGATTGAAGGTCAGATTAGGAAAATGGATGGAGGAAGTGAAGGCATTTAATCTGTTGAGAGTAGGCGAGATAAATCATAAAACATACGAGGAGAAAGTAACCAGGCAGAGACTGGGGGAAGAATGAGACTAGTTTGCCAGACTTGTGACTTGGAGAAGTAGAATGTCTGAGACAAAGGTACATTAGTTGGGTATCTTCATTTTTTAAACGTTTCGCCTACAAAGAAGGCTTCTTCAGTCAGATACAGAGGCAGTATGTGTAGTAGTGAAATGAAGATAATGTAATCAGTCCATCAGTCATGGAGAAATAGTATTTAAGGCGGTCGGTCCCTCAACTTGTCAGTGTTTAGTATATCATTTTCAAAAGAGCACCTGGGCTTCAGAAATAAAGTGAAGTTGATGTAACTTTGAGAAATATCGCCGGTCCATCATACTTACACTGTACCAGGAAGACTTTGAGAAATATCGCCGGTCCATCATACTTACACTGTACCAGGAAGACTTTGAGAAATATCGCCGGTCCATCATACTTACACTGTACCAGGAAGACTGAGAAATATCGCCGGTCCATCATACTTACACTGTACCAGGAAGACATGCAGGGAGCGAGCAATGGTTAACTTAATTTCCTCTCTCCGTTATTTTTAGATTGAAATCTTACTTGAATGTAATAAATAAGGTAAGAAGTACCGGCGCTAAAACCTGGCAGGGTACGATACCAAGCAACCTGGCAGGGTACGATACCAAGCAACCTGGCAGGGTACGATACCAAAAAAACCTGGCAGGGTACGATACCAAGCAACCTGGCAGGGTACGATACCAAGCAACCTGGCAGGGTACGATACCAAGCAACCTGGCAGGGTACGATGCCAACCACACTCCATCAACGCCATCCCTACCTTCACTGCCAACCACATCACCACAATCACTGCCCACCACACTCCATCACTACCATCACTACTAACCACACTCCACCACCATCACTACTAACCACACTCCATCACCACCATCACTGCCCACCACATTCCATCACCACCATCACTACCAACCACACTCCATCACCACCATCACTACTAACCACACTCCAAAATCATCACTACTAACCACACTCCACCACCATCACTGCCAACCACACTCCATCACCACTATCACTACCAACCACACTCCATCACCACCATCACTACCAACCACATTCCATCACCACCATCACTACCAACCACACTCCATCACCACCATCACTACCAACCACATTCCATCACCACCATCACTACCAACCACACTCCATCACCATCATAACTATAAACCACACTCCATCACCATCACTACCAACCACACTCCATCACCACCATCACTGCCAACCACATTCCATCACCACCACCACTACCAACCACACTCCATCACTACCATCACTACCCACGACACTCCATCACCATCATCACTACCCACCACATTCCATCACCACCATCACTACCAACCACACTCCATCACTACTAACCACACTCCACCACCATCACTACCAAACACACCCCATCACCATCGCTGCCAACCACACTCCATCACCACCGTCACTATCAACCACACTCCATCACTACCATCACTACTCACCACACTCCATCACCACCATCACTGCTAACCACACATCATCACAACCATCACTATCCACCACACTCCATCACTACAATCACTACCAACCACACTCCATCACTACCATCACTACTCACCACACTCCATCATCACCATCACTACCAACCACACTCCATTACTACCATCACTACCCACTACACTCCATCACCACTATCACTACCTACCACACTCCATCACCACCATCACTGCTAAAAACACTCCATCACTACCCACCACACTCCATCACTACCCACCACACTCCATCACTACCATCACTTCCCACCACACTCCATCACTACCAACCACACTCCATCACCACCATCACTACCATCCACACTCCACCACCATCACTGCCAACCACACTCCATCACCACTATCACTACCAACCACACTCCATCACTACCATCACTACCCACAATACTCCATCATCACCATCACTACCAACCACACTCCATCAACACCATCACTACCAACCACATTCCATCACCACCATTACTACCAACCACACTCCATCACCATCATCACTACAAGCCACACTCCATCACCATCACTACCAACCACACTCCATCACCACCATCACTACCAACCACACTCCATCACCACCATCACTACCAACCACACTCCATCACCACCATCACTACCCACCACACTCCATCACCACCATCACTACCAACCACACTCAAATACCACCATCACTACCAACCACACTCCATCAATACCATCACTATCCACCACACTCCATCACTACCATCACTGCTAACCAAACTCCAACTCTACCATCACTGCTAACTACACTCCATCACTACCATCACTACCCACCACACACCATCACTACCATCACTGCTAACCACACTCCATCACTACGATCACTGCCAACCACACTCCATCACTACCATCACCGCTAACCACACTCCATCACCACCATCACTGCTAACCACACTCCATCACCACCATTACTACCATCACCATGACCACCATGACCACCATCACCATGACCACCATCACCACCATCGCCACCATCACCACAATCGCCACCATCACCACCATCACTACTAACCACACTCCATCACCACCATCACATCACCACCATCACCACCATCACCACCATCACCACCACCACCATAACCACCATCACCACCATCATTGCTAACCACACTCCATCACCACCATCACTGCTAACCACACTCCATCACTGCTAACCACACTCCATCACCACCATCACTGCTAACCACACTCCATGACCACCATCACCACCATCACCACCATCATTGCTAACCACACTCCATCACCACCATCACTGCTAACCACACTCCATTACCACCATCACTGCTAACCACACTCCATGACCACCATCACCACCATCACTACTAACCACACTCCATCACCACCATCACATCACCACCATCACCACCATCACCACCATCACTACCATCACCACCATCACTACTAACCACACTCCATCACCACCATCACCACCATCACATCACCACCATCACCACCATCATCACCATCACCATCATCACCACCATCACCACCATCACCACCATCACCATCATCACCACCATCATTGCTAACCACACTCCATCACCACCATCACTGCTAACCACACTCCATTACCACCATCACTGCTAACCACATTCCATGACCACCATCACCACCATCACTACTAACCACACTCCATCACCATCACTACCAACCACACTCCATCACCACCATCACTGCCAACCACACTCCATCACCACCATCACTACCAACCACACTCCATCACCACCATCACTACCCACCACACTCCATCACCACCATCACTGCTAAACACACTCCATCACCACCATCACTACCCACCACACTCCATCACCACCATCACTACCAACCACACTCAAATACCACCATCACTACCAACCACACTCCATCACTACCATCACTATCCACCACACTCCATCACTACCATCACTTCTAACCAAACTCCATCTCTACCATCACTGCTAACTACACTCCATCACTACCATCACTACCCACCACACACCATCACTACCATCACTGCTAACCACACTCCATCACTACGATCACTGCCAACCACACTCCATCACTACTATCACCGCTAACCACACTCCATCACCACCATCACTGCTAACCACACTCCATCACCACCATTACTACCATCACCATGACCACCATGACCACCATCACCATGACCACCATGACCACCATCGCCACCATCACCACCATCGCCACCATCACCACCATCGTCACCATCACCACCATCACTACTAACCACACTCCATCACCACCATCACATCACCACCATCACCACCATCACATCACCACCATCACCACCATCACATCACCACCATCACCACCATCACATCACCACTATCACCACCATCACCACCATCACCACCACCACCACCACCACCATCACCACCATCACCACCATCACCACCATCACCACCATCACCACCATTATTGCTAACCACACTCCATCACCACCATCACTGCTAACCACACTCCATCACTGCTAACCACACTCCATCACCACCATCACTGCTAACCACACTCCATCACCACCATCACTGCTAACCACACTCCATGACCACCATCACCACTATCACCAACATCATTGCTAACCACACTCCATCACCACCATCACTGCTAACCACACTCCATTACCACCATCACTGCTAACCACACTCCATGACCACCATCACCACCATCACTACTAACCACACTCCATCACCACCATCACCACCATCACATCACCACCATCACCACCATCACCACCATCACTACTAACCACACTCCATCACCACCACCACCACCATCACATCACCACCATCACCACCATCACCACCATCATCACCATCACCACCATCACCACCATCACCACCATCACCACCATCACCACCATCATTGCTAACCACACTCCATCACCACCATCACTGCTAACCACACTCCATTACCACCATCACTGCTAACCACACTCCATGACCACCATCACTACTAACCACACTCCATCACCACCATCACCACCATCACCACCATCACCACCATCACCTCCATCACCACCATCACTACTAACCACACTCCATCACCACCATCACCACCATCACATCACTATCATCACCACCATCACCACCATCACCACCATCACCACCATCACCACCATCACCACCATCATTGCTAACCACACTCCATCGCCACCATCACTGCTAACCACACTCCATCACCACCATCACTGCTAACCACACTCCATGACCACCATGACCACCATGACCACCATCACCACCATCACCACCACCATCACCACCATCACCACCATCACCACCATCACCACCATCACCACCATCACCACCATCATTGCTAACCACACTCACTCGAGAAACACTTAAGTAAGCATACTGGCCCACACTAGGCAGGTCCAAACCTTACATAAGATCATAAGAAAGGAGGAACACGAGGGAGGTCCTTCACAATCCATCCCACTAACAGAATATTTGGCAAACCCAGTTTTCAATGCTACCCAAGCAATAAGCTTTAATAATTCTATTTACCCATGTGCCAGTCTCACTCAAATCCAACTCCTCTCACTGATGTATTTATCCAACCTTAATTTGAAACTACCCAAGGTTTTAGCCTCAATAACCATACTAAGCACACTGTTACACTCATCAACTACCCTATTTTCTAACTAATACTTTCCTATATCGTTTCTAAGTCTAAACTTGTCAAATTTGAATCCATTACTGCGGGTTCTCTCTTGGAAAGATATCATCATGACCTTATTTATATCATCTTTATTAATTCCTATCTTCCACCTATACACTTCGATCATGTCTTCCTTCATTCTTCGTCTTACAAGTGAATGTAATTTAAGGGTCTTCAGTCTTTCTTCATACAGATGATTTCTAATGATTTGTATTAATTTTGTCATTCGCCGCTGAATGTTTTCTATCGAATTTATATCCATTCTGTAATATGGAGACCAGAACTAAACTGCATAATTTATGTGAGGCCTTACTAATGTTGTATAAAGCTGTAGTATAACCTCTGGACTTCTGTTGCTTACACTTCTTGATATAAATCCCAGTAATCTATTTGCCTTATTACGTACGCTTAGGCATTGCTGTCTTGGTTTAAGGTTGCTGCTTACCATAACCCCCAAGTCCTTTTCGCATTCTGTACGGTTAAGTTCTACATTATTTAGTTGATAAGTGCTAGGGTTATGAACATTCCCGAGCTTCGGAAGTTTGCATTTATCTACATTGAACTGCATCTGCCACTTTTCTGACCAGGAACTGAGTTTGTCTAAATCCTCCTGAAGTTCTGTAACATCTACATATGAATCAATTATCCTACCTATCTCCGTGTCATCAGCGAATTTGCTCATATCACTAGTAATTCCCTGGTCAAGGACATTTATATATATTATAAACAACAATGGACCTAATGTTACAGATCCCCACCCAGATTTAACGTAATTTATGCAAACTCTCTGCTTTCAGTTCGTGAGCCATGACTCGATCCATTACAGCATTTTTCCCTCAGTGCCACGAGCTGCCACTTTCTTTACCAGTCTCTGGTGCGGAACCCTATCAAAAGCCTTACTAAAACCCAAATAAACAATATCGAATTCTTCATCATGATCGACAGCCTCAAAAGCTTTACTGAAGAAAGTTAGTAAATTAGTTAGGCAGGAACGGTCCCTAGTGAATCCATGCTGAGTATCATAAATCAAATTATGCTTATCAAGATGGTTTCTTATAATATCAGCTATAACTGACTCAAGTAATTTGCCTACAATTTGAGGCCAGGCTTATTGGGAGGTAATTTGGTGGTAACGACTTGTCCCCTGCTTTAAAAATAGGAATTACATTGACCATCTTCTACGTATCAGACACTACACCTGTTTGAAGAGATATATTAACATTTTTAGTCAATGATTCACAAAGTTCCGTCTTGTATCCCTTAAGAAACCTTGAAAAAAGTTCATCAGGGCCAGGAGATTTATTTTGCTTCAGTCGGTCTACTTGTTTGACACCCATATCGTTAGTGACTGTGACATTACAGAATTTATCTTCTTCAGGCCCACGATAAAAATTAATTTCTGGGATATTGTTAGTCTTCCTGAGTGAAAACAGAGAGAAAATAATTATTAAAACTCGAGCACATTTCATTCTCCTTCTCAGTAAGATACCGAGAGTTATTTTTAAAGAGACCTATCTTTTCTCTAACTTTTGTTCTATGAACCTGAAAAAAACCTTTCGGGTTAGTTTTCGAATCCCTAGCAACTTTAATTTCATAATCCCGTTTTACCTATCTTATCATCTTTTTAACGTTCCTCTTAATGTGATTATATTGGTTTATAAGATGACCCTCACCTCTTTTGAGGGGCCTATAAATTCCTAACTTCTACCCTAAAAGATCTTCGAGGCTATTATTCATCCATTCCGAGTCATTTCTATTCGATCTTATTTTTTATATAGAATACACGTTCTTTGGGCACTATGTATAGTGTTTAGAAAACTGTCCACAGATGATAGTTGTTCTCTAAGCCCATTGTAATTTGCTAAGCGAATATCCAGGATCATTGCTATCATGCTGCCATTCAGTGTTAAAGGTAATTGATTTGTGGTTGCTTGTGCCAAGTTCCTCTGTAATTTCTAAATTATTAACAAGGGTTTCTTTGTTTGCCAGAACCAAGTCAAGCAGATTACTTTTCCTTGTAGGTTCTGTCACAAACTATTTCAAAAAACAATCTTGAACTACCTCTAAGAAGTCGTTAGATTCTAAATTCCCAGTCATGGAATTCCTAGAATTACTACGTTATGGTGTCTTGGGCCTTAACAATTTCCTCCCAAAGTAGTCTTCCTTGGTCCCTATCTAAGTTTGGGGGAGGGTATATCACGCCTAAAGTAAATTTTTCAAGACCCCCTGAAAATTCTATCCAGACAGACTCTGTATGTGTCATTTCAGATTTTGTTCCCATTTTTATACAACAGTTGAAGCGATCTCGGACATACAGTTCCACCCAACCTCCCTTCCCGGTACTTCTATCTACTTGGAGCAATTTAAAACCCTAAATGATACATTCATCTGGCATGTCCCGATTTTTCGTTTTAAACCATATCTCATTTATAGGAAATACATCAATGTTGCCCATACTTGCAACTAATCTCAACTCGTCTATCTTATTCCTAGCACTACGACTATTAGTATAAGTTTAAAGACCCTACTTTCTCTTTTCCCTTCCTGCTTATTTCTGTTTTTCCACTGTACTTATTACTGTCCTTGTCACCTAGTGCCACTGGCTTTCCAATATTACTACACTGAGACTTCACTATTTTCCCCCCAAAACCCATACCATTAACTATTTTTAGTTTAAAGCCCAAATGTTCCCTCCACTGTGTTGGCTAGTGCTTCCACCCCAAACCTAGATAAGCGAACCCCATCCCTGGCATACATGTCATTTCTGCCATAGAGAAGTTCCCAGTTGTCAGTGAATGTTAATGCATTTTCCTTACAGTGTTTGTCCAGTCAGCAATTGACACCAATTGCCCTAGACAACAATTCATTTCCAACTCCCTTCCTTGGCAAAATATCACATATCACAGGGTCCCCTCCCATCTTCCTAATTATCTCTATTGCTGACCTATACCTGATAATTAGGTCTTCCCTCCTTCGTCTGCCAACATCGTTGCCTCCAGCACTGAGACAGATAATAGGATTGCTCCCATTACCTCTCATGATGTCGTCCAGACGGCTAACAGTATTCTCCATCCCATCCCAAGGAAAACATACCTTCTGCCTCCTCATCCTATCTCCAAGACAAAAAGCCCTATCTATAAAATTAATCTGACTGTCCCCAACTAAAACAATGTTCTTACCTCGACTGGCGGTGTGCGTGACGTTCTCGACGGTCTTAATAGAGATGATCTTCGCTGGGATTTTTTCACTGGCTGGCTTCACTGTGTCGTTTACAATTGTCCTTGTTGGAACTGTCTTCGTTGGAAGATCATAGATGGTTGTTTCACATTAGTCTGAAAACAAGGAAAAAGAGTCGTTGGTTTTCACAGCAGTCTCCTGGACCTTCTTCATCTTCAGCTTCGTCCCTTCATTTCGACTACCATCCATTCGTTTCTGATCATCGGCGACATTGTTTCGGGAATAATCCTTGCACACACCCTTCAGTCGTTGGATTTCTCTTTTTGTTTCCGTTAATTCTGCCTTAAGCTGGAGATATAGCTCCTCGTGGTCGAGAGAAGCCATCATCATAATCTCAGGAGAAGAGTTCTGTTCAATAGTGTGAACCAACATGTTGCTCAGCTTATATTTAAAGTTATCCAAGGCTCTCGCTTCCTTGACACTACTTGCTTGTTCAACTCATCTTCAACTCCATTGCTCAACCAGCACTTCCCTATATCCATTCACACGATGAGTGTCCGGGTTTGATTCCCGGCAAGGGTAAAAACATTGGGCGCATTTCCTTACAGCTGTTGTCCCTGTTCACCCATCAATAAAATGGGTACCGTACCGTAGGCAGGAGAGGTGCAGCAGTCGTAGATGGTGTCACATTTGTTCATTGTGGAAGTAGGTCGTGCCCAAGGGTTAGGCAAGCGAAGAATTCCCAAGTATTAAGATCCCAAGAAGTTGCAGTGTCTGACAGGATTGTAGATGAATTGTTCAGACACTGCAACTTCTTGGGATCTTAATACTTGGGAATTCTTCGCTTGGGCACGACCTACTTCCACATTGAACAAATGTGACACCACCTACGACTGCTGCACCTCTCCTGCCTACGGTTTATAAGCTCCTTCTCCGCACTTATGCCGTATTCTATTCAAGACTGATGGACTGACCACATCGACTCAAGGTTGAGGGACTGATTACCTCATTCTCCTCCTGTTCTTCAAGATTCTCCTATGTATGGACTGATGAAGCCACTGTGTGGCGAAACGTTTCCTCAATAAAGATACCCAAGAGTTGCACATGTGTCTAATTTATCAACGTGTCGGTTCTCTGAACCATTCATCTACGGGTACCTAGGTGTTAGTTGACTGGTGTGGGTAGCATTCAGGAACAAAATTGACCTAAATTAACTTTCTGTATAGTAGTATGTCACTGATGTCAGCTAGACCTGTATACCTTATACATGTACTTGTAGAAATAGACATATTATTATATTGTTATAATATTGTTGCTGGGAATGCTGTCTTGGATGGATATTTTCAGCACGTAATTTATATCTCCTTAATTTATTCGTGTCTTCCATCCATCTGTAACGTCCCTGATATTCTACGACTCTCCTGAAAGTGCACATTCAGTACTACACCTTCAGATTTCTGATACATGATTTAGAGAAAGAACTGCCTTGTATGGGCCAGTAGCCCTGCTGCAGTGCTCCTCCTTTCTCATGAGTCCACTTCGTTATTCTTCTCTGTATGTTTTCCAGCACATGAATGTCCAGTCTGTACACTAGAGACCAGAACTGTGCGAGATAATCTCCATCAGACATTACCAGAGATATATCAAGCTGAACAACCTGACATCCGTTATTTATCCTTCTTTATATGAGGCCAAGAAATTTATTAGCTTTATTGCGAGCACTTACACACTGTTGTCTTGGCTTTAAATTACTGCTAACAGGGACTCCTAAATCTTTCTCTGTCAGTTTTATTGAGAACACCAATACCATCACTACCAACCACACTCCATCACCACCAACCACACTCCGTCACCAGCACCATCACTACCAACCACACTCCATCACCACCACCATCACTACCAACCACACTTCATCACCACCACCATCACTACCAACCACACTCCATCACCACCACCATCACTACCAACCACACTCCGTCACCACCACCATCACTACCAACCACACTCCATCACCACCACCATCACTACCAACCACACTCCATCACCACCACCATCACTACCAACCACACTCCATCACCACCACCATCACTACCAACCACACTTCATCACCACCACCATCACTACCAACCACACTCCATCACCACCACCATCACTACCAACCACACTCCGTCACCACCACCATCACTACCAACCACACTCCATCACCACCACCATCACTACCAACCACACTCCATCACCACCACCATCACTACCAACCACACTCCATCACCACCACCATCACTACCAACCACACTCCGTCACCACCACTATCACTACCAACCAAACTCCATCACCAACAACCACACTCCATCACCACCACCATCACTACCGATCACACTCCATCACCACCACCACCACCACCACTACCAACCACACTCCATCACCACCAGCACCACTACCAGCCACACTCCAACACCACCACCATCACTACCAACCACACTCCATCACAACCACCATCACTACCAACCACACTCCATCACCACCACCACCACTACCAACCACACTCCATCACCACCACCATCACTACCAACCACACTCCATCACCACCACCATCACTACCAACCACACTCCATCACCACCACCATCACTACCAACCACACTCCATCACCACCGCCATCACTACCAACCACACTCCATCACGACCACCATCATTACCAACCACACTCCATAACCACCACCATCACTACCAACCACACTCCATCACCACCAACCACACTCCATCACCACCAACCACACTCCATCACCACCACCATCACTACCAACCACACTCCATCACCACCACCATCACTACCAACCACACTCCGTCACCACCACCATCACTACCAACCACACTCCATCACCACCACCATCACTACCAACCACACTCCATCACCACCACCATCACTACCAACCACACTCCATCACCACCACCACCACCACCACTACCAACCACACTCCATCACCACCACCACCACTACCAGCCACACTCCATCACCACCACCATCACTACCAACCACACTCCATCACCACCACCATCACTACCAACCACACTCCATCACCACCACCATCACTACCAACCACACTCCATCACCACCACCATCACTACCAACCACACTCCATCACCACCGCCATCACTACCAACCACACTCCATCACGACCACCATCATTACCAACCACACTCCATAACCACCACCATCACTACCAACCACACTCCATCACCACCAACCACACTCCATCACCACCAACCACACTCCATCACCACCACCATCACTACCAACCACACTCCATCACCACCACCACCACTACCAACCACACTCCATTACCACCGCCATCACTACCAACCACACTCCATCACCACCACCATCACTACCAACCACACTCCATCACCACCACCATCACTACCAACCACACTCCATCACCACCACCATCACTACCAACCACACTCCATCAATACCACCATCACTACCAGCCACACTCCATCACCACCACCATCACTACCAACCACACCCCATCACCACCAACCACACTCCATCACCAAACACAATCACTATCAACCACACTCCATCACCACCACCATCACTACCAACCACACTCCATCACCACCACCATCACTACCAACCACACTCCATCACCACCACCATCACTACCAACCACACTCCATCACCACCGCCATCACTACCAACCACACTCCATCACGACCACCATCACTACCAGCCACACTCTATCACCACCACCATCACTATCAACCACACCCCATCACCACCAACCACACTCCATCACCAACCACACTCCATCACCACCACCATCACTACCAACCACACTCCATCACCACCACCATCACTACCAACCACACTCCATCACCACCACCATCACTACCAACCACACTCCATCACCACCACCATCACTACCAACCACACTCCATCACCACCACCATCACTACCAACCACACTCCATCACCACCACCACCACCATCACTACCAACCACACTCCATCACCACCACCACCACTACCAGCCACACTCCATCACCACCACCATCACTACCAACCACACTCCATCACCACCACCATCACTACCAACCACACTCCATCACCACCACCATCACTACCAACCACACTCCATCACCACCACCATCACTACCAACCACACTCCATCACCACCGCCATCACTACCAACCACACTCCATCACGACCACCATCATTACCAACCACACTCCATAACCACCACCATCACTACCAACCACACTCCATCACCACCAACCACACTCCATCACCACCAACCACACTCCATCACCACCACCATCACTACCAACCACACTCCATCACCACCACCACCACTACCAACCACACTCCATTACCACCGCCATCACTACCAACCACACTCCATCACCACCACCATCACTACCAACCACACTCCATCACCACCACCATCACTACCAACCACACTCCATCACCACCACCATCACTACCAACCACACTCCATCAATACCACCATCACTACCAGCCACACTCCATCACCACCACCATCACTACCAACCACACCCCATCACCACCAACCACACTCCATCACCAAACACAATCACTATCAACCACACTCCATCACCACCACCATCACTACCAACCACACTCCATCACCACCACCATCACTACCAACCACACTCCATCACCACCACCATCACTACCAACCACACTCCATCACCACCACCATCACTACCAACCACACTCCATCACCACCACCATCACTACCAACCACTCTCCATCACCACCACCATCACTACCAACCACACTCCATCACCACCAACCACACTCCATCACCACCACCATCACTGCCGATCACACTCCATCACCACCACCATCACTACCAACCACACTCCATCACCACCACCATCACTACCAACCACACTCCATCACCACCACCATCACTACCAACCACACTCCATCGCCACCACCATCACGTCCAACCACACTCCATCACCACCACCACCACTACCAACCACACTCCATCACCACCACCACCACTACCAACCACACTCCATCACCACCACCATCACTACCAACCACACTCCATCACCTCCACCACCACTACCAACCACACTCCATCACCACCACCACCACTACCAACCACACTCCATCACCACCACCATCACTACCAACCACACTCCATCACCTCCACCACCACTACCAACCACACTTCATCACCACCACCACCACCAGCAATCACACTCCATCACCACCACCACCACTAACAACCACACTCCATCACCACCACAACCACTATCAGCAACAGTCCATCACCACCACCACCACTAGCAACCACACTCCATAACCACCACCAACACTAACAACCACACTCCGTCACCTCCACCACCACTACCAACCACACTCCATCACCACCACCACCACTAACAACCACACACCATCACCACCACCACTATCAACCACACTCTATCACCGCCGCCACTAACAACCACACTCCATCACCACCAGTAACACTAACAACCACACTCCATCATCATCACCGCCACTAACAACCACACTCCATCATCACCACCAACACTACCAACCACACTCCATCACCACCACCACCACTAACAACCACACTCCACTACAACCACCACTAACAACCACACTCCATTACCACCACCACCACCACTAACAACCACACTCCATCACCACCACCACCACTACCAACCACACTCCATCACGACCACCACCACTAACAACCACACTCCATCACCTCCACTAGCACTACCAACCACACTCCATCACCACCACCACTACCACTAACAACCACACTCCATCACCACCACCACCACTAACAACCACACTCCATCACCACCACCACCACTAACAACCACACTCCATCACCTCCACCACCACTAACAACCACACTCCATCACCACCACAAACACTAACAACCACACTCCATCACCACCACCACTAACAACCACACTTCACTTCAACCACCACTAACAACCACACTCCATTACCACCACCACCACCACTAACAACCACACTCCATAACCACCGCTACCACTAACAACCACATTCCATCATCACCACCACCACCACTAACAACCACACTCCATCACCACCACCACCACTAACAACCACACTCCCCCACCACCACCACCACCACCACCACCACTAACAACCACTCTCCACTAAAACCACCACTAACAGCCACACTCCATCACCACCACCACTAACAATCACACTCCACTACCACCACCACTAACAACCACACTCCATCACCACCACCACCACCACTAACAACCACACTCCATAACCAGCACCACCACTAACAACCATAATCCATCACCACCACCACCACCACCAGCACTAACAACCACACTCCCCCACCACCACCACCACCACCACCACCACCACCACTAACAACCACTCTCCACTAAAACCACCACTAACAGCCACACTCCATCACCACCACCACCAGTAACAACCACACTCCATCACCACCATCACTAGCAATCACACTCCATAACCACCACCAACACCACTAACAACCACACTCCATCACCACCATCACTAATAACCACACTCCATCACCTCCACCACCACGACCAACCACACTCTTCCACCACCACTGACAACCACACTCCACCACCACCACCACCACTAACAACCACACTCCACTACAGCCACCACTAACAACAACACTCCATCACCACCACTAACCACCACACTCCATAACCACCACCACCACTAACAACCACACTCCATCACCACCACCACCACTACCAACCACACTCCATCACCACCACCACCACCACTAACAACCACATTCCATCACCACCAAAATCACCACCACTACCAACAACACTCCATTAATACCACCACTACCAACCACATTCCATCACCACCACCACTACCAACCACACTCCATCATCACTACCGCTACCAACCACACTCCACCACTACCAATACAACCCCACGCCATCATCACCACCACTTCCAACCACACTCCATCACCACTACTACCTCTACCAAATACATTCCATCACCACCACCTCCACTGCGAACCACACTCCATCACCATCACTAGAAACCACACTCCATCACCACCACCATTACTACCAACCAAACTCCATCGCCACCACCATCACCACTATCAACCACACACTATCACCACCACTACTACTACCAACCACACTCCATCACCTTCACTACCAATCCCACTCCATCATCACCACAACTACCAACCACACTCCATCACCACACCTCTACCAACCACACTTCATCATCATCACTACCAATCACATTCCATCATCACCACAACTACCAACCACACTCCATCACCACACCACGACCAACCACACTCCATCATCATCTCTACCAATCACACTCCATCATCACCACAACTACCAATCACACTCCATCACCACACCACGACCAACCACACTCCATCATCATCACTACCAATCACACTCCATCATCACCACCACTACCAACCACACTCCATCACCATACCACTACCAACCACTCTCCATCACCCCTACCATTTCTATGAAACACAGTCCAACACCACCACTACCAACCACACTCCATCAACACCACCACCAGGAACCACTTTCTCCTCCACCTCCACCACTGCCAACCACACTCTATCATCTCCAGCAACCACTCTTCTTCACCACCACCACTACCAACAAAATTCCTCGTCCATCAACTACTCCATCAACATTACTACCAACCACATTCCACCACCAGCAACCACTCATCTCCACCACCATCACTACCACCTCCCCCCGCCCACACCTCAATACCCTACTCTCCGCCCGCCCACCCGCCCACTAACTACCATTAAACGAGACAAGCCTAGGCTATTAGACGCTCACTAAACCCACCTTCATGACATTATCAATGTCAGCTGACAGACATTTGACAGGGATATTGCTTATGTGTGTACTCACCTATTTGGGGTTACGGGGGTCGCCTTTCTGTTCATGGCCCGCCTCTAAACTGCAAATTACCTCAAACTATTTCTGATCTTCACCTTCCTCTTTGTATTAGACTGATGATGCCTCTGTGTGGCGAATCGTTCCCACAATAATGATACCCAAGTGTTGCACATGTGTCTAATTTATCCAGTTACAAAATTCACTGATTCTTGTCTCATGGACCCTTCCTAGTGGCTTATTTGTCTTTTCCATGTGTGCGGAGTTGACAGGGAAAATGTTGCAGGCTTCTGGTTGAGGGCCTGGTTTGTCAGGCTGTTGGTGTTCCCTGGAAGTAGTGTATCATAGGTACCACAGCCCAGCTGATTATAAATTTTTTCCAGAAACTTGTTAAGTTGCCTCTCGAAGACGTTAGGGAATTGTCAATACTTTTTGAACGCGAGAGTTGCAGAAGTCTTAGACTTGTTGGTAAAAAATTTTATGAGATTTTGGTAGGTTGTTTGAAGGACACGAAATGCAAATACTTAAGACTGTCATTGGAAACTTTTCAGTCTGGGACACTGAAGTGACATGTGTAGTGTCCAGAGTCCCAGGACTGAAAAGTTTCCATTTAACTGTCCAGAGTCCCAGGACTAAAAAGTTTCCATTAAACTGTCCAGAGTCCCAGGACTGAAAAGTTTCCATTAAACTGTCCAGAGTCCCAGGACTAAAAAGTTTCCATTAAACTGTCCAGAGTCCCAGGACTGAAAAGTTTCCATTAAACTGTCCAGAGTCCCAGGACTGAAAAGTTTCCATTAAACTGTCCAGAGTCCCAGGACTGAAAAGTTTCCATTAAACTGTCCAGAGTCCCAGGACTGAAAAGTTTCCATTAAACTGTCCAGAGTCCCAGGACTGAAAAGTTTCCATTAAACTGTCCAGAGTCCCAGGACTGAAAAGTTTCCATTAAACTGTCCAGAGTCCCAGGACTGAAAAGTTTCCATTAAACTGTCCAGAGTCCCAGGACTGAAAAGTTTCCATTAAACTGTCCAGAGTCCCAGGACTGAAAAGTTTCCATTAAACTGTCCAGAGTCCCAGGACTAAAAAGTTTCCATTAAACTGTCCAGAGTCCCAGGACTGAAAAGTTTCCATTAAACTGTCCAGAGTCCCAGGACTGAAAAGTTTCCATTAAACTGTCCAGAGTCCCAGGACTAAAAAGTTTCCATTAAACTGTCCAGAGTCCCAGGACTGAAAAGTTTCCATTAAACTGTCCAGAGTCCCAGGACTAAAAAGTTTCCATTAAACTGTCCAGAGTCCCAGGACTGAAAAGTTTCCATTAAACTGTCCAGAGTCCCAGGACTGAAAAGTTTCCATTAAACTGTCCAGAGTCCCAGGACTGAAAAGTTTCCATTAAACTGTCCAGAGTCCCAGGACTGAAAAGTTTCCATTAAACTGTCCTAGCGTTTCCATTTTATGTCTTAGACTAGTTGCTTATTGAGCCGTCACAATATTTTCATTGTGGCACTATTGTTAATGTCAGGTTATGTTGCAGTGTCCGCCATGACTGCCACTCTCCTCAAGGATCACTTCAGTCTACTTCTATGAATATAATGGGAAACTCTTAATTCATGTTAATTATAATATATATCTTTTGCTTCTCCTCCAGAAATTGCAGTTTGGGGAATTTTAGGCCTACTAATTTATGTAGTTGAATAGGCCAAATTCACATTTTATATATCCGAAATTTCGGTCCCCTTCAAGAAACGAGATGTTATTGTACAACAGTATTCCAGTCCAGATAATATTATCATTCTCTTAACCTCTCTTGTTCTGAAGAGTTTCCTTATCCAACCTCCTATTAGTTATTCATGAAAGGAAACCTTTGAGTAGTTTCCTGATATTTTTCCTTTTCAATATTCCCTTCCTTCAAATTTTCACTTATAACTTCTGAAGGGCTCAACCGACCACCTTCAACATATCGGTGCTGTTTCACTGTACTGGGGTGAGGATTCATTTAAGTACTGAAGTGTGCGAGTTCCCTATAATCACTATCATAGAGCCAGTTCCAGGTTTCCTGAAATAGATTTGATAACTTTAATAGACTTCTCTTGCCTGGTTTCAAGCATAATAAAAAATGTGACCCAACTTGAGGTGGGCGCTGAGTGAAAGTGATATAGAGAGGTGTAAATAAGAACATAAGAACATAAGAACGAAGGAACACTGCAGAAGGCCTACTGGCCCATGCGAGGCAGGTCCAAGTCTCCTACCGGCTTAAGCCAATGCACCCAACCTAGTCAGGTCAGGTCACATTGACTTAAGGGAGGAACACGGCAACCGACCTGGTAGCACAAGCTATCAGGTCTAACTCACACCCACCCACATCCACTCATGTATTTATCCAACCTATTTTTAAAGCTACACAACGTTCTGGCCTCTATAACGGTACTTGGGAGTTTGTTCCACTCATCCACAACTCTATTACCAAACCAGTACTTTCCTATATCCTTCCTGAATCTGAATTTTTCCAACTTAAAACCATTGCTGCGAGTCCTGTCTAGGCTAGATATTTTCAGCACACTATTTACATCCCCTTTATTTATTCCTGTCTTCCATTTATACACCTCAATCATATCCCCCCTAATTCTACGTCTTTCTAGAGAGTGCAGATTCAGGGCCCTTAGTCTATCCTCATAGGGAAGGTTTCTGATACATGGGATCAACTTTGTCATCCTCCTTTGTACATTTTCCAGAGAATTTATATCCATTCTGTAATAAGGTGACCAAAACTGTGCAGCATAATCTAAATGAGGCCTAACCAAGGATGTATAGAGTTGAAGAACAACCTGAGGACTCCTATTATTTATGCTTCTTGATATGAAGCCAAGGATTCTATTAGCTTTATTGCGAACACTTATGCACTGTTGTCTTGGTTTCAGATTACTGCTAACCAGAACTCCTAAATCTTTTTCGCAATCCGTAATATTAAGATCTACATTATTTAGTTTATATGTGGCATGATTATTGTCCTGTCCAACATTTAGAACTTTGCATTTGTCTATATTAAACTGCATCTGCCACTTCTCCGACCACTGCATCAGTCTATTCAAATCTTCCTGGAGTGCTCGAATGTCCTCGTCAGAATGAATTCGACGGCCTATTTTGGTGTCATCGGCAAACTTGCCGATGTCGCTCTTTATGCCCTCATCTATGTCGTTTATGTAGATTGTGAACAGCAGGGGGCCCAACACTGACCCCTGTGGAACACCGCTCGTGACACTTCCCCACTCTGATTTCTCCCCATTTATGCAAACTCTCTGCTGCCTATTTGTCAACCATGCCTCTATCCAGGAAAAAATTTCTCCTCCTATTCCATGTGCTTTAATTTTCCTCAATAGTCTCTGATGTGGGACCCTGTCAAAAGCCTTACTGAAGTCCATATACACAATATCATATTCATTACCATGATCTACCTCCTCAAATACCTTAGTGAAAAAAGTTAATAAATTCGTAAGGCAGGAACGCCCCTTTGTAAAACCATGCTGAGATTCGTTGATTAATTTATGCTTTTCAAGGTGGCTACGAACTGCCTCGGCAATTATTGATTCCATAAATTTTCCCACTATGGAGGTTAGGCTTATTGGTCTATAGTTCGAAGCTAAGGACCTGTCACCTGTTTTGAAAATAGGTATCACATTTGCCATTTTCCACTTATCTGGCACCATGCCAGTTTGTAGTGATATGTTGAAAAGATTAGCCAAAGGTGTGCTAAGCTCCTCTTTACATTCCTTTAGAACCCTTGCATACAGTTCATCAGGGCCTGGGGATTTGTTAGGTTTTAATTTATCTATTTGCCTAAGGACCATGTCACTTGTGACCCTAATAGTACACAGTTTATTATCGTCCTGTTCTACATAATTTATCATTACTGGAATATCGCTGGTATCCTCCTGTGTAAAAACTGAGAGGAAGTATGTGTTAAAAATTCTACACATTTCCTTATCACTGTCAGTGAGCTGACCCGAGGAACTTTTGAGTGGGCCTATCTTGTCCCTGATCTTACTTCTGTATACCTGAAAGAATCCTTTTGGGTTAGTCTTCGATTCTCTTGCAACTTTAACCTCATAATCTCTTTTTGCTTTTCTAATTCCCTTTTTTATTTCTCTCTTTAACTGAATATATCGATTTCTCAATTGCCCCTCTCCTCTTTTGATTTGCCTATATATGCCTCTCTTTTGACCAATCAGATATTTTAATCTATTGTTCATCCATTTAGGATCATTTTTGTTTGATCTGATTTCCCTATTTGGAACATAATTTGACTGAGCAGCTAGAACTATGCCCTGGAAAGCATCATATCGGCAACCATCACCACCTACCTGACCCTTAGTCAGGTCATTCCAGTTCAGCCCACCTAAGTAATTTTTCAGTCCTATGAAATCAGCCAAGCGAAAGTCAGGGACGGAGACTTGATTGCCATTATTAGGGGAATTCCATGATATATTAAAACTGAGTGATTTGTGATCACTTTCCCCAAGCTCATCATTAACCTCAAGATTATTAATTAGTGTTTCCCTACTGGCAAGAACCAAGTCAAGGAGGTTATTTCCCCTAGTTGGCTCTGTCACAAACTGTTTTAAAAAACAATCCTGGATCGTATCAAGAAAGTCACCTGACTCTAAATTTCCTGTCAAATTGCTCCAGTCAATCTGTCTATAGTTGAAATCTCCCATTAGCACAACATTTTCGTATGTAGATGCCTTACGAATTTCGTCCCATAGAAGTTTACTGCACTCCCTATCAAGATTTGGGGCCCTGTAAATCACACCCAAAATTAGTTTTTCTCGGCCCTCGAGAAGCTGTAACCAAACAGATTCAGTGGCTGACGCTTCTAATTTAATATCTTGTCTAACACAACAATTTAAATTGTCTCTGACATACATCGCTACTCCACCACCTTTCCTGTTGACCCTGTCAGTGTGGAATAATTTATAGCCTTGTATGTGACATTCAGAGGGCATCTCTCTATCTTTCAGATTGAGCCAGGTCTCTGTTATAGCAATAATATCTATGTCTCCTGCACTTGCAATTAATCTTAGCTCATCTATCTTATTTCTTACACTCCTGCTATTAGTATAGTAAACCTTAAGGGAGCTAGTCCCTTGCTGCCCTCTGCTGTCCCCCTTTGTTTGCTGACCTGATCTATTGTCTTTATTTATAACTTCATGCTGAATGCCTTTTATACATTTACTGTTTCCAACCCAAGTGTTGCAACCTGCTTGTTTCCCACACACACCCATACCTCTATCTTCCATCAGTTTAAAATCATAGGCATTTCACCAATGGCCTTCTCAATCGAGTCTGCAAGTGCTACCACCCCAGCCCCAGAGAGATGTACCCCATCCCTTGCATACATATCATGTTTGCCATAAAAGTTGTTCCAGTTGTCAATGAATGGGATTGCATGTTCCTTGCAGTATCTGTCTAGCCAGCAATTTACACCAATTGCCCTAGACAACCATTCATTTCCTACTCCCCTTCTAGGCAAGATGCTACATATGATTGGGATCCCTCCCTTAGACTTAATGAAATCTATAGCTGACCTGTACTTATCTAGCAGCTCTTCTCTCCTACCCTTCCCAATATCATTTCCACCAGCACTGAGACAGATAATGGGCTTGCTCCCATTACCTGACATGATATTATCCAGCCTGTTGACAATGTCCCCAACACCAGCTCCAGGGAAGCACACTCTATCTCTCATCTTCTTATTCCTATTACAAAAAGCACGGTCAATGTATCTTACCTGAGAGTCACCAACCACAAGAATGCGCTTACCTCCATTAGCAGGGGCAGTAGTACCCTTACCTTCACTGGCCACTGAAGTACATTCATCCTGAAGAACAGAGAAGCGATTTCCTACCTTCAGATCTTCACTCTTAACTTTCCTTACTCTGATGCGCCTTCCATTACTGTGAACTACTCGCCACTTGTAGCAGGTGCTGGGCTGCACCTCACTGCTGGTAGCCGTTGCTGCCACCCCAACTACAGCCTCCTCACAGCGAGAGACAGACTGCACCTCGCTGCTAGAAGCCTCATTCCCCACAACTCCAGCCACCTCACACTCTCTCCCAGACCCATTGAGGTGGACCTTCAGCCTCCTAATCTCCTCCTGGAGAAGCAAGACCTCCTCCTTCAACTCTCCAACCCCAATTTTTAAAACACTGCAGAAGCAAGCCATGCTTTGTAACCGTCCACACTAATCCCCAAGGCAGCTCAGGGTCTGTGACCTCACGTGACGACTGACCACTGAGTGTGGATGTTTTTCACCGCTAAATCACATTAGCTATAACTGTGTCTTCTGAACTTAATGACTGGTACATTTTATAGACAGGATACTGTTTAAAAAGTTTATATTGTGAAGGCGCGAGTTTCTCGATAAACAGAAACAGTAAAAATATGAACTGGAGTCGAATGACTCGGCTTCAAATATTTATCCCTGGTGTGTTTACTTGACTGTCAGCGTCGAGTGGTGACTAAGCTCCACTGGTCTGAATTTGCCGGTTTCATTAAATTAAATATGATATTGATATGCAGTCAATAACTAAGTAATGCTTTTTCTGCTCGGATTTCAAATATTAACACTGATATATTCGATAAGAAGAACATAAGAACATAAGAACATAAGAACGAAGGAACACTGCAGAAGGCCTACTGGCCCATGCGAGGCAGGTCCAAGTCTCCCACCGGCTTAAGCCAATGCACCCAACCTAGTCAGGTCAGGTCACATTGACTTAAGGGAGGAACACGGCAACCGACCTGGTAGCACAAGCTATCAGGTCTAACTCACACCCACCCACATCCACTCATGTATTTATCCAACCTATTTTTAAAGCTACACAACGTTCTGGCCTCTATAACTGTACTTGGGAGTTTGTTCCACTCATCCACAACTCTATTACCAAACCAGTACTTTCCTATATCCTTCCTGAATCTGAATTTTTCCAACTTAAAACCATTGCTGCGAGTCCTGTCTAGGCTAGATATTTTCAGCACACTATTTACATCCCCTTTATTTATTCCTGTCTTCCATTTATACACCTCAATCATATCCCCCCTAATTCTACGTCTTTCTAGAGAGTGCAGATTCAGGGCCCTTAGTCTATCCTCATAGGGAAGGTTTCTGATACATGGGATCAACTTTGTCATCCTCCTTTGTACATTTTCCAGAGAATTTATATCCATTCTGTAATAAGGTGACCAAAACTGTGCAGCATAATCTAAATGAGGCCTAACCAAGGATGTATAGAGTTGAAGAACAACCTGAGGGCTCCTATTATTTATGCTTCTTGATATGAAGCCAAGGATTCTATTAGCTTTATTGCGAACACTTATGCACTGTTGTCTTGGTTTCAGATCACTGCTAACCAGAACTCCTAAATCTTTTTCGCAATCCGTAATATTAAGATCTACATTATTTAGTTTATATGTGGCATGGTTATTGTCCTGTCCAACATTTAGAACTTTGCATTTGTCTATATTAAACTGCATCTGCCACTTCTCCGACCACTGCATCAGTCTATTCAAATCTTCCTGGAGTGCTCGAATGTCCTCGTCAGAATGAATTCGACGGCCTATTTTGGTGTCATCGGCAAACTTGCCGATGTCGCTCTTTATGCCCTCATCTATGTCGTTTATGTAGATTGTGAACAGCAGGGGGCCCAACACTGACCCCTGTGGAACACCGCTCGTGACACTTCCCCACTCTGATTTCTCCCCATTTATGCAAACTCTCTGCTGCCTATTTGTCAACCATGCCTCTATCCAGGAAAAAATTTCTCCTCCTATTCCATGTGCTTTAATTTTCCTCAATAGTCTCTGATGTGGGACCCTGTCAAAAGCCTTACTGAAGTCCATATACACAATATCATATTCATTACCATGATCTACCTCCTCAAATACCTTAGTGAAAAAAGTTAATAAATTCGTAAGGCAGGAACGCCCCTTTGTAAAACCATGCTGAGATTCGTTGATTAATTTATGCTTTTCAAGGTGGCTACGAACTGCCTCGGCAATTATTGATTCCATAAATTTTCCCACTATGGAGGTTAGGCTTATTGGTCTATAGTTCGAAGCTAAGGACCTGTCACCTGTTTTGAAAATAGGTATCACATTTGCCATTTTCCACTTATCTGGCACCATGCCAGTTTGTAGTGATATGTTGAAAAGATTAGCCAAAGGTGTGCTAAGCACCTCTTTACATTCCTTTAGAACCCTTGCATACAGTTCATCAGGGCCTGGGGATTTGTTAGGTTTTAATTTATCTATTTGCCTAAGGACCATGTCACTTGTGACCCTAATAGTGCACAGTTTATTATCGTCCTGTTCTACATAATTTATCATTACTGGAATATCGCTGGTATCCTCCTGTGTAAAAATTGAGAGGAAGTATGTGTTAAAAATTCTACACATTTCCTTATCACTGTCAGTGAGCTGACCCGAGGAACTTTTGAGTGGGCCTATCTTGTCCCTGATCTTACTTCTGTATACCTGAAAGAATCCTTTTGGGTTAGTCTTCGATTCTCTTGCAACTTTAACCTCATAATCTCTTTTTGCTTTTCTAATTCCCTTTTTTATTTCTCTCTTTAACTGAATATATCGATTTCTCAATTGCCCCTCTCCTCTTTTGATTTGCCTATATATGCCTCTCTTTTGACCAATCAGATATTTTAATCTATTGTTCATCCATTTAGGATCATTTTTGTTTGATCTGATTTCCCTATTTGGAACATAATTTGACTGAGCAGCTAGAACTATGCCCTGGAAAGCATCATATCGGCAACCATCACCACCTACCTGACCCTTAGTCAGGTCATTCCAGTTCAGCCCACCTAAGTAATTTTTCAGTCCTATGAAATCAGCCAAGCGAAAGTCAGGGACGGAGACTTGATTGCCATTATTAGGGGAATTCCATGATATATTAAAACTGAGTGATTTGTGATCACTTTCCCCAAGCTCATCATTAACCTCAAGATTATTAATTAGTGTTTCCCTACTGGCAAGAACCAAGTCAAGGAGGTTATTTCCCCTAGTTGGCTCTGTCACAAACTGTTTTAAAAAACAATCCTGGATCGTATCAAGAAAGTCACCTGACTCTAAATTTCCTGTCAAATTGCTCCAGTCAATCTGTCTATAGTTGAAATCTCCCATTAGCACAACATTTTCGTATGTAGATGCCTTACGAATTTCGTCCCATAGAAGTTTACTGCACTCCCTATCAAGATTTGGGGCCCTGTAAATCACACCCAAAATTAGTTTTTCTCGGCCCTCGAGAAGCTGTAACCAAACAGATTCAGTGGCTGACGCTTCTAATTTAATATCTTGTCTAACACAACAATTTAAATTGTCTCTGACATACATCGCTACTCCACCACCTTTCCTGTTGACCCTGTCAGTGTGGAATAATTTATAGCCTTGTATGTGACATTCAGAGGGCATCTCTCTATCTTTCAGATTGAGCCAGGTCTCTGTTATAGCAATAATATCTATGTTTCCTGCACTTGCAATTAATCTTAGCTCATCTATCTTATTTCTTACACTCCTGCTATTAGTATAGTAAACCTTAAGGGAGCTAGTCCCTTGCTGCCCTCTGCTGTCCCCCTTTGTTTGCTGACCTGATCTATTGTCTTTATTTATAACTTCATGCTGAATGCCTTTTATACATTTACTGTTTCCAACCCAAGTGTTGCAACCTGCTTGTTTCCCACACACACCCATACCTCTATCTTCCATCAGTTTAAAATCATAGGCATTTCACCAATGGCCTTCTCAATCGAGTCTGCAAGTGCTACCACCCCAGCCCCAGAGAGATGTACCCCATCCCTTGCATACATATCATGTTTGCCATAAAAGTTGTTCCAGTTGTCAATGAATGGGATTGCAAGTTCCTTGCAGTATCTGTCTAGCCAGCAATTTACACCAATTGCCCTAGACAACCATTCATTTCCTACTCCCCTTCTAGGCAAGATGCTACATATGATTGGGATCCCTCCCTTAGACTTAATGAAATCTATAGCTGACCTGTACTTATCTAGCAGCTCTTCTCTCCTACCCTTCCCAATATCATTTCCACCAGCACTGAGACAGATAATGGGCTTGCTCCCATTACCTGACATGATATTATCCAGCCTGTTGACAATGTCCCCAACACCAGCTCCAGGGAAGCACACTCTATCTCTCATCTTCTTATTCCTATTACAAAAAGCACGGTCAATGTATCTTACCTGAGAGTCACCAACCACAAGAATGCGCTTACCTCCATTAGCAGGGGCAGTAGTACCCTTACCTTCACTGGCCACTGAAGTACATTCATCCTGAAGAACAGAGAAGCGATTGCACCATAGGTCTAGGCTGCTCGGGGGCAAATCTGAAATTTTGCTGACACTGATAAAAAAAAACTGAATCTTAAAACAAAACAAAAAATATTGAAATCATTGGAGTCACAGCAATTACTGGCGAATACCTTTTCTGGTAGTCTTCAAACTTTCAGTGTTCCTCGGCTATATTAAAAACAGATTGACATTCACTATGAACAATGTTAATTTCAATTTACTAATTTTATTAATTGACTTCTATGTAATAATTAGAGAATATATCTTTTGATCGGCTTCAAATGCTAAACTCGGGTAAATTTTAATTGTAAGTATTTTCTCATGGAATTTGTGTGGTGAAGAATTTTCTTTGTTACTTATATTAAACAAATATGACTTTCTTCAAATATGACTTTCTTCAAATATGACTTTCTTCAAATATGACTTTCTTCAAATATGACTTTCTTCAAAAATAAAATGATTTTTGAATATAGAACTGCGTAGTTTTTAAAAGAGAATGTGACTGAGAACCACTGAAAACTCTCTTCTTCATAGATTTATCTTTAGTTCCCGAGTTTAATGAAACCTTAAATACAGCGTTTTCTAATGATTTTATGTCAAAGTCCTGCGTTCTTGTCCTCCAGCCCCTTCATGACCTTCATTTATATTACGAGCACAGGTGTAGTCTTGTGGCCTGCACACCTGGTTGTAACACATTAACCAATGTACAGATGAGGAAAGAGCAGAAGTTAGCAGTGAGTAAATACTTATACACACCTTCACTAAACAGCATATATATCTTATATACAATATGTGCAAAACAAGTTTTGCAAGCAAGAAACACAGATTTGATTTAAGTCTGCCAATGTTGCTTCACAAGCCTGAAATACAGTTTTACAACTTTGGTTTGCTTCTTTGTGATTGGCTGGGTTAAATCAAAGTACTAGTATAACAAGGGGCCCCTGCAGGTCGTTTGCTGGTCGGGAGGGCGTGCCCATATGGGTGTGTGACATATGCAGAATAAAATATAACATACTCTCAGCATTCCATAATTAATAATTTCGAACGTTGTATACGATCGGCTTCAAATTTTCAACGCAGGTGAACCATAATTACGGGAAGGTTCACGAATCAGTTGGCATGTGTAGGTGTCCTCTGGTTAATTTTAAGTCAACATTTCCTGATGTTGCTTTCCATTAACAAACTTCAGAAATCCTCGTCTGATAGGCTTCAACGTTCCAACACCGGTTTATCCTCCACAGAGGAAGATTGGTCATATTACTTGTGGAGTGTCTAGTTGCTATTTTGCAGATTTTAATTTCGAAATGCTGTAGTGTTATTTTTCATTCTATAACTTGAGTTTGCCTCTGTCGGCACCACTCTTTAATGGCTGATGCCTTTTATGAAATGGATGAAGAGTTTTTTTTTTTTATTTTGGCTGTGTGGGTGCAAATTTCTCAAATTTAATAAACTCACAATTCTTGGATTTTATGCAATAACGGAAGAATGTCTCCTTAGCTGTTAAACGTTGTTTGTCTTAGAGAAAAGTCTGCTGCTTTTGTCTTGCATAGGTGCTAATTTATCATTTTTCAAGGAGAAACCGGAGAAGAGAATAAGGATTTTCCTGTGATAATTTGTGAATGTCTTCATCCGATTACCTTCAGAATGTCAATGCCAATAATTTCGTAATACAGTTCATGAGTGACTTCAAACTTCAAATGCTGGCATATTTTGGGATGCCGATCTCTGTGTGATAACTAGAGAATCTCTTCTAAGATTAACTTTTAAACCTTGACAACTGGTGCTTCTTGGTTTAAAAGTCTGAATTAGTTGTCGGCTGTGCAGGTTCTAATTTGGCATTTCTGTAGAAATTAGGATATTAGCTTCCATTTGATGACATGTGAATGCCTTCTGGTGAGTCGCATCAAATCTTTAAAGGAAATGATTAATCGCATTAGAAAGCTATGCCGTATTCTGTACTATTCCTGTCGCGTGTATTAAGGTACAGTACAGGCAGCTGGAGTTATGATATATGGGAATATCTTTCACGGAACACATAACGACTGAAATACATCTAGTTTTCCTCGCAGTAATGAAAGTAACACTTCCTTGTATATACGATCGACTGACGTGGTTGTATGGTTCCTTACAGTCCTCTTCACTTCTGTCGAACAATTTGGCTGCATTGTGTGTATTCAGGATTCATGTTAGGTAAAAAGACACAGGTCACGAGGACAAAGAAACAAGAAAGTCTCATACGAGACAAAACTTTAGTTTCACTTTGTAGCAAAACTGAAAATTTATTACAGAAATAAAATTCAGTCTACCTACTTTCTTAATTATTATTTTTTAGGCATTTGACGCGCTGCTACACCGTAATTTCCCGTATCGATGTCTGTGGCACAGTCTGCGTATTTTACGTTTACCATCTTATTTAGCTGTGCGTCAAAACCCTGTGCATCGAAAACCTTTGCGTCAAAAACCTACAGGAAATTATGAAGAGCTTGCTGGATGCTGTCTGTTTTTAAATACTGTTTCCGTAGGATACTAAAGGTGTATGATAATGTTACACGGGCCTCGGTCTGGAGAAGAATGATTCAGGTTCTTCATTCTTAATATTAAATTTACTGAAAGCACAATCGCAAATTCTCTCCTTAGGTTGTTCAGGTTTGCCTATATATATATATATATATATATATATATATATATATATATATATATATATATATATATATATATATATATATATATATATATATATATATATATATATATATATATGTCGTGCCGAATATGTAAAACTGGTCAATTAGCAAGAATTCATTTAAAATTAAGTTCTTTCTAAAATTTTTCTCTTATACGTTTAAAGATATATTTTTTTCATTAATGTTAATGTAAAAATTTTTAATTTTTCTCCAAAAGAATCTTAGAAAACTTACCTAACCTTATTATAACAAGAACAATTTATTTTAGCCTAACCCAACTAAATATATTTTAGATTTGTTTACAATAATTTAATACTAAACAAACACAGTGAAATATATTTTTTTTCGTTAGGCTCAGAATGATTTTGGCGAAATTATTGCATACACAAATTTTGGCTTGTCCTATATGGCAAGATGAGCGTTGCTATTTAAGCCAAGATCTCAAGTTCTGCCTATTCGGCACGACATTATATATATATATATATATATATATATATATATATATATATATATATATATATATATATATATATATATATATATATATATATATATATATATATATATATATATATATATATATATATATATATATATATATATATATATATGCAAAACAACCATTCTGAAAGAATAGAGAAATTCCAAGCGCTTTCGTGACTACTCACATTATCAAGGAACTATGAAAGTAAAGCATCCAAGGAAGCTATATAAGGGGTCTGGCCAGCACCTCTCTATCAGATCCCACAACGGTTAAACACGTGACGCGCGGCGACCCAACTTGGATAGGTCCTTTGCACAACTCACCCACAAACTATATATATATATATATATATATATATATATATATATATATATATATATATATATATATATATATATATTTATATATATATATATATATATATATATATATATATATATATATATATATATATATATATATATATATATATATTGCATTTATATATATGTATATATATATATATATATATATATATATATATATATATATATATATATATATATATATATATATATGAAATATATGTATATATATATATATATATATATATATATATATATATATATATATATATATATATATATATATATGAAATATATGTATATATATATATATATATATATATATATATATATATATATATATATATATATATCATATATATATATAAATATATATATATATATATATATATATATATATATATATATATATATATATATATATATATATATATATATATATATATATATATATATATATATATATGCAAAACATCCACTGTGAAAAAATAGTGAAAATCAAAGTGCTTTCGTGACTTCTCACATTATCAAGGTAGTATAAGATCAATACATCAAAGGAAGGTATATAAAAAGTCGAGACCACACCTCACCATCACTTCCTACAACAAAGCAATACCTGACGCTCCCCAACACCCGACTCATAAGAAAGGAACACTGTTGCAGGCCTGCTGGCCCCAACTAATCAGGTCCTTCACGACATGCCACTAACAAAATATTTGCCCAACCCAAGTACTCTACCTGCTGCAGTGTTTGTTTCTTTCTTATGAGCCGGGTGTCATCGCGCATCAGGTGTTGCTTTGTTGTGGGATGTGATGGTGAGGTGTGGCTTAGACCCTTTATATGCCTTCCTTTGATGTATTGTACTTATAGTTCTTTGATAATGTGAGAAGTCACGAAAGCGCTTGGAATTTCACTATTCTTTCACAGTGGATGTTTTCCATATTCTGATATCACCAGTTTACTGTGATCTTATTGCATATATATATATATATATATATATATATATATATATATATATATATATATATATATATATATATATATATATATATATATATATATATATATATATATATATATATATATATATATATATATATATATATATATATATATATATATATATATATATATATACATATATATATATATATATATATATATATATATATATATATATATATATATATATATATATATATATATATATATATATCAAGGAAGTCACGGAGGCACTCTCCAGTGAGCTCAATATCTGGTTCCTGGATGATGGTACCCTAGCTTGCACAACAGAATCTCTCCTAGAGGACATCAGTAAAATTAAAGACATGGGAGAAAGCCTGGGCCTTTCTTTAAACCCACCAATTGTGAAATAGTTTCTACCAATCAACAGTTGATCCAGAATATTAGTGCCGTTTTACCAGGAGCACGAGCCATTGATCCAGCCAATAGCACTCTCCTTGGTGCTCCTCTTGGGTCCAATGCCATCGATCTGATCCTAGGAAAAAAAGTCTCAGACCTCCGGACGATGGAAAGCAGGATAAAAGACATTGACACACACGATGCCTTCTACCTACTCACCAGGTGCCTGTCAATCCCAAAACTTACCTACTTTCTGAGATGCTCCCCAGCCTTCAGCAGTCCAAAACTCAAGGAATATGACTCTCTCCTGAAGGCCATGCTAGAGAGTGTATTGAATCTTTCCCTTGACGATGGACAGTGGTTGCAAGCCTCACTTCCGGTCAGGCTTGGAGGGCTAGGAGTACGCAGATCCTCCCAGATTGCTCTACCAGCTTTCCTATCCTCTTCCATTGCATCAAACGAGTTGATAAGACAAATTCTTCCTGACACCCCCAGTGACTCAGCAGGAATGGAAGACCCTAGCTATGTCAGTGCCATCACCGAATGGGAGACTCTTGCTGCTCCAGCACCAAACCCTAGTGCAGCACTGGCTCACAAACAGTCAAGCTGGGATAGCCCAATTGCTGAAAAGGTGCTTGCCAACATGCTCAGGGCTGCAACATCAGATAGGGAGATTGCCCGTCTCCAGGCTGTGAGTGCACCTCACTCCGGGGACTTCCTCCAAACAGTTCCCATATCGGGAATGGGAAAGCGACTCGACCCTAAGACCCTCCGTATTGCAGTGGCTCTGCGCCTTGCTGCCCCAATTCACACAGAATATATGTGTATTTGCGGCGAAGTGCAAGCAGACCAATACGGTCTACATGATCTTAACTGTTCCAAAACCAAGGCTGGCATGCAAGACACAATGAGGTCCAGCTACAGCTGGATGCCCTGCCGAGAGGGAGCCACGATCACTTGCAGCAAACAATACCCACAACCCAGCAAACCGCCCCGACGGTATGACCATCTATCCTTGGAAGAATGGCAAGCTCTTAGCATGGGACTATACCTGTGTGTCCACACTGGCTGACACCTATATCCATCACAGTGTGGGGCGACAGGGAGGAGCTGCTGACCACAGGGAGGAGTACAAGATCAGCAAGTACAGGGACATTAGCCAACAGTATCAATTTGTCCCAGTGGGATCAGAGACCTTGGGATCATGGGGAAAAAATGCCACACGTTTCCTTAAAGAATTGGGTTCCAGACTCATCGACACCACCAGGGACCCAAGGGCAGCCACTTTCATGTTCCAGCGCCTCAGCGTAGCCATCCAGAGGGGAAATGCTTGCTGCATACTTAGCTCACGTCCAGCCACGGAGGAGCTGGAGGAAATTCATGATCTTTGATACATTGTGCCATTGTATTCATGTTTATGTTTTTTTCTGTAAATGTATTTTGTTTATTAATAAATGTTCACATAGAATAAAAAATATATAGGGGGTGGTAGGAGAAGAAAATATTCAAACAGCTCTGGGGAGAACCTTGAGTTTTCTCTGAGGTACATTTATTGTCTTCTCTGAGGATGAGGGTCCCCATTCCAGCTATAGAGGTGGTACTTCCCTATATATATATATATGTATTAATATATATATATATATATATATATATATATATATATATATATATATATATATATATATATATATATATATATATTATATTATTATTATTATTATTATTATTATTAACACATCGGCCTTCTCCCACCAAGGCAGGGTGGCCCGAAAAAGAAAACCTTGCATCATCACTCACTCCAGCACTGACTTGCCAGAGGCGTTCTTACACTACAGTTATGAAACTGCAACATTAACACCCCTCCTTGAGAGTGCAGACACTGTACTTCCCATCTCCAGGTCTCAAGTCCGGCCTGTCGGCTTTCCTGAATCCCTTCATAAATGTCACCTTGTTCCCACTCTAACAGCACGTCTAGTCCTAAAAACCATTTGTCTCCATTCACTCCTATCAAATACGCTCATGCATGCTTGCTGGAAGTCCAATCCCCTCACACACAAAACTTCTTTTACCCCTTCCTTTCAACTTTTCCTAGGCCGACCCCTACCCTGCCTTCCCTCCACTACAGATTTATACACTTTCGAAGTCATTCTATTTTGTTCCACCCTCTCTACATGTCCGAACCACCTCAATAACCCTTCCTCAGCCCTCTGGATAATAGCTTTCCTAATCCCGCACCTCGTCCTAATTTCCAAACTACGAATTCTCTGCATTATATTCATACCACACATTGCCCTCAGACATGACATCTCCATTGCCTCCAGCCTTCTCCTCGTTGCAACATTCACCACCCATGCTTCACACCTATATAAGAGTGTTGGTATAACTATTTTCTCATATATTCCCGTCTTTGCTTCCACGGACTAAGTTCTTTGTCTTTACAGACTCCTCGGTGCACCACTCACCCTTTTCCCCTTATCAATTCTATGATTCACCTCATCCTTCATAGACCCATCTGCTGACACGTCCACTCCCAAATGTCTGAATACATTCACGTCCTCCATACAGCCCTCCAATCTGATATCCAGTCTTTCGTCACCTAATTTTTTTTGTTATCTTCATCACCTTACTCTTTCCTGTATTCACTTTTAATTTTCTTCTTTTACCAAACTCATCCACCAACCTCTGCAACTTCTCTTCCGAATTTCCCAAAAGCACAGTGTCATCAGCAAAGAGCAACTGTGACAACTCCCACTTTGTATTACATTCTTTATCTTTTAGCCCCACATCTCTTGCCAACACCCGCGCATTCACTTCTCTTACAACCCCATCTATAAGAATATTAAACAACCATAGTGACATCACACATCCCTGTCTAAGGTCTACTTTTACTGGGAAATAATCTCCCTCTCTGAACCTTACTATCCTCGTGAAAACTCTTGACTGTTTTCAGTAAGCTACTTCCTATTCCATACACCATATGTGTATATATATATATATATATATATATATATATATATATATATATATATATATATATATATATATATATATATATATATATATATATATATATATATATACTGCAAACAATGGCAGACGTGCGATCTTAACTATGCAAGACAAGCCACGAGGGGGTGGAAGTCTTTAGCTCAAGTACTTTCACACTTCTCAGTACGTCATAAGGAGCTGTGCAATGTTGCAAGAGAGCAACCAAAGCAGGGAGAGAGTCTCAGAGTAGCGTAGTACGGATGTGTCACCGTCCACGGTTACCCTTAGACTGTGGTTAGTGCACCGACCGCTAACCACAGTCTAAGGATAACCGTGGACGGTGACACATCCGCACTACTCTACTCTGAGATCCCTCTCCCTGCTATGGTTGCTCTCTTGCAACATTACACAGCTCCTGATGATGCAGTGAGAAGTGAGAAAGTACTTGAGCTAAAGATTCCCTTCCCCCATGGCTTGTCTTATATATATATATATATATATATATATATATATATATATATATATATATATATATATATATATATATATATATATATATATATATATATTGCGTATATTTCGCCTGCTCTTGCGAATTCCTTGCATTGTTAATATCTCTAGTAAGGTTGATGCATGCAGGGGATGAGATGAAAAGCTGTAAGCCTTCTCCCTGAAAGCTGGCTGCCTTGGATCAAAGTCTAGTGCAAGCTGGACTCCAAGGTACTGGTTCAGTGTGGGTAGATTGGTAAAGCACTGCGTACCTTGTTCCAAGGTTCGTAAGTTCGAGTCTCCTTCAGCTAGAGATCAGCGTTTGTGTATATTTCGCCTGCTCTTGCGAATTCCTTGCACACACACACACACACACACACACACACACATATATATATATATATATATATATATATATATATATATATATGTATAAGTTTCATGTGTTTATGTACATACAGGTCTGGAATTCATTTAGGATATAACATCACTTTATTAAGTACTTGACGATCAGTGTGCGTGACTACGAGGCTCAGAGCAAGAAACAAACTGATCAATTCATTTTTGTTTTCCGATTTGAGACAAATTTATCCTAGTCTTTTACGAGCATGTTTTTGTGAGAAGTGTTCAGAATTACCTCCCGAGAGTTTCTCTGCTATCACAAAGTCTGCCACAGTCTTCCATTGGAGGTGTCTTCAATGGGAATCACTAAACCGGATGGTGTCTGACGTCGGGTTTACGATTCTCGGAGCGGTGTTCGATTTTCATTAGCAGATCATTAATCTGCTGTGAATTTGCATTTGGTGGTTTGTATACAAGAACAGTGACTAAATTCAAGTGTTTAGTTTTTACTGCCAGCTCTTTGACTACATCGTTCGTGGTGTTAAGTAACTCAGTGCAAATGAGCGAGACTTTAATGGAGAGACCCCACATTGAGGCCGGTTTTTCCGGTCGTATTTGATAAGGCTTCTCCCAGGCATCCATATTTCATTGTCGAAGTAGTCTTTAATATGGTTCTCAGTGGGACTGCAAACACTGCATTGATCTCATTGCGGAAACCAATTATAAAAAGATATTTTTAAAACCTTTTAGTTCGTAGAAATAAATTATGTATCATTTATTCTGTAGTAATTTCAGGAGTTATTATCTATGGCTTTTTCAAGCTAGCCCTCAAATCTGAGGTTTAGACGACGTTTCGGTCGGACGTAGACCATCATCAAGCCAATATTGAGACAGACGACGATCAGGTGAAGAGGCTAGGAGACAGGAGAGGTCAGGTTAAGTGAGGAGAAAGCCAAGGTTAAGTCATTAGTGTTTGGTTGATTAGCTCATTTGACTGCGTACAATGCTAGCATCAACAGGTACCATAGCAGGACTTAAGACGTATGTTCGAAATGTTCTGTATAAGACCTTTATAAACAACATTCCTTAGTCACGTTATTAAGGGTGTGCAAACAGTAACAAATTGTTGAAAAACACACGTGCAACAACTGACTATGTTAGTCGTATTCAGGTAACTATAAAAATGTAGAGAGTAACAGCAGAAGCAGTAGTTATGGGGTGATCAATCCCTTAGCCTTGAGGAAATGACCTTAAATAATAGAACTTACAAAAGTAGGCCAGAGGTAGTGGTCACACATAGATTAGAGCCCAGTTGTGGGTGCGCCAGAGTAGAGCCCAGTTGTGGGTGGGCCAGAGTAGAGCCCAGTTGTGGGTGGGCCAGAGTAGAGCCCAGTTGTGGGTGAGCCAGAGTAGACAGCCCAGTTGTGGGTGAGCCAGAGTAGAGCCCATTTGTGAGTGGGGGCCAGAGTAGAGCCCAGTTGTGGGTTAGCCAGAGTAGAACCCAGTTGTGGGTGGGCTAGAATAGATAGCCCAGTTATGGGTGGGCCAGAGTAGAACCCAGTTGTAGGTGAGCCAAAGTAGAGCCCAGTTGTAGGTGGGTCAAAATAGAGAGCCCAGTTGTGGATGGCTCAGAGTAGAGCCCAGTTGTGGGTGGCCCAGAGTAGAGCCCAGTTGTGGGTGAGTCAGAGTAGAAAGCAGAGTTATGGGAGGGCAAGAGTAGAGCCTAGATGTGGGTAGGTCAGAGCAGAGTCTAGGTGTGGGCGAGTCAGAGTAAAGCCCAGGAGTGGGTGAGCATCAGCGCCCTCTGCCCATACAGTTAGAATCATTGCCCCTTCCCAATACTACGAAGCTGAAATTAGCTCCTCTCCTCCCTCGCTATAAGGGAAGGAGGAGGAAGAACAAGAAGAAAACGACGATGACGAAAAAGACGAAGAAAACGCAAAATAAGAAGAAAAAGAACAGCAACAACAACAACAAAAGAAGGAAAAAAAAAACGTGAACGGTAAAGGTGTGCATGAGGCTGTCAATGAAGACTGGTGGAGGGTTCGGTCCTCCGTCCGCTAGCGCAGCGGCGACCTACTCGCCACTGTTGTACACTGAGAATAATGCAGCGCTGGGAGCAGTGACGGACTAATGGCGAACTTGTCACATCTGCACCAAGATAAAATGTGTTAAAGAGACTTCATTTGTACTATCTTTGTTGGCAGAATTTACGTGGAGACATATTTGTGTCTGTCGCATCTGCTGCCAGATACTCTGTGTCTTAGCCTCAATTTACATCTGACTTGTTTATAAACACGTGTGTGTTTTTTTTTCAAATATTACCTATAGTGCCTAATTAAAACTGGAACTCGTATGTGCTTTCCTCTGTATTTGTGTTCTCGCGTTTTTTTACATATACCTCTGTACTGTTATTAGTTATCAGAATTTGTTTAGTTTTATACGAAATGCAAAACATGAGAACGAAGAGGGTTGGGGGATGGGGGGATGGGTGTTGGGGGATGGGTGTTCGAAGAAAATAAATCTTATAATGTGTTTGTTTTGATATCCATTGTAAAATCCTCATCACTTGTTAACCTTCTATGTTTATGATGTTTATGTAAGATGTTACAATGCAAATTATACATATGTAGCATTTGTGCCAATGACGGTGGGTTAAATAAATATCTGTGGTTGTTGACCTTTCATATATATATGTATATATATATATATATATTATATATATATATATATATATATATATATATATATATATATATAAATATATATATATATGTATATATATATATATATATATATATATATATATATATATATATATATATATATATATATATATATATATATATATATACATATATATATATATATATATTCTAGCCGATAGTTTTAAATATTAATATTACTTATGAACTTTAAAATATAAACATTAAACACTACTTCACGACTGTGAGTCACTCTACACACACACACACACACACACACACACACACACACACACACACACACACACACACACACACACACACACACACACACACACACACTCACTTGTACCTATTTTTTTAATTAAATTCTCATTGATAGGTGAAACCAAGCCCAGCATGTATGTAACCAGAGTGAGCTCCTCAATCAGGCGACACATCGCACTTTCTAACTGGTTCATGTACAGACTCTGCCCAGAGGTGATGGAGCGCCTCTCCTCTCACCCCGACACTGACAAATTAAGATCACCGCCTGTAGTCCCGTCCCCTTCATTGCTCGCTTCCGCTCTCAGATCCTACATAGGAACATAATTTATAATTTTGGAGTGACTGATCAGGTGACACGTAAATTGTTATGAAATTTATTTGGTACTGTCACCCACGGTGGAGCTTTATCACCCAAAGTGAAGCATTATCACCCACAATGGGGATTTATGACTCACATTGGGGCTGTATCACCAAGAGTAAAGCTTCATCTCCCACATTGGAGCTCTATCATCCCACAGTGGAGCTTTGTCACGTACAATTCTGTTATTCCTATCAAATATTAATTTTCTTACAAGTCTAGCCTATAGTTCAGAAACTTGGTGTCGGATCTTTGGTATGGTTTAATTTATGATCTTTGAGAATAAATAACTTGTTAATCTTAAATTCCAGGAAATAATTGAACAGTGATACTAACGTTATATAGTGATGAATGTGAGAAGGTGGTGATAATTTACTTTTAGGCAGAGAGCGTGTTCCTCTCAAGTACTTCTTAGTGTCTTGTAGGCAGTGAGTTCATCTCAAGTACTTCTGAGTGTCTTGTAGACAGTGTGTTCGTCTCAATTGTTTCTGAGTATCTGGCAGGCAATGTAAGTGTATCTCAGGCTCTTCTGAGTGTCTTGAAGACTGAGCGAGTGTTCATCACAAACGCTCCTGACTGCCTTGCAGAAAGAGTGATTTAATCTCAGTTCCTTCAGTAAGGGCACTCACCAGTCTGCCAGGATCTACTGCACCTATATTGTTAATACGGAGAGCGTTTTAAAGAAAATGGTGTTATTTATATAAATTACCCCACTTATTCTGAAAAGTTACTCTTTCCTGTAAGCAAGCAGACTTCCAGCGATAATTTAACTGGTACACTTTGTTAAACCGCACCGCACCTTTTCTGGAGTTATAACAAGTCTTGGTCTTACTGGAAGCAAGATCTGAAGATCTGTTGGTTTAGTTAGACGTTCCAATTACATAATCGCTGGACGTCTGCTTGCTTGCAGAAATTACCTGGAGTATACCTGGAGAGGGTTTCTAGGGTCAACGCCCCCGTGGCCCGGTCTGAGACCAGGCTTCGTGGTGGATCAGGTTATGATCCAGGCAGGTAAACCGACGTAAGAACCACAGCCCGGCTGATCAGGTACTGATCAGCCGGGCAGCTGATCGGGTGCCTGTCCAGCTGCTTCTTGAAGACAGCCAGGGGTCTATTGGTAATCCCCCTAATGTATGCTGGGAGGCAGTGGAATAGTCTTGGGCCTCTGACACTTATTGTGTTGTCTCTTAGAATACAAGTGGCGCCCCTGCTTTTCATTGGGGGTTTGTTACATCTCATGCTGAGACTTTTGCTTTCGTAAGGAGTGATTTTTCTCGTGCAAGTTTGGTACTAATCCCTCTAGGGATTTTCCAAGTGTATATTATCATGTATCATTCTCGCCTGCGTTCCTGGAAATACAAATCAATGGACTTCAAAAGTGCTCAATCGTGCTTTATCGTACTTTTGTGTGCAGTGAAAGTTCTCTGCACACTCTCCAAGTCAGCAATGTCGCCTGCCTTGAAGGAGGCAGTTAGTGTACAGCAGTATTCCAGCCTAGAGAGAACAAGCGATTCGAAGATAATCATAATGGGCTTGGCGTCTCTAGTTTTGAAGGTTCTCATTATCCATCCTATCATTTTTCTAGCAGATTAGGTAAATGCATTGATGTGACCTTTGACATTATCACTCCCAGGTCTTTCACATTAGTTTTTAGCTCTATTGCGTAGTTAAAATTTGTTGTATACTCTGATGCAGTTTTAATTTCCTCAAGTTTTCCATATCTGAGTAGTTGAAATTTTTCTTCAGTGAACTTCATATTGTTTTCTGCGGCCCATTTCCAGATTTGGTTAATGTCCGTTTGGAATCTTGCGGTGTCTTCGATGGAGGACACTGTCATGGGAATTCGGATGTCATCCGCAAAAGAAGACACGGAGCTATGGCTAACATCTCTGTCTACGTCAGATACGAGGATGAGGAACAGAATGGGAGCAAGTGCTGTGCCTTGTGGAACAGAGCTTTTCACTGTAGCTGCCTCAGACTTTACTCTCTTTATTATTACTCTTATAACTTGTTAGGAAGTTATAGATCCATCTACCAACTTTTCCTGTTATTCCTTTACCACGCATTTTGTGCGCTGTTACAACATGGTCGCACTTGTCGAAGACTTTCGCAAAGTCTGTGCATACTACATCTGCATTTTGTTTATGATCTAAAGAGCTCAGGACTTTGTCATAGTGGTTCAGTAGTTGGGACAAGCAGGTTGGCGATCTTGCTTCGTAGAACCCTTTCAAAGATTTTTTATGATATGGGTCTGTATTTCTTTGCAATTGATTTACTTCCACCTTTGCGGAGTGAGGCTATGTCTGTTCTCTTTAGTAAATGTGGGATGACCCCTGTGTCTATGCTCCCTCTCCATAAGATGCTGAAGGCGCGTGACAGGGGCTTCTTGCAGTTCTTGATGAACACGGAGTTCCATAAGTCCGGGCCTGAGGCAGAGTGCATGACGATGTCATTAACTGCCTCTTCGAAGTCTTGTGGAATTAGGATAATATCAGAGATTTTTTAAATGACCAAATTTTGGGTTTCGGCCATAAAAAAATAATTTAGATTGTCCACCTTTAGCCTGGTTAACGGCTCGCTGAACACTGAGTCGTATTGGGACTTTAGTATCTCATTCATTTCTTTGCTGTCATCTGTATAGGTCCCATCTCGTATAAGCAGGGGTCCATTACTGGGTGTTGTTTTTTCCTTAGATTTGGCATAAGAAAAGTTCTTCCTGAGATTCTTGTCTCCTGTAAAATTCCTAAAGCTTAATTAAGTTCGATATTTGCTATTTCTCTGACCAGTGCCCCCCTTCGTATTTCAGATATACTTGCCCCTCTCAGCAGCTCTGTTATTCTTCGCCTTCTCCTGTATAGGGAGCGTTTCTCTCTTTCTAGTTTACATATTCTCTTTCTCTTTCTTAATGGAATGTGCCTTGAGCAGACCTCAAGTACCACAGAGTTAATTTTTTCTAGGCAAAGGTTTGAATCCATGTTGTTTAGGATATCTTCCCAGCTTGTTGAATTGTTCCCATGGTATGTTTTTATTACTGAAGTTGAATTTTGTGAAGGCACCCCCATAACTGATCACATTTTGTTGGTCAGGAGCCCTGCGCATACATGTCTGTACCTCTATTATGTTGTAATCTGAGTGTTTTGTCTTTGATATGGTTATATTTCGTATCATATCGTCGTTGTTAGTGAAGATGAGGTCCAGCGTATTTCCTAGTCTTGTAGGCTCTATTATTTGCTGGTTTAAGGTGAATTTGGTGCAGAGAATTAATAGCTCGTGTGTGTGTGAATTTTCATCTCAGCTGCCTCCTGGTTTGATCTCTGCTAAAGCATTAGTTGCTACACTCCTCCGTTTTAGGTGTCTCAAGTTGAAATCCGTCAGTAGCAAGATGTTTGGGGCAGGAGTCGGGAGATTTTACAGACAGTGGTCAATTTTCAAAAGCTGTTTCTGGAATTGTTGGGAAGTTGCATCCGGAGGGATGTGTACAACGCAATGACAAGATTTTGGTTTTCGATCTTTACTGCCCAAACTTCAACTACATCATTTGAAGTGTTTAGTAGTTCTGAAGGAGTAATTTAGTAAACCACATGCTCTATTGAGTTATAATAGTCTTGGTCTTGCTTTACTCAAGCAAATCGTCAGATCTTGGTTTCAGTAAGACGTTTGTAGCTATATAAACTACAAAAAAAAAAATACATTGTAAACCGTTTCTGTAGCTGTACACTAGAGTTCATGAGATAGACAGCAGAGGACTTAGAAATTCACTCTGAGGCTATCTGCTGAGATGAACTATCTACTTCTTTCTACAGTAAGGCCTATCGGATAATGTTATTAACCAACAGGAGTAAGAACTGCTCTTAGATGCCTGATGAGAGGAATTTGTCAGGTCACCATTATAGAGCTCACATATTAGAGCACCTAATGAAATGAGCACAAAGGTGCGCAGCCAGATTATTACGAAAACTAAGAGACAACTCAAGAGATGCGAACCAAGTGCCGTAGCTTAACACCAACAGACTCAGCTAAATAAAAGCTACGTTGTGGTGTGCTGCAGGCAGTGTGTTTAAGGTGCTGCATGCAGGTGGTTCGTTGGCTGCTTAGTTAATGAAGTTTAAAGCCCATTGACTACACACAGGGTCATTAAGATTGTATGACACCTGTTCACCACCGGGACTGAAGTAAACTCTCAGCACAGATTAATGTAATAATAATGGTATACAACACCTACATGTAGATAAGACACATGTTCAACAGTTAGGTATCTTGATTCAGAAAAGTTTCGGAATTGAGATACTTAGCTGTTGCACAGGTACCTTACTTATCTCAGTACAGATACTCGGAATCATGCACCTCTCGTGTATATATTCGGTGCTGGTGGTGTAGCATGCTGGACTCATGTCTTAGGAGTTGGTAGATCGATTTCAAGACTATTATCTCCTCTGCAGAGAAGGGCAATAGTTCCTCTTAGTACCAGCCTCAAAATGGAACTTAGTACCAGCCTCAAAATGGAACCTAGTACTCGCCTCAGAATACAACTTAGTACCCGCCTCAAAATGGAACTTAGTACCAGCCTCAAAATGCAACTTAGTACCAGCCTCAGAATACAACTTAGTACCAGCCTCAGATTGCAATAGATTGCAATACAAATCTCATTGAAGCACACAAAAAAAGTTAAATATTTATATTCCTTCAAAACAAAAATAGAATACATAACAACTGATGTCAATTGATGCCAAAGAACACAATACAAATGATTCAAAATGTTTTGGAAATGCTAAAGAAGACAAAACAAAATAATGCTAAAACACAATATTCCAGTCCAGTAAGATTGCTTTCTGGCCTTCGTATAAAGCAGAGTATAAAACGAATACAGTCAAGATTGAATTAAAATGCAACAACAACAACAATCACCAGGGACCATTTTACTAATGATAACAATGGGACCAGAAAAACTCCATCAAGACTCCAGGTATATAAAGTCGAAATAAAATGAGAGAATAACAAGAGCGCTCATCCCGGTGCAATTAAGAAAAGACATCACTATGGCAGTATAGTTGTAAATTATTGTGCAGCAAAAGTTCAGAGGTAATTACTAAAGCCAAACTGGCTGGGAAATATGAGAAGTGGCTATTAAGAATTTGTTTTATTGTGGCAGCTGAAAGAGAGAGAGAGAGAGAGAGAGAGAGAGAGAGAGAGAGAGAGAGAGAGAGAGAGAGAGAGAGAGAGAGAGAGAGCAATTCACCTGAAATTTCGTTTACTCTAGATATGTAGGTAATTTCAACACGTGAGTAAGTAGGCATCCAGGGCAGCAACAGCAGCAGGTGCAGCAGTTTCGGTTGCATAAGGTTAGGTAAGATCTGCCGGGAAACAGGACAAGTATTTCCTGACGCAGCTCTTAGTCAGTTGATGACCCTCAGCTGGAGCCTTTGGTCATCTGACCGAGGCCTTCCACTGGCTTGCCGGGCCACCCCCATTAAAAATTATAGTTAAGATTATAAGCACTCTTGATTACAGCAGTCTCCCTAACTCACA